>NC_132891.1:8210948-8563448 GCF_030463535.1 Salminus brasiliensis
GCTACAATCACAGACTTATGCAAACTAATGCTAATGGAATAGGGTGATACTCGTGGCTGGTGCACAAGTGAAACTAGGTGCCTCACTTGTTCTCGGCTGATGCCCTTTCCTTATGCAAGTGGATCATATATCTAATCTGAGAAATATCTCCTGAAAAGTGAATAACTTAAAAGGTAAAGGTGCACTGTACAGGTGTTTGTCACTGTACAGTGTGCACTGCACAGCGAAATGTGTCATCCGCATTTAATCCATCTGTGGTAGTGAACACACACACACTAGTGATCTAGGGGCAGTGAGTACACACACACCCAGAGCGGTGGGCAGCCAACTCCAGCGCCCGGGGAGCAGAGAGGGTAATGGGCCTTGCTCAAGGGCCCAACAGGGCTCAACAGTGGCAGCTTGCCGAGCCCAGGAATCAAACCCACAACCCTGTTATCGATAGCCCGGCGCTCTAACCGTTGAGCCACCACTGCCCAAACTTACTGACCATTTGGACTGGAAATTTAAATGAAGTGTAATGTATGGCTTTTGCACAGAAGTGTAACTGAGTTTGCACACACAGATAACCTTGAGTGATAGTAAACGTAGGTCTTTATCATGTGGAAATACTCAGTATTGTACATACTATTATTACCCATTGTTGCATATTTGATCATGTCTCATTTTTGTCATCTCATTCATTTTATAACTTCAGGAAAGTCCAACTTGATGGATGCCATCAGCTTTGTTCTAGCAGAAAAGACCAGTAACCTGCGTGTGAAGACCCTTAAAGACCTGATCCATGGTGCACCGGTGGGGAAACCAGCAGCTAACCGTGCGTTTGTGAGCATGGTGTACTGCGAGGACAGCGCTGATGAACGCACATTCACTCGAGTCATAATAGGTACGTAATTCTGCATTGATCAGCTGGTTTCTCAAACAAGTCTCATCTTGAGCTGAATTTCAAAGGATGTGGTTTTATCCCAAACTGAGGCCTTATCTGGTTCTGAGACAGTGGCAGGTTCTGCATGCGTCTGTGTATGTTTTAGGCTCCTCTTCAGAATACCGGATTGACAACAAGGTGGTGGGACTGTCTGATTACAGTGAGGAACTGGAGAAACTGGGTATTCTCATTAAGGCCAGGAACTTTCTCGTGTTTCAGGTACAGAAAGTCATTTTGTATTTTGAATGATGTTAGTCAGATTGAAGCTGTTCTTCCTTAATGAGGTGTTTGAATACATTGCTTTGGTCTCTCAGGGTGCTGTCGAGTCAATAGCCATGAAGAACCCGAAAGAGAGGACAGCTCTGTTTGAGGAGATCTCCCGCTCTGGGGAACTGGCTCAGGAGTACGATCGCAGGAAGAAAGAGATGGTGAAAGCTGAGGAGGACACACAGTTCAACTATCATCGCAAGAAGAACATCGCCGCTGAACGCAAAGAGGCCAAGCAGGAGAAGGAGGAGGTGTGCTGATAACAGAACAGCTCTGCTAACAAAATCAGGAGAAGGATTTTTTAACAATTAGAAATTGAGAGAGTTATTACTATATATGCATATTTAAGCCTCTATAATGAGTTGCAATATGTAGGTACGTATGTAGTTACCTCTGTATATGTCTCTTTAGGCTGAGCGCTACCAGAGGCTAAAGGATGAGGTGGTCAGGGCTCATGTACAGTTGCAGCTCTTCAAGCTCTACCACAACGAGGCAGAGATTGAGAAGCTGAATCGAGAGCTATCGCAGCGCAACCGGGAGATTGAGAAAGACAGAAAGAAGATGGACCACATCGAAGAGGAACTGAAGGAGAAGAAGAAAGAACTGGGGAGGATGATGAGGGACCAGCAGAATGTGGAAAAGGAGATAAAGTATGTGGCAAAGAACTTTAATGTCTTCAGTAACCTTGACTTCCTACTGCTAGACAACCCTGTGCTAAGCATAAGCATGCTCTTTTGAATACCCGGTCCGGCTAAAGCCAGTCTCTGCCCATTACAGAGAAAAGGATGCTGAGCTGAACCAGAAACGGCCTCTGTACATCAAAGCCAAAGAGAACACTTCACACAAGATAAAGAAGCTGGAAGCGGCACGGAAGTCTCTGCAGAACGCTCAGAAGATGTATAAGAAGCGCAAGGCAGACATGGAGGAGCTGGACAGAGAGCAGGGCGCTGTGGAGACGGCCAGGCAGGAGTTTGAGGAGCGAATGGAAGAGGAGGCTCAGAGTCAAGGTCAGGACCTGACTCTGGAAGAGAACCAGGTCAGCACTGCTTCTTCTTTCCTCTGAGCTCTGGTGGACAGCCATACATCTAATTATGCATACAATCACTACGACTTTCTAAAGGGACGTAGTCTTTTATTTTAGGCCATGTAATTATTGTTTTCCTATGTACAGTATAACTGCCCTTGGTCCACAGGTGAAGCAGTACCACAGGCTGAAGGAGGAGGCCAGTAAGCGGGCCGCCACGCTGGCGCAGGAACTAGAGAAGTTCAACCGTGATCAGAAGGCTGACCAAGACAGACTGGACCTAGAGGAGAGGAAGAAAGTGGAGACAGAGGTGAAGATATGCATGAATGCAAAGACACAACCATTACCTGTCAAATACTGGGTCTGTGTTCAGGATTTACCGTTCTGTCCTGCAGGCCAAAATAAAGCAGAAAATAAGAGAGATCGAGGAGAACCAGAAACGCATTGAGAAGCTGGAAGATTATATTTCCACCAGCAGGTTTAACCAGAACTTGTTATCGTTGTGTTTCTCTTTGCCTCATGTCACTTTCCTC
The DNA here is from genome assembly GCF_030463535.1 of Salminus brasiliensis. Taxonomy (NCBI): domain Eukaryota; kingdom Metazoa; phylum Chordata; class Actinopteri; order Characiformes; family Bryconidae; genus Salminus; species Salminus brasiliensis. The sequence goes on from NC_132891.1 coordinate 8,213,695, forward strand.
TTGAAATGAAAATGCAGAATGTGGAGTCTGTATTCATAGGCAGTCTCTAGATGAACAGAAGAGAATGGAGGAGGAGCTGACTGAGGAAGTGGAGCTCGCTAAGAGGAGGATTGATGAGATAAATATGGAGTTAAACCAGGTAAGAACAGCTCTGTGGGCATAGTTCTACATGGTTAAAGCCAGATTGGCACCATTAGACTCTCAAACAGGTCTGTTATTATGAGTTTTAAGTCTTTTAATTTTTGCAATATTTTTGTGAATGTGGAGGAACTATCATGAACACAAGTGACCATGAAAACGTTGCTTTAAAAGGTGGTCTTGGAATGCACTAAATATAGAGGTAAATGAGTAGATCAGTAAGTTTACTCAATATTATGTAGATATGTTACTTACTAGTTCATATTTCAGTTATACATCGTCACTGTCAAATAAAAATTTAGTATTTCCAAAAAGGGACCTTTACAGGAGAAAGGAAAAAATTATAATTTTCAGTGGAAGTCAGTAAATCCGTTTTTATCATTATTTCAGACCGATTTCTTTTGGTCCATTTATCAAGAAATGTGGACACAATGTAAAAAACTACTGTATGTCCAAAAGGTTGTAGACACCCCTTTTAAAGAATTTTGGAAGAAACAATTAATTGACAAAGTGTCCCAATACATTTGTCCAAATAGTGTTTATATGCCATTTCTCAGTTTATTGGTGTATTTTATGTGTAATTACACAAAATGCAATGGGACTTTACTTAATAAACCATTTCCATGGCATTTGCCAATAGATTTCCTAGAAATTTAAATGATTATTTGAATATCGTCTAGATCAAAGTAACAGAAAAAATTTGATAATTACACAAAAGCCCACAGACTCTTACACACTCCTATGTGTAAACAGTAAAGTCAATCATGCAACCATGCATCTGGTCTGAAACTGAATATTCGTCTGTACTGTTCCTGGCTGCAGGTGATGGAGCAGCTGGGGGATGCTAGAATTGACCGGCAGGAGAACAGTCGTCAGCAGCGCAAAGCTGAGATCATGGAGAGCATTAAGAGGCTCTACCCTGGCTCTGTGGTGAGTGAAAGGTTTTTATATTCAGATTGAGATTAAATTCTGTTTTTTAATTCTGTCTACACCACGTGTTTTAAAACCTTGTATCATCTTTATAAAATCAGTATGGCAGGTTGATTGACCTGTGCCAGCCCACACAGAAGAAGTATCAGATCGCTGTGACAAAGGTGCTGGGAAAGAACATGGACGCCATCATTGTGGATTCAGAGAAGACAGGCAGAGATTGCATCCAGTACATCAAAGAGCAGAGAGGAGAACCAGAGACCTTCTTGCCCCTGGACTACCTGGAGGTCTAACCTGGATTTCTTCAGGATGGGGAAAGCAACAGAGAATTAGCCAGAGAGTAACGGAATTAGTTATTTCAGTTGTGTTTTGAAGTTGTGTTTAGTTTTTGCTGCTGTTGTATTCCTCTTCAAGGTAAAACCCACAGACGAGAAACTGAGGGAGCTGCGAGGGGCCAAGCTGGTGATTGACGTGATCCGCTACGAGCCGCCCCACATTAAGAAAGCACTGCAGTACGCCTGTGGAAACGCTCTTGTGTGTGAGAATGTGGAGGATGCGCGGAGGATTGCTTTTGGAGGACCTTACCGACATAAGGTAAATAATCACCAAAGCTAATATACTGTCAAATAACTGGAAAGTCACGGACAGAATGTTAACACCCCGCTCCTTCACCAATGGACCATGGCGGTAACACACTGCAAAGGTGATAAAGCCTACAGATGTAACTTAGACTAGAAAAACAAACACAAACCAAAACTTTGTTAAAACTGCAACAAAGATGTTGCAGTATCATTTATAGAATTAAATGACTATACTCTGTATGACCAAATGTTTGTGGACACCCCTTTTAATGAATGCATTCAGCAACTTTAAGTTGCACCCATTTCTGACACAGCTTGTCTAATCTCTGCAGAGAAGTACAGCCAATACAGTAGTGCTCTCCTGAGTAGATAATAATGAACCTATTGGTGCCATGCCTAATGCCAGGCGTGGGCTAGAGGAGTATAAAGCCCCCCACCCAACATTGAGCTCTGGAGCAGTGGAACTGTGTTCTCTGGAATGATGGATGGTGCTTCATCCAATACTTTTGGTATGAGTTGGGGAGTTGGGCATGAGGTGGCGACCATCCAACATCCTGTCCTTACCAAGGTACTGTGACAGTTACTCCAACAAAAGCAGGATAATAAACGGATTAATGAGCAGGGGTCTCAATATTTTTGTCCATATATTTTAGTGTATGTTACCATTGTAGCTTAGTTTGTATATGTGGACCATATAAGCTGGGAAGTGAATGCTTTGGAAATGCAGTGTTTGCAAACTGCAGCAAACCCTCTATTTCAAAACAGCAGGGGCATGTTTAGTTTTTTTTTATTCATGATATAGACCTAATCAGGCTGCCTACTGAGGCCATTGAATTGCCAATAGTTAGTTAACAGACCTAGAATCTGTCTTACATTTGGTTGCATTTTTCCTCCATAGACTGTGGCCTTGGATGGCACTCTTTTTCAAAAGTCTGGGGTGATCTCTGGAGGAGCGAGTGATCTGAAAGCAAAGGCCCGGCGCTGGGATGAGAAAGCTGTGGACAAACTCAAAGACAAGAAAGAGAAGCTAACAGAGGAGCTGAAGGTAACAGCAAGAATTCTTAAGCTGGATCTGATATAATGGCAGTTATGCTATTCACTGAAAGTGAACTGGAGGACAAATGAGCTTTACGCTGGTGTTTTGACTCTTTGTGATTGCCTCTACTCAGGAGCAGATGAAGGCAAAACGAAAGGAAGCAGAACTGAGGCAGGTGCAATCTCAGGCCCACGGGCTGCAGATGAGACTAAAGTACTCTCAGAGTGACCTGGAACAGACCAAGACTCGCCACCTGTCTCTCAACATGCAGGTACAATAACGAAACTGTACAGTAGTCTAGGTCTTTTTTAATAAATGTAGTTTCTGTGAAGACCTGGATTGTGAAGACTCACAGCTAACTGACTGCTTTCAGGAGAAATCAAAGTTGGAGAGTGAACTGGCCAATTTTGGCCCTCGTATCAATGACATCAGGAGAATCATCCAGTCACGTGAGAGAGACATCACACAGCTGAGAGACCGCATGAACCTGGTAAGAGCTAAGACAGGACTGAGTCATAGATGTGTTGTCAGTGGTAAACTGTGCAAGATCACTAATGGTGATATTTTCAGGTGGAAGATGAGGTGTTTGTGGAATTCTGCGAAGAGATCGGAGTGAGAAACATTCGGGAGTTTGAAGAGGAGAAAGTGAAAAGACAGAATGAGATAGCCAAGAAGAGGTGAGTCTGCTCATCCTGACCTTTGAGCTATGCTGCTTTGCATTTGCTGTGCATCTCTTTGGAGGAGATTGTTAAAGAAGCGTAAATGACAGAAAGGACTCACATAATGAGCGGGAACTTGGTTTTGAATAATTAAATGCTGAATTTGTGACAGGACTGAATGTCCACATAGCTGCAGTGCATTTTAAAACATCTAAAATATCTGCTACAACATCTAAAACATAGAAAACAGATCTAGAAAACAGCTAAAACATCTGAAACATCTCTAGACACAGCTTTAGGAAACATTTTCAGTATGTAAACATTTAAAACCACCTAAAATATCTTTATTTATAGGAAACCGCTCTAGAAATAACCTATAATGTAAAAAATAACTATAAAAATGTCCACAACATCTAAAACATCTTCATATATAGAGGTCAGAGAACATCTTTATTGTAGAAAACAAGTCTAGAAAACATTGTCTGTTCCAGAAACTGCTCTAGAAAACACCTTCAAAGAAGAAACAGCTCAATATCTTTATTATATGAAATGCATAAAACATTTAAAAACATCGTCATAGACATACAACTGCTCTAGAAATATCTGAAATGTAGAAAACAACTATAAAAACATCTTCATATATAGGAAGCAGCTTTAGAATACATCTTTAAACAAAAAAAAATATCTACAACATCTAAAATATCTTTGTATATAGGAAACAGCTTTAGAGAACAAGAAAAAAGAAGAAAATAGTTCAGTATCTTCATTATATAAATCGCACAAAACATTTTCATATACATGAAACTGCTCTAAAAACATTTAAAAGACCTGTTTAGCCATTCAGGTGGACTATTAGAGGAACCAGCTAAAAAAAAGAGGATCAGGAGAAAGTGTCAGTGTGGGACACTGACTGAAGGGGGTGTGAGCAAAAGCATTGTTGTATTTAGATTTAGAAGATCTGGGGTGCCCTTGAATGCTGAGCCTCCAGGCCTGGTAACAGACACACGCTTGATTTTGGCAGAAGGGATATTTCATAAAATTAATATATAAATGCATGTCTTGGATTTCCTTTCTTGTCTCTTATATTATAGACTTGAATTTGAGACCCAAAAGACCCGTTTAGCCATCCAGCTGGACTATGAGCGGAACCAACTGAAGGAGGACCAGGAGAAAGTGATGATGTGGGAACAGACAGTGAAGAAGGATGAGAGCGAGATTGAGAGACTTAAGAAGGTAAGGCCAGAAGAAGAAGAGAAAGAGAAAGTTACTGCAGTTTCTTAGTGAGAAAAATCAGAGAAAGAGCCCAAATGTGGGAATGAGAACACAGACCATCTGACCACGGTCTCTGTACTTTCATGTCTTCTTTCAGTACTGTTATTTGTCCCTTTATAGTCTATAATTATAAGTGGTTGTTTCTGCCTCTTTTTCTTTTACTCTTCTATTGTGTATCGTGTAATTTTACAGTAAATGTGAATTTATTTAAACCCCTTCTAATACTTTAATGGAATTCAGCTACTTTACAAAGAAATGAGTCACAGCAGCACACAAACCTAAGGTCATTATGCCCAAAGCCAAATTTGGTCTCAGCTGTGTTCCATCACTCCAGTGAAGTTTAAAGCCTTCATCTAAGTGATGGAGCTCCATCCAATCTCTTTGGAATGAGTTGGAGTGATGTTTGTGATCCAGAACTAATTATTCTCACTACTGCTCTTGTGGCTGTTAATGAGTTAAAGAAGAGAAAGCTATTGTAGACAGCTAATGTATTGACATTAAGTAAGATCAGGTTATACCCTGTTGTTCAGCTGCTTAGCTTAATTGAAAAACTACTCACCTGAAAAGGTTTCTTACTCATGCAATCTGTCTTCTGTACTTCAGGAGGAGCACAGACACATGAAGATTATCGATGAGACCATGGCTCAACTGCAGGACCTTAAAAACCAGCACCTCACTAAAAAAGGAGAGGTCAATGACAAGAACCGAGAAATGGAAGAGATCCGCAAGAAGCTAGGGGCTGCTAACAAGTGAGACCTTGTTATTATTGTTTGATGAGTTTGAATTAGGTGTGTTTGAGCAGGATACAACATCTGCAGAAGGAACTAGTCTACAGTGGTCAATGGTTTTCATATGTCACTGTTAGGGATTAAGGGATAAGGCTTAAATATAACTTAATATAACAATAATTCAATTATAGGACATATTTAAAAATGTATTCTTGTGCATGGCCATTCTGACAGTACAATCTGATTCTCAGAGAGCTGACCCATCTCCAGAAGGAGGTGACCGCAATTGAGACAAAGCTGGAGCAGAAACGCAGTGACAGACACAACCTACTGCAGGCCTGCAAGATGCAGGACATCAAACTGCCCCTCAAATCTGGAACCATGGACGACATCAGCCAGGGCGAGGTATGATCCCAAATTACAGATGCCCGTTAAGAAGTAGTGCAAGGAGACAAATTCCACATAAGATATAAAATACAAAATATTAAATTATTAATATGTTGATTCTGCATCCAGGGAAGTTCCCAAGTTGATGAGTCCAGCAGCCAGAAGACCTCAAGCTCTGTGCATGCCAAAGAGGCTCTCATAGAAATTGACTACAGCAACTTAAACGAGGACCTCAAGGTATGTCAAACTTTACCTCTGTGGTCTCTATCCCTGCTCCAGGAAAGAGATTTTCCTGCAGATTTTGGATCCAACGCTAATTATTCACACCTGATCCAAGAAATTACTGCCTTCACGAGGCCTGGATAGGCTGAATGGAGTGTATTCGATTTAAGTTGGAGTTGAAACCAGCAAAAAGGTAGCTCTCCAGGAATAGGGCTGAAGAACACTAATTTTTACCCACTGAAGAATTTGACTATGAACCACAAGTAGACCAAATTCTCCTGAGAGTCGTCTGAACATTAGCTTTAGTGGATAAGAGAAAAATAATCTGATCTTTCTGTACAATATACTGAATATGGTCAGTGCTATTTATCTGCTTAAATATGTGAGGGCCCGTGAATCTTGAATATTTCTTCTGTCGTAACTTAGTAGTTTTGGGCCCCACAGTATGCAAAATGGAACAAAACACCTCTTTCTCATTTGTGATCATAGGACGCTCTCTCTGAGGAGGAGATTAAGGGTGAGATGAGCACTTTACAGCAGAGGCTGAATGAGCAGCAGAGCATTCTGCAGCGCATCAGTGCTCCCAACATGAAGGCCATGGAGAAACTGGAGAGCGTCAGGGACAAGTTTCAGGAGACCAGTGACGGTAAGCCAATATACATGTAATTAATAATAAATCATTTAATTGCTGTTGAACCTTTCTATGAGAGTTCAATCCCTGTCCTGAAGATCTACCACCCTGGAGATCCTGGATGGTCTTTGCTTTGCAGCCTGTGCAAGAAGGAAGGAATTGTCGCTGTTGTCCTTCTTAGAGATGAAGCTGACAAATTGGAAAGACAATGGGGTTTCAGAGCCTTCTCCACAACTATGCGGTGCTCATTGTTTGAGACAGCAGATAAACTATGAAGATGTTTTATTCTAGATATGCTGAAGCACTCAGGTCAGATCAGACACTTCTTTTTTAATCTTCTGCAGAGTTTGAAGCAGCACGAAAAAGGGCCAAGAAAGCTAAGCAGGCGTTTGAGCAGATCAAGAAGGAGAGGTTTGATCGTTTCAACACCTGCTTTGAGTCGGTCGCCACCAATATTGATGAGATCTACAAAGCCCTCTCTCGGAACAGCAGTGCACAGGTCTGAAATAAACACCATTCCTTTTTACAAGCAGTGGAGACGTGTTCTAATTTTGAAATGCTTTCTGGGCTTTCTTTAGTACCATTCAGTAGCAATTCCCTCTTGTTAACTAGACTTGAAAAGTTATGTTCTTCCCAAGGCATTCCTTGGCCCAGAGAACCCTGAGGAACCATACTTAGATGGAATCAATTACAATTGTGTGGCTCCTGGAAAGAGATTCCGGCCCATGGACAATCTGTCTGGAGGGGAGAAGACAGTGGCAGCTTTGGCTCTTCTCTTTGCTATTCACAGGTAAGACAAAAAAGTAGACTCCTTATGGCTGACAATCCTGTAGATTTGCAGCAGCATCTCTTTGCAATGTAATTTTATTAAAGTCATATCTGTTTTTTGCATTAGGCAAGTTTTCCTATATATGTTTATGTGGGCAGCAAGTTTTTGATACAAAAACATTTTGTTACAAAAAACCCTTACATTAATACCCTAATATTATGTGACATCTGGCTGGGGAGTGGCTGATGCACACTGGTTAGGAAGCCTAAGCCTGTTCACTCTGTGCACAAGACCGAGCTCATATCTCTGAATAGGGAGAGACTCAAAAGGTCAAATTACATATTTTAAATTACTGCTATAATCTAAATAAACCTTGTTAATAGTTTGTAGCGTTTGGCTCAGTAATGCACAAAAAAGGGGTCCACTAGCTCCACATATCTGCTCTGCTTACGACGTAGCCAGCAAGCTAATTGGCTCTTTTTCTTGGAAGTCTAGTCAGGGTCCTCATTTTCCAACTGACCAGAGAGTTCCTGTCCTGGCTCCTCCCCTAATTTGGTGCAGGTGTCCTTTGTTGGTGAAGAAGAACCCTGAATATGTCCTTGGGCTCTAATGGCAGCCCCAGCCTCCACTGCCACAATTAGAATAAACACACATAGTTTTAGACCCTTTCTCAGTTCTGTATGTGGCAAATAAACATTATTCCAATTCTCATCTGATTTCATTAGTTTTTCATTGTTTCTGATTGTTATGCTTGCTCCTTTTACATTACTATTTCCTTCTTAGCTACAAGCCTGCCCCTTTCTTCGTCCTTGATGAGATTGATGCTGCACTTGACAACACCAACATTGGCAAGGTTTGTGTATATGGCCTGCACTTATATCACATCTGTTATTCTGTATTCGAAATACAGTGAAATAGCTTGCTGCTGAATTTAAGACTTTCATTAATGTTATGCTGGGCGATGTATACAGGTGGCCAATTACATAAAAGACCAGTCAGTCCAGAACTTCCAGGCAATTGTCATTTCCCTGAAAGAGGAGTTCTACACCAAGGCTGACTCACTAATAGGAGTCTACCCTGAGGTCTGTGTTTCTTCAAAAGCTTGTAATATGATACTAATGGAAAATGTACTGTGGACGAGGTTCAAAAAACACACTGCCAGATTTACCATAATACATCTGCTCATTTTACTCTGTACTAACTGTAGCACTACTGCTCATTTCTCTCATTTGTATGTGCTGTTAGTGAGTAATAACACAACACAGCCTTGTAAAACATAACACATAAACATGGTAAATGAGGGTAAATTTCCTGGTAATAAGCCGATATGGGTCTGATCATCTTTTGTATAATGTCACACATTCAGAGTATGCAGGTACACCCATCAGCCAGAGCTGGCCCAAGGCATACTCGAATAACACGGCCGCTTAGGGCCCCACACGCAATGATATTACACAGCCTATGGAATGATGAAGCATCTGGTGATGAGGTGGTGGTATGGGGGGCCCCCAAATGAAAATCTGCTTAGGGTCACATAAAGGCTTGGGCCGGCCCTGCACTCAGCTGATGAATACATTTAGTGAATGGTGAATGGAAACAGTGAATGGTCACGTTAATGGTTTTACATGTGATACTACTTTAATATTTATTTCTGTTTATAAACCTGGCCCTGTATCTACAGATATACCCCTGCCAGTTCATTACATTCAATACAAACAAATGTGTTCTACCTGATCTGTCCACAGCAAGGAGACTGCGTTATCAGCAAAGTGCTGACCTTTGACCTCTCCCAGTATCCTGATGCCAATCCAAATCCGAACGACTAAATCAGCTGGATTTTAAAGAACATTCATGTCAACAGAAACTAACACTACAAACAGGAACGCATACGTAAATGTTCTGGCTCAGTTCAGTAGACAACTGTTCAGTGTTGTGTGCATGATGTTACATGTACTATGTGAATTCTACACTACATGTCCAAAGGTATCCAGTCACTCAAGGTACACCCATTGCTAATACAGGCGACCAATAGAACAGGACACTGTGGAGCAGATGGTCATGAGCCCTAGATCATTATCGCCACTGCCGAACATTGGCTAACTCTCTGAAGTGAAGGAGATCCAATACCTTTGGGATAAGTTGGAGTGACACCATCGTCCAATATCACCATCTGACCTTAATAATGCTAAATGCAATAAAATCCTTAGAGCAATGTTCTAACATGTAGTGTAAAACCTTCCCAGGACAGTAGAGGCTGGGAAGGGCAAGGACATATCTCTATATTAATACCCTTAAATGAGCAGGTGACCACAAACTTGTGGACATACAGTGTATCTTTGACGGTTATTAGTTGCTTTATAAATTGTGCTAAAATGAATCTGCAGTTCTTCTATCATAGCTTATTCAGTGTTTTAATGTATTCTCTGATGGAATCAAAGTCAGATTTGCAATGTCATGTTAAAGCAACCCTTATTTAGAGATCCACTGAAACAAAGCTCATACTGCTCATCTGCCGTGATCATGTATCGTGTGTGCTTTATCCAAGTGTTCTCTGCAGTGTTAATTTGCACACAGTGGATGCACTTTCTATGTTGTACTGGTTTGTTAATACTGTGCCTTCTGTTGTTATCTCATGAGCATGACTTACTAAAAGACAGAGCACTGTTATTGTTACTGTCACTGACAAAATCATCAGCTCTTATGTAGCACTTGAATGCAAACAGACTGATCAGTCTAATGTAACATAGAAGACTCAGCTGTGTTCTTAATAAAATGCAGTGGTTTCAACCCCTGAATAACACACTTAACACCTGAACTTTCACTGTGTTCATTGCTTTACTTGATAAGTCTGTGACTTCAAAATGGAGCCTCTATAGAGGAGCCCCCGGACAGTAGTGGACAGTTCTGACAGTTTACACACTCACATGTATGTACATCTGGTTCAATTTGTACAACTCCCAGAAAACTATAAATCATAACTGATTGTGTGAATTCAGACTTTTTTCTATTCTGAATGTTTATTACTGACATTCATGACTGAGCATGTTTATTAAGCCCCTGTGAAATATATCACTATATTAAAATAACTGAAGCAAGAAAAATACCTTAGGAAGAAAATGCCTTAGAAAGAGACTAGCAGATAAATCCTAAAGACTGATACTGCAATACAGTGATGCGGATAACAGCTGCCTCTAAGACATAGAAAGTAGACCGGATTTGGAGGGAGCTCTGTATTGTGAGGCAGGGTACAGTCCCTCAATCAGATGCTGTAAAAAACATTAATCAGGTGTTATTACAGTGCTGGGCCAAGTAGGAACTTGTAGTATTTTACTTTAATTTATATTACTTTATATTTTATTTACATTTATATATATATATCCCTCAATTAATTCATGTATAATAAGGGTAACTGATTCCAACAGAAGCAATGGATTCACACACCCACACGGTAGGGCAAAGCCACCAATAATTAAATTAGAAAATTTAAAATAATAAATGACTGCTATAATTTAATTTTTTTTATATATATATAATAAATGCAGATGCTGTAAAAAAAAAACAAACAAAAAAAACATTAATCAGGTATTATTACAGTGCTGGGCCAAGTAGGAACTTGTAGTATTTTATTTTAATTTATATTATTTATATTTAAGTTTATTTTAATATATATATATATATATATATATATATATATATATATATATATATATATATATATATATATATATATACCCTGTTATTGAGCTGTTTTCCCTCTTTCTATTTTTTAAGGTTTAATGAGCTTGTCGACCTACATGGCTAATGTGTGGTCTTAGACATGCTGGTCGAGTAGCTAGTAGCATCAAGCTCAAATGAAAACATACACCATCTGATCCAGAGCTAAACTGTCCATCCAGCTAAACTCAATGTTTACCTTCTGAAATCAGCTACCAGAAAAAAGCTGGTCTTGAGCTGGATGTTTTGAGCAGGATAGTTTCTACTTACAGACCTAGCTAGTCTAAATATAAAGGTTTTGGTAAGGGGCAGCTAGCACCCCCATAACTCCAGTGATTCTAGTCTTTCGAGCTTCAGCGTTTGTATAAATGCTGGGTTTTACTGTAGGAAGGGATATTATTATGTGCCGGTTCGTCCTGTAGCACTTTGACATCAGCGTCAACTTTCACGTGGTTTCTTTCCGTCCTCTGCAAAGCCGAACTAGCTTGTATGAAGATCTGACACGCTGGCTGCTGATTGGCTGCCGCCGGCCCCAGTTCAGGCGAGCTCCGGCTCCTATTGGCTGGTTCCCGTTTCTAGTTGGGTTGGACTCCAGCGCCCAACGTGTCAGTGTGTGAAGATCCTCCACAACTCCGAGCACTTTAGGTCCTACTTTTCTTTCAAGAAGCGCCGAAGAGCAGCGGGCGTGATTTTACCCCACGTTCATTCACACAATGGACAACATTAAAGAAGGCTGGTTCACCGAGACGTGCACGTTATGGCCTGGTCAGGCAATGAGTCTTCAGGTGGAGGAGGTTCTGTACCACAAAAAATCCAAATTTCAGGACGTTATGGTGTTTAAGAGGTGAGTTCTGAGTAGCCACATCCCATCTAAGTGTAGCGTTAGCTGCCTTGCTAGCTAGCTACTGTGTTGGGGAGTGAACAGGCGTGTAAATGTGATCCCTCAGTGCCTGCTAGCCTCTGCAGTTTCACCACTACCTTTACTTCTACTCTTTGGAGGAATTTTCTGAAATATCTTGCCTTCAGTGCTGTATGTGGTCGTGTGCTGAGTTAGCTGTTCAAACTGCCTACTTTGCACGAAGCTGAAGTTGACTTCTTGTTGGAGGTTTCAGTTCCACCTTAAATGGTGCAGCAGTTGCCTTCTGCGCGCTGCTGCCTGTACGGGATGTCTATGAAGCATTTAAGGTGGACCGGAAAATTCCAATCCAGTAAAACGTGGCGTTCTCGGAGCTGACAATATAATCGTACTTGGTTCCTTCCTTGTCTAGAGAGACCTGATGTTGGTAGATATTTAACGACAGACTGCTGTGATAGAATGTGTGTACATTTCTGATTGATAATTAGAGTTTTGTTAAACCTCAAGTGAAACTGGAAAGTCTGGAAATGAACAGGTATCACAGACCTTGATTGAGTTTAAAGGTTCTTGCACATCTCTGCTACAAACATGGTTACTTATAGATTTAAGAGTGGAATCATTTGAAGCACCTTTCTATTTATATATATATATATGTGTGTATATGTGTGTGTGTGTGTGTATATATGTGTGTATATGTGTGTGTGTGTGTGTGTGTGTATATATGTGTGTATATGTGTGTGTGTGTGTGTATATATGTGTGTATATATGTGTGTGTGTGTGTATATATATGTATATGTGTGTATATATATATATATATATATATATATATATATATATATATATATATATATATATATAGCTATAGTGCTTTCCCTTTTGTAGATTTCCAGTCAAGTTCATATATTGTCCATGTGCTTAGCTACAGGTCCACATGTATTGTACTGTATTGTGTACTCTCATGCCACGGGCTCTTGAATGTTTATTTTGTGGCAATCCTAAAATAGCCCAGCTCCTCACTGCCTCTGCATATTTATGTGCTGGGATTGACAGCACTTCTTTGCAGTGCCATGTGCCGCCTAAACGTCTTTAATTCTGTAGGTCTTAATTCTTTCTTTCTGGAGTAGAATCTGTATGCCGTCCTCTCGCTTCCTGTATCTGTATTAGGAGTGTCCGTGTTCTCCTTATACTCAGGTTCGGTTTGATCTCTAATTACAGATAATTAAATACTGCACTGGGTCCAGTTTACTAAAAAGCGTCTTGGTGTTAAAGTCCTCTGAAGTGAGCGAGCATTCAGTGTGATCCTTGCTCAATCAACATCTGTTTTGATGAGGTGCATTTGGGGAAACTTTCAAACCCTGGTTGGTTTAAAAGGGTGTGTCCTTGTGTGAGAGTGATCTGATAAATGATTCAAATTCATCTGATCTGCCTTGTGCAAATCTTTACACAGCATATCTTTATTTTGAAATTTCTCAATGTAAATACCTACACAACGTATTGAACTAGGTGTGTGTGTGTGTGTATGTGTTTTAGGTTTCAATACTCATTTTTATTCAGTGCTGTATTGTAATGGTTACACCCTTATTCTGAGTCTCTAATTTCCTTCACATGCTGTAAATACTCTCTCTACAGTAAGACCTACGGAAACGTCCTGGTTTTGGATGGAGTGATCCAGTGTACAGAAAGAGATGAATTTTCTTATCAAGAAATGATTGCAAACCTCCCCTTGTGCTGCCACCCGTGCCCCAAAAAGGTAATTCCCTTAATATTCTTCATTTCCTCATCTGGTTTTATTTTGGGTTGAAGTGATTATTTAAAAGCAAGGAATTGAGTTTTACAGACTAGCCTGTGTGAGGAATGTGCTTTTACAGAATGACTTGCTTTATGTAGAACAAAAACTAGCTGTAGAACTAGTGATAGAGCAAGGAAAACAACCTCAGAGTAGGTCCATCAGATCAAATCTGGACCCCACCCCTGTTTTAGAGGATGTATGGCAGGTGGCTGTATCACTGCATGTGTTGATACCAGATATACTCTTTACAATCTTTCTTTCCCACTCTGTGCAGGTTCTGATTATTGGTGGAGGAGACGGTGGGGTGCTGAGGGAAGTCGTGAAGCATCCAGTGGTCGAGTCTGTAGTTCAGTGTGAGATTGATGAGGTCTGTACGTGCTCCCAGTGCCTCATTTTTTTCTGTTTGATTATGTACTGCTGACAATGTTTGTGATGTATCTTCCATAGGGTTGCCCAAACCTGAAGAGTTTAGCTCCAACACACCTTCTTCAAAAGCAAGAACATTAGAGCCAGGTGTTGGATCTGAACTCTTCAGACCACGATTGGGCACCTCCACCATAGTGGATTAAATATACATTTAAATATTCCACACAGGACGTCATTAACGTGTCGAAGAAGTACCTCCCTGGAATGGCAAAAGGATTCTTCAGTCCCAAGCTGACTCTGAACGTAGGAGATGGATTTGAGTTTATGAAGCAGAATCAGGATGCCTTTGATGTTATCATAACAGACTCCTCAGACCCTGTTGGTAAGATGTTTAACATGGTTTGACTTAATTGGCTTAATAATAAGCGTTTGATTTATTAGTAATGCATATTTTGACCGGACTTTACCTTCTCTCAGGTCCGGCCGAAAGCTTGTTTAAAGAGTCCTACTATCAACTCATGAAAACGGCACTTCGTGAGGGTGGAATTCTTTGTTGTCAAGGTTTGCACAGTTCCACACTTTCACAATTGAGCTTTGACTTTGTTTAGGAAGTGTTATACCCATCTGTGCTGACTGCTGTAATTGAAACCTTTTGGTTTTTCACAGGGGAGTGTCAGTGGCTGCATCTGGAGCTGATTAAAGAAATGCGCACCTTCTGTAAGACGCTGTTCCCTGTTGTGGACTATGCTTATTGCACCATACCCACTTACCCAAGCGGCCAAATCGGCTTCATGCTCTGCAGTAAAAACTCGGTAACTGCAAATAATTCCTGTTTTTCTCACCTTTCCGGAACTGCAGTTTGCACTGAACTGTAACTGCGCTGAAGGCGTTTCCTTTATACTCATGTGTTTTACTTTTCTGCAGCAAACAAACTTCCGTGAACCTGTACGAGATTTGTCAAGGGATGACATCGAGAGCATGAGCCTAAAATATTACAACTCTGAAATTCACAGAGCTGCTTTCGTCCTACCGGAATTTGCCAGAAAGGTGAATATTCTTGGCTAAGTATGCAGTTTTATACTGTCACTGTCATGCAAAAACCTTGTATCTCAAATAGCAACATTACAAGAGAGGTTTTATTTCAAGTCATTTTGGAGCATTTCTATTGGTCCATTTATCGAAAAATTTGTTTGAGATACTAAGTTTTTGCAGGACAGGGAACATCTGTTTCCTAAACCTAAAGTGGAAACAATGTAATGTTTCATAGTAAGTGCTTAATCTTTCACATTACTGTCTGAGGTTACTTCAACCTAAGCCATTTATCCTGACCCCTTTTGATTGGAGGCCATTTCACCTGACATCCAGTTGTAGGAGAGAAGACATGACCCATTCTTTTTGTTTCATGTCTGAAATTTCTGTGGTTCTGAGGACAGCCTAAAATTTACACCATAACCTAATGTAGGAGTCTTTTTGTCCAGACTGTGTAACTGCCTGCAAGAAGGACCCCCGCCTCCTGAGCAGATCAACACCTGCATTTTTAGAACACTGATCGAGACTTGGCTCAATACACCTGGTGTTGATGTAGGATTTCTCACCATCCAGTATATTTAAAAGTGGAATTATGCTGATGGATTAGAATATGGTTGTCTTGCTGTAGTTTGCATTAAATAAATACAGCCATAAGCCATAACATTAGCACCACTAACCGTCATCTGTGGGAGGGTGGGAGATATTAGGCAGCAAAAGAAAAGTTAGCTCTTGAAGGTGATTTGTTAAAAGCTGGGAAAATGGGCAAGCATGTGATTCTGAGCTACTTTAATAAGAGCCGAATGGTTGTGATGGTTAGACGCCTGGGTCAAAACATCAGACAGGTCCTGTGGGGTGTTGCTAGTATGCAGTGGTCTGTACCTACCAAAAGTGGTCCAAGAAAGGACAACCGACAGGGTCATGTGCACCTAAGGCTCACTGATGCAATGGAGGGCCCAGATAAGAACTTGGGACTTGAAGGAACTGTTGCTAACGTCTTGGTGCCAGATTTCACAGGGACGCCTTTAGAGGTCTTGTAGCATCCATGCCTCAAATTGTCAGATCTGTTTGAGTGCGAGGGGGACCTATGTGATGTGTCCGCATATGTTTATCTGTTGCCTTCTGTATGTTTTTCTTCAACAGTGTAGCTGTAGAAATGACCCTAACTCCCTGCATTTTCTTCTGCTCATTCTCAGGTACTAAGTGAAGCATAACTGACTTCTTTGGCTGCCACCTTGTCTTACGCTGCCTTCTGTGAAAACAGGACAAATCCGTGAGCACAGTTGCAGTGTGTGTCTCCCGGCTCTCTCCCCAGCCTGCCTGCTGCTCTGTTTCAACGTGAAAGTGAAAGGGAACTTCTGTGGGGATTTTTCTTTTGTTGTGTGTTTCAGACAGTCCTCATTCCCTCCAGGGCTTCCCTAAAGACTTACTGTTGGATTTTTTTTTCTTTTTATTTATTTGCTTTCATCTTTTTCCTTTGCGATACCCATGATCAGTGTTCAGCCTTGTATTCTGACACAAAATCACGACTGACAGGAAGATTTGTGTTTGCCATAAATGTCATAATATCAGTGTGCTATGGAATATGTCTGACATAAGCAGGTTATCAGTTTAGACCAATGCAAATCTGGTCTTACTTTGTATTGTGTGGTCCCAGGAATATGGCGTTACATTCCGCTACTACTTGTGGTGTTTGCGATTACCAAGGAAATCAAATATCCAGCTTTTAACATACTAGTCTACAAGTAGCTGCATTTGAATTTGGCAGCTGTTTAAGCATGAATATGCCAGTTGTTGGGGATTATTATATTTCACTGTTGTTTTCTGTCCATCTCTGTAAATCTGTGTAAAGACACTCAGGTCAAGAGGAACCCTATGTTTATGTACAACATTCTGTACACAGTGATTGCAGAGATGGCAGGTTGTTGCCCAATTAATCAATAGTAGAGGATTTACATGAGGAAATATTAATTGTAGTTAAAACGAGCTAATACAAAGTAACCCCAAGCTTAATGTTAAAATTATTACTACATCTCGACTCTCCCTGTACGGATGCTGTTACGGTGTTGAGTGTTTTGTAATAAAACAGTCTGAGTACTTTAAATCTTATCCTGAAAAGTGTGGGGTCTGAGTTTATTCCAAGTGGTTTTCTATGACCGATGCTTGTAGAACCCAGGTCTTCAAATCTGGTCTTCCAGGCCTGGATTTTTTATTTCCACTGAAACGTGGGGAAGTTAATATAATTTATGGGCAAAGTAGTGTCACACCTATCAAGCATTTCAACGTCCAGGACTAGAAACTAGATTCACGGTCAAGAGTTGAAGACCTCTATTGGAAAAGAACCACTTTTGGTTCCATAAAGAACAGTGGGCCTCATTCACCAATACTGCCCTAATAATGTTTTTGAAAAAAGATCTACACAGAAACTCTGATCCGTGATGCAGAATTGGTCAAATTGATGGTCTTCTAGTGATGGGTCCTCCATGGTCCTCCTAAATTGAACAAATCCCAAATAAAACCATTTGTGAAGGTCAGAATCTTCATAGAACTGTGCAAGTGGGTTTTGAGAAGATTTCTTCTTAAGAAAGGTTGGTGATTAAGGCCTCAAGTTTGGAATAGAAATGAGTGTGATTGTGAAGAACCATTTAACGGTCTAAAGAGCCATCACTTGATGCAAAGGTTCTTTACCAATTTAAAGATTGGTCATGCTCACTTATAGTTATAAACATGGTTCTTTATGGAAGTGGTTCTTGTATGGCATTGCTGAAGGAATCCTTTGAACCACCTTTAGTTTTAGGAGGAAGTTGCTGTGCTTTAATGGTTTGATTATTATATATTTTTCATTATTAGTAATGTTAGGACCGCCTCATTCTGGGCTGAGTTTAGAATTGAGCTATTTTGTATAAGATGCTTATATTATTATTGTTGTATGGTTGTAATAGTGAACTTTTTTCCTCACAGATGTGTTTTGTGTGCAACCTGCTGGGATTAGATCATGATTTGATGTATAATGTAAATTGTCTTCGTGGCCTGAAACTGGGAAGAAGGGTCAGAGGTCACCTTTAGCAATGTGAATGTGAATGGTTTTAAAAGCTATACTCAGTCAAACGAAGAGTCCCCGCCAAGTGAGCTCACTATTTACTGTACTTCAAACTGTTCTTCAAACTGTTCTTTGGTGGCTTTTAGGAGGTGTCCGCAGCCCATTCTCATGTACCCACTATTGCATTGCTAGAAGACAGGACCTAGCAATTCGTTCAGCACCAAGTAGTCATAAAATCAAGCTGATTTTGCAAAATCCATATGTTCTTTTGAAATAAAAATAAATAAAATAAAAAACATATAACAAATATATCCCTTTGTTTTTGACTACAGTGACATTCTGGATGGCTCAGATAAGAGCAGAGCACATTGAGGCAGTTTTGGCTGAGGTTTATTTTAGTACCAACATTTGCCACATGATGGCAGCAGTAGTCTTCTTACAGATCTTTATCATCTTCTGATGCCCTGTTTATTAAAGAGGATATACACTCAGGATAAAGGTTCCTCAAGTGTTTTTTTGAGTGATGTTTCTCTCACTAACATGGTTCTTTATGGAACCAAAAAGTGGTTCTTCTATTGTGTCACTCAAAGAACCATTAGTAGCACCTTTATTTCTGAGAGTGTAGGGCACTGTTCATACACATTTATCACAAATTTACCAAAATAACACTAGATTGTGAATTGAAATCAACCGATAGTCATGGATGTCCATGAAAAGTCCTTGGGAAAAAGAGTGGGAACCCTGAAGATGGATATCAGAGCTAAATAATAATAAATAAATGCAATCCAATGCTGTGATAAACCCACTCTGAAACAGCACATACTCACACTGAGTGACGTGATGTTAGCTGTGTGTTTCTCAGCGGTTAGAGCTCTGGGCTATTGATGACAGGGTTGTGGGTTCGATGCCCGGGCTCAGCAAGCTGCCACTGTTGGGCCCTTGAGCAAGGCCCTTCGCCCTCTCTGCTCCCCGGGTGCCACAGCAATGGCTGCCCACCACAAGTTTCTATATATAGACTTACAGACTATATATGCAGGATGAACAGTACAAATAAAAACCTAAACGAATAACATATTGCTTCTCTTCTCTGCTTTTCTTTTCTTCACTTCACTTATTTTGGCCTTGTCCTTATGGTGGGTACTCCGCGTACACTACATGTCTTCTAATGAATGCATTCAGCTACTTTAGGTTGCACCCATTGTTGACACAGATAGCTTGTCTAGTCCCTGTAGACAAGTACTGCCGATAGAATACGACTCTCTGAAGTAGATAAACATGAACCTATTGGCACCATGCCTAATGCCAGAAGTGAGCTAGAGGGCTATAAAGCCCTCAGCATTGAGCTGTGGAGCAGTGGAACTGTGTTCTGATGATGGCTGGTGCTTCATCCAATACTTTTGGAAAGTGTTTCTGCTGTGTGCAGGTTTCAGGTGTAGAATCTGTAGAAACCCAGGCTTTAATGTTGATGGCCATCCTATCATTCTCCAATAGGCCGTCCTGAACAAATAAAATATGGCACTGTTCATAAAACCTAAATTCATTAGTATGGATTTGTACTTTGTAGTGAGTGCTATTTACTGAAAGATGCTCTGATGCTGAGAAGGTAAATATAAGGTAGCATGACTCCTACAAAGTCCAGAAAGTTAGGGTTAAGAACTTCCTAGATTGTGCTGAACTGATGCCGGTGGTGTTTTTGACGTGTGTTGGAGCTGCACACTATATATATATATTTGTTCAGTGGTGGTCAATTGGCATGAACTCTTCAAACGCAGTGTATCAAGATGGTGCTCAGGGGCCAGATCATCTTGGCACTGCATTAATCTCAGCAGAGCCAGAGGGCCTCAAGCCTGTCCGTGTCAGACTGCTGTGAAAAATGAATAAAAACCTCAAATATCAGCTCTCAGGTCCCTGAACTTGGCCCGGGTTTGTACAAGCACTTCCAAAGAGGTGTCCATCAACTAACACGTGTGCAGGCCAGGAGGAGAAGGAGGAAGAGGAGGATGACCTGAATGAGAGTGTTATGTCATTTGGAGAAAGAGCACAGCAAATCCTTTTAGTTTACTTTGTATTAATGGATGAGTGAAATAGCAGTTTTTAGGGGGCAAAGATCAAAAAACAAAATTTAAGAAAATGTGAACTTTATATAAGTAGTTGATAGCAGGAATATCAGTTAACAAATATTATATGACATTATATATAAATATAATGATAATAATTATTATATAAATATTAATGATGACAGATTTTGATTAAAAGGTAATGGTGCACATATTTGTCGCTGTACAGCAAAATGTGTCCTCCGCATTTAACCCATCTGTGGTAGTGAACACACACACGGGCAGCCAACTCCAGCACCTGGGGAGCAGAGAGGGTAAAGGGCCTTACTCAAGGGCTCAACAGTGGCAGCTTGCCAAGCCCGGGCATCGAACCCACAACCCTGTTATCGATAACCCAGCGCTCTAACTGCTGAGCCACCACTGCCCCAACAAAGTTAACAAAGTTGTGTTAAAATAAAAAAAAACTGACCTGTTATTAGTGTTGTAATTCTCGATCCGCCCGAAGACCAGGAAAAAGGTGAGGTAAAAGAACTTTAAAATCAAGCCACAAATAATCTACTGTGACTTTCTTTGGTGTCAGTATGACTAATTTACCGTAGTAATGGCAGAATACTAACTAGAGCAGTGGCCGGAGTTGTTGAGTGCTGGCAATTGCTCCTTTTCATGATGACTTACCTGTTTTTTGGTTTGAGGGCAAATTAAAATGTTATGTTTTCACATGTAACAAAGGTTAATGGTTGTGACACGAACCAGAAGCTATGAAAAGTTATGAAAATGAGTTATGAAAATTATTTGAATTATGAGAATTATGAAAAAGCAGCGGAAAAAGGTAGTGCAAGCGGTCAGAAAATGCAGAAACAGGATAACGAGGATCCTGGACATGAACATTAGAAAAAAAAAAAAAACAGGAAAGAGTCGAGAACCATAAAGAACTAACAGAACCAGGCTAATGAAATCAAAGAGAGATCCAACAGAGCAAATCAAGGGTCAACAGCAGAGAACCACTCAGCACGCAACAGCCAGAACTGACAATACCTTGCAGCGAGAGTCCCGCTGATCCTGATAGTTTTGATGTTTAGGCACTGAATTCAAATGATGCTGAATGTAGTTTCCTTTATTGATTATTTTGACTGACAAATACATTAAAATATAAAATATAAAAGTGAGGGAGAGAGAAGGAAATGTGCAGTGCTATTACTGTATCATCTGTGTTTCTTTTAGTTAGTTTTTTTTACCTTTGCAAAACCATCAAAATATCTTCCCAATGACCAATTTTAGGTGCCAGACAGTTCGATCAATCTGTGAGCTCAGCAGAGATTACAAATGGAGGGGTGAACAGCGTTGAAATGATAGTGTTTGCAGGATGTTGTGTGCCTGTGTTTGTCTTTAAACTGAGTAGAATTTCACTAGTACTGAATATAGTGTACATGCATTCAGCCGTCTCCTTACCCGCTTCTTCCTGGTCAGAATAGCGGTGCCCACATAAGATCATCGGAGTGGCTGGAGCGAGGATTGAACCCACAACCCTAGACCACTGGAGAGGTGTGTGACACATGCACTATCTGCGGTGCCACCGTGCCGTACTGTGTGTATCCAATCTTGCCATGTTTCACATTTTTGACATAGTTCAAATGTGACTAATGTTCTTTACACTGACTTCTATTAAAAGTTAAGAAGGGTTTCCTTCTCCTGTAAAGTTATAAACCACTTCAGAGACAGAAGGTGTAATAAAACATTATAAACTACCTTATAGTTCTCTGCTGTAACACCTACTAACACCTGCTGTAACATCACCAATGCTTAATGATGTTAAATCAGGTGAGCTGGTGAAGGAATTGAACACATCCATGGGGGCTTCCAAGAGAAATCTGGAACCGAACTTTGCTCTTCAAATTAGCACACAAGATAATATGAGAAGCCCATTCATTTTTACTGTATTTATCTTTATCTGTATCTGTTTTAATGTGATCTGGAGTTGTTGGAAATATGCTTGGAGGAGGATAGCAGGCCCCCAGCCAGGTCCCCAGCTCTGCCACACCGACTAACAGATGCCTGTGCAGGCAAACATTGCTTATGAGTGAGGAGGGGAGAAAGTGCCATCCACCTACCTGGAGAAAGCACGGCAAATTGTGCTTTCTTGGACTCCGGTCATTAATGGCAAAGTGGCATGGTTCAGGATTTGAACTCATGACCCCAAAGACCATTAGATTGCTGAGCCATTTAACATTGCTTTAAATTTCATGATTAATGAGTCGATAAAAACGTCTAAAACCACTTAAAATAAAACACTTCCATTGACTTCCATTAACAGTTAAGAAGGGTTTAACATTCCCTTGTAAAGTTAACCTTTTAGAGATCCAAGGTTTTGTCCTGGCTGTGACGGATGTGACATACAGTTCAATAAGGCATTTCCGGACCTGAGCATACCTTTAGCACTTTAATATTTTTTGGCGTCACATACTTTTGTCGTTGCTCCTACGGCTGATGTCAGGACCATTTTTAGCCGTCTGACGTGAGCATGGTGGTGCGTGGTCCTCAGCACCAGGGAAATGGCTGGTTTGTTTGGAGGTTAACTACTCAGTGCTTTTGTTAGTCCTTAAGCCTCCTACTCTCCCCTGCTGCCCCCTCCCTCCCATCATCCACCAACCCCTGCGTCAACGGGAGACGGCCAGCCCAGGGTATATAAGAGGCGGCCACCTCAATCCCAAAGCCCAAGACACTTGAGCTGAGAACAGAAGCAGCTTCAGCACCTCCGAACTCTCACTCTGCACACACTCTCAACACCAGCACTACGTGTTTGCTGCTTTGTCACGCTCAGCTTTGTCTTGGCAAACTCTCTCTCTCTCTCTCTCTCTTTCTCTCTCTCTCTCTCTCTTTTTCATCCTCTCTTTTCCTTCACTTGTGTAGCCAGGATGCAGCTTTTGGCCAGCTTAGTGTCTCTGCTGCTGGTGCTGTACAGTGTGAGGGCAGCGGCCGTGCTTCCAGTTGAGGAGAGGAGCCCAACGCACACCAGGGTGAGTCCACTCCACCTGCTGTCCTTTCAGCACTCAACAATAGTGGTGTGTTGAGCTGACTGAGCTGGTTTGACTGTGTTCAGTATTTGCATATGGATGAAATATTTCATGTCAACACTGTTACTGTAAGAAGTAAGTAAACTAAGAAAGACAACTGTGCTGGTACATTTGAATTATGGGGTAATTATATATCATTTTCAGTCAAATCAGTTCTGGAATAACACATTTTGGGAATGTGCTTCATTGGTACGGGATTAGAATGATCACTTCTACTGATTTTAATTAAGTATTTTTCTCTAAATGGATTTTAATAGGGGTTAAATTTCCAATGTCAATACATCTTGTAAATACACACTTTAAAGTGCACATTAAGGTGTTTTATTGTACACATTTAGATGCAGATTTAAAACCAAAGTGTGAGAATTATTCCACAGCATGCTGTGTAATCCAGTCACTAATTAAGCACATTTGCTGTTTGTCTTATTAATTCACTGCAGTTAAAAAGGAAGGTGCTAAAATGGGTTCTTTTAGGGTTCTTTGTAGTTGGAGGGAAATGCCATCACCACGCATTTCTGTAACGCCGATTCTGTAGCCAACAACATCTGCAGAAGGTTCTACACCATCTTCTTAGAGCTGTGCATCCAAGCCAGGAGGCATCTGCAAACCTGCTTCTTGTGTTTGAGAGTGTAACTGCCTTTGCCTTCCTCAGGAGCTGAGCAAAGAACGCAAGGAGCTGATCCTGAAGCTCGTGTCTGGTCTTCTGGACGGAGTGGACAACAGCGTGCTGGCCGGGGATCTGGTCCCCATGGAGGTGGAGGAGCCGCTGGAGTCACGCCTGGAGGAGAGAGCTGTCTACAACCGGTTATCACAGCTGCCCCAGAGAGACCGCAAAGCCCCCTGTAAAAACTTCTTCTGGAAAACCTTCACGTCCTGCTAACAGTGCCGGCCTCCGGACGGGTTCCTCCATCTAAACACCCACCTCCAAAACGACCCCCCAAATGAACTGTGCACACTTTCACTGTAGATACCATCATCACCACCGCCGTGGAAAGAAGGGTCACCGTGGACTTTACTGATGCAGCCAGTTTGTTAAAGATACTGATGATTATATTTATCTATTTATTACCCGACTAATTTAGTAATGTTTATTTATTTATTTGTTTGTTTGTTTGTTTCTGAACATCTCAGACCAATAAAGCATGGTTAAGCAATTTGCTTTTTGATAGGGGATGTCTCATTCTCTGTGGTCAACCCTCGGGACAGAAAAAAAATGCATTCAACTGTTTTATCCCAATGGAGAAATAAACGTATATCCGATCAAAGAGTCAGAGCTGTTGTCTCCTTCCTGTGGTGAGATTGAAGGAATGCCTATTCTGGATTTTACATTTTATAAAACAACCCTAGATTTAGTTTCCTATTACCAGATGATTTGATTCCATATAGTAATTATATATATATATTTTCTCTCGTCCTTATGAACATTACATATAGGCCTAATGTGTTATATTACTATTATATTCTTATATATAAGTGGAATATTCTGAAATATATTTTTCAGTACAATTTTAGTAGCTTCATTCCAGACCCTTTCAAATGGCTGTGCACAAGCTATCTGATGTGGATTGCGCTCAGAGAGAACTCTTGATCCTGGTAGAAAGGGCTGGTCTGGTCCTTTTCTTGCTTATGGTACCTGTTCATCAGATACACTCAGGGGAGTAGAGACAGAAATGTGCCTCTCAATGGCATGAACTAAAAATGTGTTCTCCTTTGTGTAATAACAGCATTTTCACACCTGCAGCTTTTATTCCATCAGTGTATCCAAGGCTCAGTCATTCACAGGCTTCGTTACAGCAACACTGGGCTGATAAGTGGGTTCTCAGCTGTGCTGAAACTTGCCATCATTGAGAATAAACACTGTAATCTACTGCCATTGTTAAACGTGTTCAGGGTGTTATATAAGAAGCAGCAGCTGAGACGAGAAATCCCTTCCAGAAAACACAGACCACACTCTGCTGGGCCGAGCAGCTAGCAGTGGGTGCAGTGGAATCGCCTCTCAGAGTAAACACATAAAAGAGTGGGGTCTGTAAAGTCTGCACCCCTAACGCTGTCTCACATGCTTACGTCTTTTCTTATGCAATGGCATGAAATATAATAGGTGTAGCGACGAGCTGAGCCGAGGCATGGCATTCCTTTGTGGAGCCCAAACCACAGCGAGCCTTCAGACAAATGACTCATCAGTGTGAATTCTAATGTTTTCAGGAACTTCAGTTTGAGAGCAGGTCTGTAATCATGTGTTCAGAAGAGAAATCTCTCACTATTGTGTCTGCAAAGCCCATTAACTAAAATTGAAGGGGCCAAAAAAGGGCTTTTTTGAGTGAAGCTACAGAAGATACAAAGTTGATTCCCTAAAGATTCTTTTAATAGATGGTTCTTTAAATAATCCGGTTTGTAGATGAGATGAGATGAGATGAGAAATGTGAATAACTGTTTAAAGCATAAGAACCTCATATTATAAAGGTTCTACCTGGCTTTCCTAGAACCAAACTTGCAAATAAGTGAACAATTTAAAGCTGTAACATAGAAGAATCACTTTTTGTTCCTTAATGAATCTTTATATGAATCTTGATAGTTCTTTAAATAATCAGGTTTGTAGACAAGATAGTAATGGGAATAACCTTTGAAAGTGTAAGAACATCTACATAATATAAAAACATGCTATTTGAAGTGTACAGTGCAGAAGAATGTCTTTTTTGTTCCCTTACAATGAATCTTGAAATGAATTGTTCTTCAAATAACCTGCTTATATATATATATATATATATATATATATATATATATATATATATATATCAATTTACAATTTGCTGGAACTGTACACCTAAGCCAAGAACCACTTTTGGTTCCTCAAAGCACCTTCCAATGGATGGTTCTTTAGAGATAAGAACCTTTTAAACATTTTAAGAACATCCACAAGTCTCAAACCCCTTAGCTTTGTTAAATGGTTATTATACAGCTTCATATACAGCTCAAGCTAAATCTCTTGTAGATATATATATATAAGCTATATATTATATATATATATATAAGCTATATGTATAGCTTCACTATGGTTAAATAACCAGCACTATGTTTAAGAAACAGAAGTACTTGATTTTCTTTTAAATTCATTTATTTATTTCGTTTTTTTACTGCTGGGGGAACATTCAATTAAAGCTTACAGTTACATTGTCCGTCTTTTAAAAAGACATAAAAGACATGAATGAGTCATATTCTTAAAAACTTCAGGTGTCAAAAATGTCTCTTTAGAGTGATGACATAAAAGAAGCATTTTGGATCCCTGAAGACCCTCATTCTACTGGTTTCTGAGTTTTTCAGAGTAATCATTAAAATAATCATTAAAAGGAGAGGGAAAGGTGGATCTTCTACACTGTCACTGTAAAGAAGTATTCATTCTCTGTATCTGTCTATGTGTGTATGAGTAAATATGTTTGTTTGGAAAGGGACAATAAGCCCCAGATTTTCCCTCCCATCCCATCATCACTTCTTTTTCTTCTGATGGTCGACTGAAACTAAATTCTGTGGCATAGGCCTCTCAAACTTAGAAGCTTCACTCTGTGGAGACAACGCTCTGTGAATTAATGACCACAAACCAGCTGCTCACCTGAAGCTAATAAACCGTCCTGTCTGCGACCCTTTCCACCTGCTGCTCGCTTTTACCTCGCAAGACCATCCTGTCGCCCCCTGCATTCACTCTGGAATCGAGAAAGCGAGCTGCGTTCCTTTTTCTCTGGCTCTCGTGCTTTTATGACTTGGTCATTGACTTTGAATGACTGCCATTATATTATTGCCACTCTCAGATTACTATTATTGACATAAAAAACAGCACAGTGAAATAATAGTATAACACCAAATCAAATAATGACCAACTGTATTAAAAAAGGTAGTAAACTAACACACACACACACACACACACACACAGCTCTGTATAATCTCCATGCAAAGCATTGTCAATCCAATACCATGCTAAAAATTATTGGGACATCTGCTCATTCAGTGTTTCTTCTGAAATCAAGGGCATTAAAAAGAGATCACCCTGCTTTTGTTGGAGTAACTGTCTATACTATACATGAAACAAGGCTTTCAACTAGACTCTGGAGCACTGCTGTGAGGATTTGATTGCATTCAGTAACACGAGCATTAGTGAGGTCAGGGTACTGAATGATTACCACCTCACCACATCCCCAACTCCCCAACTCATCCCAAAAGTATTGGATGGAGCACCATCCGTCATTCCAGAGAACACAGATTCACTGCTTAATGGCTCAATATCACAATGTCCACAAACATTTGGACCTAAGCCAAGCATCAGAACTGCATGCTCTGGAGTGATGAAGCTATAGTCAACACCTAGTTGGGGCTAGCTGAGTTGGAGTCGCGTTTGAGATCCAGAACCAATCATCCAAACACTGTATCACTCCGCTGAACGTCCTTAAACCATTAAGCAGTGTAGGTTGGTTGCTTTGTTGGTTTAATTTGTTGGTCTAAGTAAGGAGCTGCAGGCTGTGCAGTGAGTGAGTGAGGGGAGTTTCTGTGACGCAGGGAAATGCCAACGTTAAAACATATTAAATGAAATGTTCACGGCTTATTTCCCGATAACACACGGCCTTGAGTGTTCTGTTGCTTTTATACAACAGTTCGATAAATAAATAAATGAAGGAATAAATGAACTGAGCTTTAATGTTAGTGTTTCCTTCTGCCAAATTATAGTTCCTCAACAGCAGCGTGTATCTACGTCACAGAAACCCCTCACCCACTCACTGCACAGCCTGCAGATCCTTCCCCAGCTCCTTACATAGACCAGCTTATTAAACTCTTGTTTGTTTGTTGTTTATTTTTGTCTTTTTACTTTTAGTTTTCTTTTTTCGTGGAGCATTTACGAAACTTCTTGGTTCAATGGTGTTCAGCGGAGTGATACAGTGTAAATAATCAAAGAAAATAAAAGAAAATATTTTTATTACCTTCTGACATAATTTCAGTATGGTATAACATTTCATGATAAATGGACCAATAGACACACTCCAAAATTATTTGGTCTTTTTACATTGTTTTCCATTGTTGTTTTGGAGATTTTGAGCAATGCTACACTTTCTCTACCAACACTACCAGACCAACCAGATCTTAACACTTAGATACTTTAGGTAAACTGCGTCAACTGATTGTGTGTTTGGTTAGAAGAACACAGTTGGAAGGACACAGGGTTGGTTGTTATCTTCTCTGTGAACATCAGCCACTGTAAGGATTTGTTTAGTTCTACCAGCAGCTCACCTGATTGGATGGAAATTGAAAATACAAGCCTTCCTCCAGGAGAGCTTCAGAAATGGTTAAACTAACACACTCACAGACCAATCACACAATTTCTCAGCAATAAGAACAGATGCAGGTCAATGTAAATACTGTAAAAATAGAACAAAATAATTTCTCATGTTAAAGAAAGTAGTTGAGATCTAGTGAGCTAGACCAACAAAGCTTGGTTCCAGATTTGTCCTGCCAGCCAGCGTAGCATGGTTGTATTCAATTCCATCACCAGCCCACCTGATTTACCATCATTAAGCACTGATTTACCAAACCAGGTGTAGGATGAAGACTTTAATAATACTAGACTCCCATGAGGAGAGCTTTGGAGATGTTTTATGAACACAGTGATGTAGAACCATGGCTTTTTGTATGAGTGTTATTAGTATTTATTCTAATATTAATGATTTACTGAGTAAATAAAAACTTACTGACCAGTTAAGCTTTTTATTATTTCATTTTCACAGGCACCTAAAATGTTTGCACAGTAATAGATATTTTACATACACTGAATATATGTGTGTATGTTGTCTTCAGTATGTAGGATCTCTGAGACCTTTTTTCTCATAAGTAATGAGGAATTAATGATTATTATTTAATAAACATTCATATGATAGTAGTGAATGTTCAGGAGCAGTCCTGTTTATACCAAAGCAGTACTGTAGATGAGATGTCCTTCAGGCTTTCATACAGCTGTGTGTTTGCTGTAATCATGGCCCTAATTAAGGCATGTATCCTGGTGGTGATGAAAAGATGTGCCATGTGGGAATTTGTCCTCCCACCTGGAATCCACACCGATTAATCTCGTTAATCTGCTATTGTTAGATGATTTCTGAAGGCACGTGTTAAATTGGACCTCTGTCGTCACAAGGACTGTCCACTCTGAGGAGACAGGCAGCAGTCACATAAAGCAATTAATCCTAATCCTAATCAAGGAACAGTCATTAGAAGCATGTTAGAAATATTGTGGTAGTGCATTAAAAACTCATGTGTCCAGAATGACAAGTCAGTGCATGCTAGCGGAGGTGGTCAGTCAGGGTGCGTATAGTATGACACAGACAATATTACCCACCCGTATGGTCTGACGTGATTCTGTCACAAAGATTTCAATGAACACCTTCTTTTTTCTGTCTGTAATCTGGAAGTGCTGTGTGTGGTGAAGAAAATGCTGTCCACTACACAAGTGCCCTGAGCTACAATGAGTGCATACTAAAAGCACATCAAAGCTGCTGCCTGCAACCAAAGCGTTCTGATTGGCTTTCCTTTGATGTGGAGCCGTGCTGCTACCTTAACGTGAATTTGAAATTCATATGTAATGTCTGCCTTATTTAGTTTCGGGAAGTACAGAGTAATGGCTTCCCTCCTGATACAAAGAAAGCTCTGGAATTTCTCTGCCTGGTATTAGAAGCTTATCCGGAACAGTTTTGTGCAAAGTAAATATTCCTAAACCTCTGATTCAGTTGTTTGCATGCATAACGTGATATGAAAGTTGGTGACCTACAAACTTTATTAAGACCTAAAATCAATTCCTCCTAGATCGGTTTTGCTTTAAGTGAGTGAACATCGTTTTCCTCTCTGATGATCTATGAACGACTCTCATTTGCCCGTAATGTATAAATTAGCGAGCACACCAGTCAGTTGTAGCAGAGCGCAAAACAATCATCAAGGGCAAAGGACGCAATTTAACTGAAGGGTGCATGATAACAGGTGAAGGGTGGTAGCATCTGGGAAACCGCTAACTTATCACACATTGAGTGCCCCCCAGCAGCATAACAATGGTGTCCCACTGGCCATTGGTGCCAGAGGGGAACGACAATTCCAGCAAATGACACAAGAGCCAATAATGCTCCACAGTGGAGAAGTTAACCTCTATAATAAACACCTTCCAACACCTAATACAACCCATGCCACACCATCATAATAGAGAACATTAGCGCCACCTGACTAATATTGAGTAGGTCTCCATTGTGCTTCCACAAAAGATCTGTCTCAGTCAATGGGTGGAACCCCACAAGACCTCTGAAGGTATCCTGTGGTATCTGGCACCAAGATGTTAGCAGCAGATCCTTAAAGTCCTGTACGTTGATATGTGGGGCGTCTATAGATTGCATCAGTGAACCTTAGGTGCCGCTTCACAGGTTAATCCTTTTTGGATCACTTTTGGAAGGTACTGACCACTGCATACCAGGAATGCCTACAAGACCTGCCTGATGTTTTGGAGATCCATAAAC
Organism: Salminus brasiliensis; assembly: GCF_030463535.1. Classification (NCBI taxonomy): domain Eukaryota; kingdom Metazoa; phylum Chordata; class Actinopteri; order Characiformes; family Bryconidae; genus Salminus; species Salminus brasiliensis. The sequence goes on from NC_132891.1 coordinate 8,244,493, forward strand.
CACCTTTGTACTTTTACAAAGTATATATAACAAATATATCTTTATTCTCATAAGTTCATAAAGTTACCTATTTATTTGCAGGATACATCAGTAAGGTATGCATTTTTGTGTGTATATAAGCACATTAGATTACATATATAGGCTGTGTGGCACAAATAAACATACAGGTGTACATTTACAATGAAGCTAAACCATGAAAATGTAGTTAGTTCCATTGGTTCTGTTACAGGAAGCTCCGCAAGCAGGCTGTTCAGTCTGCTCCTGCTTAAAGGGAGAGAGTTTCCAACCCTCTTTAAAAGGCTGTCAGAAATAATAAGCATTGTTTAAACAGATCCTCAGGTGTCAAACATTACTTCTGTCTTTTCCTATTTAGATCACATACACACACACACACAGACACACACAGTATGTTCTTCTAGATGAGTAAATGCCAAGCACTCTCTTATTGTGGCCTTGGGTAAGTTTTGAGGCAGTGAAATTCGCACCTCATTTTTGAAACCTTTTCCTTCAAGGAAACGTGTGAAAAGGCAGGGCATGACCAGAGGCGGCTCATTTATTATGATGCTTGTGTTCTCCCCAACTGCAATATCACTGAGTAAGTGAGAGGAAATTACCTCATAGGTGACAAATGGAAGGTGATGGGAAAGGACGTCAAAAGGACACACAGTACATTTTTCAAAGATTGGCCTTCGTTTGGGTCTGATTCGTTGTCAGATGTAATGCGCTTTGAGACAGTGGGGCTGAGGTGTGAATCGAAAGACATGGCCCCCCAGCTTTTGATAGACTTTTTCGATTCATCTTTAGGCAAGAGTGGACTACTGTTTTAGCCCTGAATAAACAACCCATAAACCCACCATGTAGGCAGTGCATCTTAGGGTAACCTAACTGCACGTGGTGAGCACTGACAGTGTAAGTATGGCTCCTACTACCCAGGGGGGCTTTATCCATCATAGTCAGTCTTGCCTTTCTCAGAGCAAACCATGCAAGCCAGAAACCATGTAGGAAGCTTTATTTTCAAGTATATGATTTGGAGCAGTGCCACTTTCTCATCTAAACTTGATCTACACTATATGTCCAAATGTTTGTTTTGTTTGTCTAAAAAATGCATAAATTGCTGACATGGATGAGCAAATGTACAAACATAGCTTTTCTAGTCCCTGTAGAGAATTACTGCCAATCTGGAGCAGATAAACATGAACATATTGGCACCACGCTCAATGGCAGGTGTTGGCCAGAGAGGAAATGGGTAGAAACTGTGGAACTGTGTTCTCTGAAATGATATCGCTCCATCCAATACTTTTGGGATAAGGTGGTGTGGTAATCATGTATCCATACTTCACTAATGCTCTTGTTACTGAATGAAATCAAATCCTCACAGCAATGCTCCAAAATCTAATAGAAAGCCTTCCCAACAAACGCAGAAACTGTTTTTAGTGCCCTTGATTTCAGAAGAAACAATGAATAATCAGGTGTCCCAATACTTTTGTCCATTCAACGTACAATGAGCTTGTACTTATTTGGAATCTAACTTAGATTTAGAGCTGTACAGCCAAGCCAATAACCATTAAGGAACCCTCCCAGAGGCAAGGCACCGTACAAGAACCACACAGATGTGAGTGTAAGAAAGCCTTCGAAAGGTTTTAAGAACCTCAAAATAATGTAAATATTCTGTGAGGAAACCATAAATTGGTGGAGAACCTTTTTGTCAAAGTTAAAAACAAACTTTTTAAAGGTTCTTCATACTCACAAGGGTTCAAGGATATGAAGAACCATGGCAACTTTTATTTCAAAGGGTTCAACTGAGTCTACTGTAACTAAATCTAGCATATGTTGGGCTACTTGGTTAGAAATGGAATATAAACCTCAACCAAATTCTGTCTAATTATCATAACAGCTTTTAGACCCCACAGTAGATCCATGGCACATAGGCTGTGCATCTGAGGTTACTTTCACTGCACTCTGTGAGCACTGACAGTGTAAGTATACTCCTGCCCAGGGGGGCTTTATCTATCATAGTCAGTCTTGCCTGATTTGTTTCAGTGGTGACATTTGGAGATGGGTGGAGTTGGATGCACCACACACACATTTAAGGGGTGAGTAGCTGAGACTTTGGTAAACAACCAGAAATGAAGGAAGGAAGGGGGAGGACAAATGAAATGTCATTAAAGAGGAGGGAACGGGAAAGCTATAAGTGACAAAGAATCCATATTTGGTATATTTGATAAATCTGAGTCACTGGGCAAAAACAGCACGTCCTTACAATCTACAATCCTTACAATTTTAGGAAGCCTTGGCTCACATGCAAGCGTGAGGTGGGCTAACACAGGCCGCTCGTCTTCTCTCAGAGTGATAAGTGGGTACCAAGTGAGTGGGAAGCTGATGGCATGTCAGAGTGACATTAGGAGTCAAAGTAACTCGAGCATGCCGTTCTTTTTGTTATTGCTATTTATGAATTATACATGAATATGATGCACACTATCTGAAGCTGCGGCATGAAAACCTACTGTGAACTACATGATACACAATGTGAGACTGAATGAGAGTCACTATGGACTGTTTCCACTTAAGTGTTCTCTCTGGGTCATAATATTCTCATCTGAAAGTAAAGACACAGTGCTCAGTCTCAAATCGACTTCCACAGAACCTTAAAAGTAAGACGGTTCCTGGATGTGATCTGGCTTCAACATATGATGTAAGGGAAATCTTTAAGTGGTATAAAGCAGGGGTTCTCAATCTTTCAGCAACATCAGCTGAAGCAGCTCAGAGCTGACTACACACTTATATTACAGAACTACGGAGTGCTCCTATATGGAAAATGAGCATAGAAATAAGCGGGTGGTATTAATGTTTTGGCTGTAATGTATTGTATTTTTTTATTCACAGAAATCATTCGGTCCTAGAGGTTCCCCAAAGAAGCAGGAAAGAATGGTTGAGCGAGTTAGCTACCATCTTGAGTCTACTTTTAACTGTTACATGGGGGGATTGAAAGTGTGCCTGGTTCAGACAGGTGTTCTTGGGAGCACTGATTTGGCAAGTGCGACTCGTGAGGACGAGAGGATGTTGTACAGTGATTTGCAATTGGAACAGCAGCGTGGTACGTAATGCATTCTGGGATAATTGGCTGTGCCAAGTCCACACAAGTCGCGCCCTGATGCATCCTCGATAACACAGGCGGAACAAGAACACAGCCGGGGATTCGGACTGTGCTTGGCCAGATGTAGATGGTTTTGAATAAAGCAGTAGTTGGGCTGCAACTGATGACGTTTCACAAGAACACAGGAACACAAGTACAGACAAGAATGCAGATTGTTGTTTAACAAGTATTATATTTTATTCAACAGATCTTAGGTCAATTTCTGTACTTAAGAGGCATAAAATAAAGTAAATAACTAATAATAATAATAATAATTTTTTATATATAATTTCACAGTTACAACCCTCTCACAATGCCACCACAAAACCCTTGGGATTGACAAATCAATTGCTGTTAAACCCTGAAACAGATTATTTACAACAAAAAAACAACAGCACTGTCGATTTCTGTAAGAAATAAAATGTGGTTCTTCTACTGCATCGCAGCAAAGAACCCATTTTAGCACTTTTACCATTAGGAGTTCAGTTGTACTCAAACAACTGATTCAACTGTCAGACTCAATGGTTTTGCACCATGTGTTTGGTCCTTCTGGTTTCTGAGCTGTAAAGCACAACACCGTCTTATCTGCCATATGACCAAACCAAAGAATCACGTCTGTGAGAATCTCTGTGACAGATGGAACAGGTGACCAGTTGTGGAAGTAATAGATACTCATGCAGGCTCTAATGATGCCTGGTCTGTTGGATCGTGATTGTTTTGCTAGTCACTGCTGGCTAAAAGCATATCATTATCCTGCTCGAAGCTCCTCACTGAGCCGATCCCAGAGAAAATTAGATGTCACAGGCATGAAGGAGGGGTGCGGGACGCCTGTAACCATAGAGACCCAGCCCGGTGCAGCGGGGGCCACATCAGGAGGAGGGACAGAGGACTTAAGCTATAAGGGGACATGGGACATACTCTTCCTGTGCCATTACCTCATGACTCCTACAACTGATGTTTCTGAAATCTGGCAGCTGGTTTAACATCTGCACTGAAAAAATCTGGATATATATATACATATACATGTCCAAATGTTTGTGGACACCCCTTCTAATGAATGCATTCAGCTACTTTAAGTTGCACCTGTTGCTGACACAGATATGCAAATGCACACGCACACACAGCTTGTCTAGTCTCTGTACAGAAGTATTGATGGGTATAGAGGGATATAGAGCTCCTCAGCATTGAGCTGTGGAGCAGTGAAACTGTGGTCTCTGGAATGATGGATAATGCTCCATCAAATACTTTTAGGATGAGTTGGGGATTTGGGGATGGTGCTCATCATCCAACATCCTGACCTCACTACCGCATTTCTCACTGAATGCAATCAAATCCTCACAGCAATGCTCCAAAATCTAGTAGAAAGCCCTTTTCCCTAGACAGTAGAGACAGTTACTCCAACAAAAGCAGGTGTCTCAATATTTTTGTCCATATAGTGTATTTGTATATGTCATTGCAATTTACCAGTTGGAATTAGCTTGTATGAATTCAGTTCTCAATAAGTATATTTAAAGTATAATTTCATTTAATAAATTATAAGTTTTTAAAGGTTTTAAAAGTATGATTGTCATTCATTTCAGCTACATTGTACATAATAACAATTTAAAACATTTTATTAAAATATTCATATTTTAAGGACTACATTATATTCAAAGGATCCAGCGACATTCAGAGAGGAAAACTGAGAGGCTATGGAGCCTACAAGCCTTACCGCAGGATGTGATCGGGGTGCTTTTTGAAGACGTTCCCATAGAGAACACTGGCCTGGAGTTAAGCATGTCACAGACTACCAAATGACTCACAGTCTCAGAGGTCTATTAACAGTGAATTGCCATAGCTTACATCCATAAATGAAGTACTAACCAAACAACTCTTTAAATCCAGTGTAAAAGCTTTTTAAGAGCTTCCACTACGCATACAGCAGCCGAACAAGCGCTATAGCTCACTGAGTGTTCAACTCTTTTCCTAGAACAGGATGTTGAGGTTTGTGTGGGAGGTACAAACTTCCGAATTGGAAAATTGTCCAATTGTCATGAGTGTGACCTTTCAGCATGCAGAACAAACATCATTTAAATTAGTAATGCAGTCCGAATTTACATATTTTGACGAAAACGGAGATGTGCGCTACAGTTTCTCATTAGGCCGGGTGAGATTTCAGCTCTGGGAAACTTGTCCAACCTTGCAACAGTTACGCAAGAATATGTGTGTGTGTGTGGAGCATGAAAAGGTCGGTTTAGAAGCTTGCAGTGTGAATGATCAGATTTGTTCCTCCACTCTCAGAACAAAATCTAAAATCCTGAAATGAACCCTAGCGCTGATTGACCCCTCACTCCAAATAGTAGTTATGGTTCTTGTTTGGGTGATTTTCACCTATTCCTCTTTTTGCTAAAGGCTTCTAGTTCTGTGAGATTCTTGGGCCATCTTGCATTCCCTGCTATTCACTGCTAAGTCTGTCCCCCAGTCAGGGTTAAAAGGGTAAAGCCAGGTTCACACAAAACACGACTTTCAGAGTCATCAGATTACTGTATTCTTCACATCTTCACACCAACTTGTCTTGCTGGGAACCTTTTAGTGGTTGTGGTTTGCAAACTACATGACTGATTAGCGACGCCTCCAAATAACACGTTTTGTCACGAAAAGACAAGTGAGAACTGACGCGATGCCCTGCGTGAGATTTTTCCTTCTACCAGTGAAACACTTTATGTGCCACTAGCTGCAACACAAGCTCAAAGTTCCTTCCTATTCATCTTTCCCTTTCCACTCAGCCAGCTAATCACAGTAACTGTGAATGACCTGTGAACTGTAGATGTTTCCTAAGCTGACATCTGTGGTTCTTGGGTCATGAATAGCAAGCTCTATGACTGAACTGACCCATTTAAATTGCCTCAGCAGTGCCACATGATCTTAATGCTGGTTCAAAAGCTCTGCATGATCCACATGAAACATGCTGATGTTGAGAGAGATGCAGAATAGTCTGATAATGAACATAAAGTGGCCTGTTTGTTACTACAACAATGACATAATTACTGTTTAACCAAGCGTGTACATATATATGTCAATGAAACGGAAGATGGGAAGTGCACCACCTTTGTCATCAGACAAATTCAAAGAAATAAAAACATCATTCTCTAAAAGCTTTTCTTTGAAATGCATTTTTTACTTTTCTTGGGCCAGAAACAGTCAAGCTAACAAGCAGAAAGGATGGTGGAGCTGCAGCTCATTAGCTGTGCAATGACTCTGTCATATACCATGCCTAAACCCACCCCCCACCACTCTCTCTCCCTCTCTCTCTGTGGTGCAATTACTGAAAATGAACTAGTGACGGAGGGCCCTGGAATTGAGCATCTTGTATAAACATTAGGATGACCTGTCAGATATGTACTCCAAGAGTCTCGATCACAGCTCGGCCACTTGTGGAGCAAAGTATGAAATTAGTCCAGGTTTACAGGGCCTTTGAACCAGTAATAAATTTGTTGTGAAAGTGGGGGAATTTCGAGCCATTTACTGGTATGAAGTCATCACCCTCATAATGCAAAAACCAATCCACGCTTTGTGATATCATAGGACTTGTTTGAGGGTGTTATAACAATGTTTTTTTAGCCTTATCAATCTACAGTCAGAGGATAGATCTCACAACTGCACTGTGTACTGTAGTATTTATTACTATAAAATTATACACATAGCAGACATAATATTCGGTTAAATGGCTGGAATTTAGCAGGCTGGAACTTGATTAGACACTTTTGGTATCCATCAACAAGATTTCTGGCAGAACTCTTATATTAAAAGAATTATTACTTTTATTGAAAGAATTGGTATAGTTCTATTTAACGGGTTTCTGACACTGCAATATTTTTTTTCTGCAATATTAGAAAATACAGGATTGTGATTAATAGAGCTGTGTATTGGCAAGAACTTGGAGATATGATACTTAGCACAATACAGGGGTCATGAATCAGTATATGGCATTATATTGCGACACCGTAAGCAAGATTAGTTATTGCTATTTTTTTGTAATCTAATTTTTATTATTATTTGAGTAAACACAACATACAATTAACCACTTTCACTGTCAATGCTTTGTTTTTGGGATCAAAATCAATAGAGTATTGCAAAATATTAATAATGATCATAAGCATTTGAATCAATAACAATGCAGTAACAATAGCATTGAGGTCTGGACTTTGGGAAGACCACTCAAAAGGCATAATGTTAGCCACCTTTATCTATTCCACAACCAACTTTCACGTGGGTCACTGTATTGTTGAAACACCCGGTTGTGTCCTGGTTTCAGCAGTCTAGCCTCACGGTTTGAAGTTGAGCCTTTTGGTTGGGCCCCATGGCTCATCAACCCTAAGTGCTGCTGAAATCCACAATATGTCCTTCAAACCGTCTCATCATGCTGCAATTTCCTGCATCCATATCATGTGTGATCCTAATGGAAGCTGCATAAGTCTACCTACCTGTATATGATCATATAACCGTATATGGTGTGGTTTATTACTTGAATCTGAAGAAATACTTTGTTCAATTATTATACATGCTCCAGTTCCTAAAAGCAAATGTAGTAGCTGCAGCTAAAAATAACAGCTTCATTTCTGCTGAATGTGGTGCACCTTTTCTTTTACTTAACATCAGTCACTGTGATGACACAAATTGCAATGCTTAGGGGAGCAGTTTAAGTGTAAAGTTAAGCCAAACTGTCATCCTTTTTTGGCAGCATTATACTTTAAAAGTGTGAATACTATTAAACATGTGCTTTTATTTTATTCGATTAGTTTTGCTGACTTTTTTCCTCCATAATTTTCATATCACCCAGCTCTTCCAGTGCGCTGGCCTGTGGTATCGTTTAGCATGTTTATTCTAACCTTAGATTGATCGGACTTCTGCCTTATAATGAGATATTGACATGTTTATATAACCTCATTCAGGGGTTCAATCTAAATGTCGTATTTTAATAAAACAAATCCTTCACCAAATAACAACCTTACTAACTCTTCTTTCACTGCTAGAAATAAAGGACGGGGCTCTCAGGGCCAAGTCTAAAGTGTGGCTTAGCCCAATATTGGTTAGGCTTGCTATGAATTACAGTATGGATCAGTATCAGCGTTTTCATTGTAGTACAGTTTGTTACACCAAAGGCTAGCTAGGCCTCTAGCCTGCTGATGTAAGATAGCTAGGCCTCTAGCTTGCTAATGTAATAGATTAATCAGTGTAAGAATATAAAAGAATGTAACAAATATAACAAAACTAAAAGATTATAAACCCCACTTACATTTTTATTAAATGCATTAAATTATTAAATATATCTTTTACTGGAAACCTGTTTGTAAACAATCTTAGAAATATTTATTCACACAAATTTCAGCATATTTATGTTTTCTGGTGTGAGAATTAATTTTCATGACTATTCAATCTATCAAAATGCAACATTAGGTTTGTATAGAGCATTAATACAACATTACAACATTAATACTGGATATGAACTGTATGAGTTCAGTATTAAAAACATGTTGCCTGTGATCAGGAAAGTGTGTTCTGATCACAACAATTAAAAAAAGAAAAACTAGAAACCCATAGTATCCTCCTTCATGTCTCTACACTGTGAATTTCCCCACTGCGGGACTATCTTATCTTATCTTATCTTATCTTATCTTATCTTATTTGAGATAAACATGCAGAAGCTCAGAGTGTCTCAGGAGCCTTAGGAGAGTAAACAGCTAATCAAAAACTAATCGCTAAGTTGCCACATACCACTAAAGTAGCACAGTGTGTGTTAATTGTGAGCGGTGCTGGGTCGTTGATGCGTGCCAACAAGCCCAGCAGGAGCAAATGGAGAAATGTTGGGAAGCGTGGCAGGCTGTTGCTGCGTAGCCTTTAAAGCCCGCAGCTAATGCTAGAGGGAATTACTCGTGATAAATCGAGGCTGAGTCCTCCTGCATTGAGCTCCAGCCTCGACGTCACATTGCCATTACTCTTTCAATTTAGTTCTTCATGCATCTTTTTCAAGAATTAAAGTTCCCATATGGCCTTTTCTGCACTCTTGTGGTCCGGCAGGCTTTTGCCAATTGAGTGGGCCTGACACGTAGGTGCTAGCCTATATTGCGGCATGTAGCAGACAATAGCATGGGTGTGAAAGTAATGAGGAGAAATGGTACACAGGTGCTGCACTGAGTGCTGATTTTTATTCAGAATGACGACGGAAAAGCAAATTATGGAATAATGCCAGTCCAGATTATGTCTTACTGAAAACAGGGCACTGCTCCAAGTCCGTATTTGACATGAAATTGTCAACAAAGTACATCACAATAATCCATTGATAATTCATATTAAATAATGACGGGGGGGGGGCTATATCTCTATATATATTTATACATATACATTAAGCATTCACACATCAAAAAATCACACATCAGCACACATTCAGGCCAGTTAGACCCACACATCTTCCAGACATAACCTATTTTAATTTAAGCTTTAATTATGCTTTAATTTAAGCTTTAATTAGGTATTTTAAATGTATAGAAATGTTAAACTATCAGACATTGCTTTAGATGCTCAGCTGAAGCGTTATATATTTCTATTTTAACAGTAACCTTGTTTTTTCTCATAACCAAACTCTCTGAATGTGGGCAATTTATAGCATACAGCTATTTTTATACATATATGCATTATTATACATACATACATACATATAAGCTGTCACCTTAGTTCAGCTGTTGTTGCTTTTTTTAGACAGTTTTGTCAGTTTAACTTACAAAATAACTTAATGTTGTAACAATCAATCAAACTTTCCTCAACTCAAACCAATATTGTGAATCAAATAATGGTTCACTCAAGGTATTTATTTGAGTTGAATAAACCCAGGTGACTTGCTTGTTACCACATGAAGTCATCTTTTATTCACTGGTTTATAACACTGCTTTTGGGAATGCTTGATATTTATGAACTCTTACTTAGGCCTCTGTGTTTAAAACCCTGCACCATTTTCCACAACTGCCATTATTAATATGATGGCATGTTGGATCACAAAATTCTGGTGATGGCTAGTGAATATTAAAATATATATTCCAGAACAACAAAATATTGCAGAGTCAGCCATAAAAAAAAAAACTCTTGACATGACTTGACCTAACTGATGCACATCCTCAAAAATAAATGTGCCTCAAAGGTGATGCCATGGAAGACCCACTTTTGCTTCATTCAGGGGCGTCACTAGACCAAATCTACTGAGGCACGTGCTCTAGTAAAATCGTGTCGTACCCTTTTAAAATCATGGCAGTATTTTATTCTGGATTGCTGAGCAGAACTGCAGAACACGCCACTAAACGCACTACATTTCCCATAATGCCCCAGCTACATTCCAAAGGTTTGAGCAGCTACTGCTTTCAGTCAGAGCCAGTTTTTTTTTAACAGAGTAATGGACATACGTAATAAAAAAAAAAAAAAATCAAAATAAGGTAATAATAGCTCATAGCTTTATATTTTGGTTACATCCATGTATAACCCTATAACCTACCAACATACATATTAGACCACTAAAGCAAAGGCATTCATTAAAATAGCAAAGGCGTCAATGATAGCTTTAGCATAGGCCTTATTTATGTAAAAAGCTTGTAAAGCCTGAAAATAACGTCTATGTCAGTCCAACTAAAGTGTGTTCACTAACTCATCCATCGCAGATTGCAGTTCCGCTGTTGCATGTGGCAATAGTAAATATATAGTTTTATTTTATAAAACTAAAACAGATCACATTTCTAAAAAGCAAATTTTAATGTCCCACATCCCACAATGTTCCACCCTGCAGGACGCGCAATGTCATGTAAGGCAAATTACATCAAAGACGTCATGCTACAGCTTTTTTGCTTCAGTTTAGAAAAAGAAAATATGCACACTTCTTAATTTCCATGGCATATCTACCAGACACACACAAGGTAATGATAGCTCATAGCTTTAATTGTTTAGTTAAAGCTATTTATAACTGTAATTTATAACCTACCAAAAATACATACCAGACCACTAAAGCTACTAAGGCATTAGTGATACCGTTAGCATAGGTCTTATTTATGCTAGCTAGTAAAAGCAGCATTGCTAACACAGGCTAGCAGAAGTGATATAGCCAGTAAATATAGACAGTAAACTGCTCATTTTACAAGCCTGGGCTGTTCATGTAGCTGACATGAACTGATGATGCAAAGATAATCACATGTAGTTTTATGCTGCAGAGGAAATGTATTCAATGTATGTGTGTATCTGTAATATTACTGTGATATAATATAGTAATAACTAGTTTTATTATTATTATTATTATTATTATTGATAGTATTAATGACTAGCAATAGTATCAGACAACTAGTCTAGAAACACCCCTGACTTCATTAAAGAAGCATATTTGGGGGGAAAGTATGACTTTTAAATGTTTTAAAAACTTTCAGAATATTTAAAGATTCTTGTTCCCATAACTTTAACATTCTCACTCAATAAAATACTTCTCTAAAGAACCTTCCACTGAAAGGTTTTGTGAGCAAATGATTCTTTTAATGGCAACACACAAATCCCCCATGATTAAGAGCATATTTTCTAAACATAAAGTAATGCTGTAATGCTGATTCATGAGGTTAGATCATTTCATTACTACAGATTAAGGTTAAAGGCCCATGCTGCCCCAATCAAAGCATTCTAGCTCAAAGAAAGCCTCACACACATACAAACACACACAGACACACAGACACACACACAATAAAATCTAGTATATAAATTCTTCAGGCTATCTCTCATTTATTTGCTCTCTCTGGTCTAAACTGTCCACCCCTGCCCCCTCTGCCTCTCTGATTCCAGCTGTGTTTCACTCTAACCTTTTAGCCACAATGACACGAAAGCGTTAGAGGTTCTATCTCAGAGAACATAATTGCTGTGTGGTGAACACAGAGGAGCGTTTTGACGCACAAGGTCAGGGTATTGATCCCGCTCACCACTGCTGCTTTCTGCTTCTGGCCTTAGGGGCAGTGGACACACCAATGTGTTTAGTGAGAAAAAGGGGAAATCTTTCTTCTGTTTTAGAAAAGTCAGGAGGCTAAAAACACACAAAACTTCAAATCGGTGGTCATTTCTGAGGCTGCCCACCAATGTGGATATCAGCCTTCTAAAACTACTGTTATTTTCATTTCTTATCTTTGACATTGACTTGTGTCATTTGCATTGGTTTATTAGTCAAGTCAAGTCAAGTCAAGTGGGTTTTATTGTCATTTCAACTACATACAGAGTACACAGTGAAACGAAACAACGTTCCTCCAGGACCATGGTGCAACATAGACAGTGCATACAAAACACAAGTGCAACACAAACAAACAAGTGCGGACAGACAACACAACACAGTACAGACCAGAGAATAATAAATAATTGACGGTAGTGTGCAAATTGTGCAATGTGTAATAAATAGAGTCCAGTGAGGTAGTAAAGTTATTAGTGCAAATGCTTGTGCAAAAAATGCTTCCCATGTTATCTGGGGTAAATGGTTGGAGAGAGAGAGAGAGAGAGAGAGAGAGAGAGGGAGAGTGTACATGTACCAGAAAGATATCAGTTCAGAAGTTGAGTTGTGTTGAGGAGTCTGATGGCTTGGGGGAAGAAGCTGTTGCAGAGTCTGGTCGTGTTGGACCGGATGCTGCGGTACCTTCTTCCTGATGACAGGAGGGAGAACAGTCTGTGTGAAGGGTAGGTGGAGTCATCCACAATGCTGGTTGCTTTGCGGATGCAGCGGGTGGTGTAAATGTCCATGACGGAGGGGAGAGAGACTCCGATGATCCTCTCAGCTGTCCTCACAATGCGTTGGAGGGACTTGCGGTCAGAGGCTGTGCAGGTCCCAAACCAGGCAGTGATGCATTAATGAACCAGGCAGTGATTATTAATCAACAACTGCCACCATTCCCTTTTAATGACCATTTCGAACCTCTTTTTATTCCTTTTATTAAACAGGCAGGTTTGCTACTGTAGTTTTTTCAGTGATATACTGTGACTGGACTAGACTGCCAGCTTTAATTCAAGGGGGTTGCATTAACTGATTAGGAATTACAGCCATGTTTACATAGTCCCTCCATTTACCCTTTCCAGACTCCCTAAAAGGTAGCACTGATAAGCCATTTCATGGCCAGTTGGGTTCACTAAATTCTTGACAAATTAAAGACATAAAAAGTCTGGAGTTGACTCCAAATGCTGAATTCTAATTTGATAGCTCTCTATGTGGTTCAAATATGTGCAAATGCAAGTGAAGGAGGCCATCAACAGGCTGAAAAATACAACCTATCACAGCAGAAACTTTGGCCAAAGTTGGATTGGCCAAATTAACAATTTTGTGTGTCCATAAAAAGATGCCAATGGAACTGGGTCACTGGTGTTTATTGCCTAAACTGCTATGGGAATAATAGGCAGAAACATATTAATTTTCTGTTTGCTGTGACATCACAACACTAGTGAATTAAAAATGGGATTGTTAGATGGTACTAGACGGTCCCCCATTGGGGATTTTGGATTTACATAGGGATAAACAGTCTATAAGGGTAGGTCGGTACATCCACAGGAGCAACTCCAGAGGACGAAAAAGAGAAGATAGTATACCACATATTAAAGGAAATAAAAAAAACAAGGTACAGGTACAGATATTTACAGTATTTACAAAGAATTCTGACTCGAGCTACAGTCTAAGCTCTGAATGAAGAAAACAGGCATGGCTGGAACTACAAACTCACACAGTCTGCTAGTAGCTAAGCTGAGGTGGTTACCCCGACCAAATGAGCTCCCTGAGGTTCTGAAACACTAGGCCCTGCCTTGGGCGAAATATATTCCAAGAACCTCAACACTCTCTCTACAGTACTGTACATACATTGTTGCAACATCATCATCATCATAATCATCATCATCATTATTTTCAGCATTATATCAGTATATTTACAGATTGTGATGTTTAACCTTTTCTCTCTCTCTACAGGACCTAAAGTGGAAGAAGTGGAGGTGAAAGCCAATCTTCCCGAAAAGGATAAGGACAGCTCCAGCTCCAGCTCCCACCAGCATTCCCCTAGGACCCCCCTGTTACAGTAAGTACACTGTCACGTGTGCATATTAACAGTCTTTCAAACAGTCTAAGGTTTAGGGAAGGTGATGGGGTAGACTGGTCATCACATCACAGGGCTGTTTATGTAGTGTACTTTAAACACACACTATGTATGGACCATGGACTCAACAGTACATTCAGAAACTTTAACAGTATATACATGTTACATCCAACAAAAAAGATAAACTTTTCCTTTTCTTAATAATTATATAATAACTACCTTTCTCCAAAAAGACTACTGAGACACATTAGAAAGGAGGTAAATTACATAGAATTGCTTTGAACTTTGCTTTCGCTGTTGTTCTTTGTTTTTGCCGTTTATGGCAGCTTTTATTTTTAGCCAGTGTGGGTGGCTGAGCTCGGAAAGCATGACTCCATTGTGTTGGAGAGAGTGGTAAAGAAATTACACTGTTAGCCCAATCATGTTGATTAGCAGCTCCTCAGCAGCCCTGTGATAGAGGCCAGTATTCTGCTATATCCAGACATACATGCATCCATGCATGCATCCAAATGTTGCAATGCAGTACTGCACAATGCTGCAGCTTCATGAGATTTTTGCATCTAGGTTTGTGCTGGAATGCATGTTAGAATCTGATGTGTTTTCTGTTAGTTTGAATCAGCCACGCGTCGTCTTCCCATCACAGTGTCTCTTTCTGACTTGCCTTTTATAAGGATGCACTTCATTACCAATGGTGAACCTGCTCTGGACACAAGGCTAAGCATGAACGTACTGTGTCATTGTACTCAACTCCATTTTGGCTTTTGTGTGAAAATGCATCATTCTGGGTTTTATGGCTTATGAATGTAAATCACTTTGCTTCCAGGCAAGAATTGTTTCTAGGAGTCAATGCAGGTCCTTCACTGCCAGTTTCTGAATAAACACTCCGCAGGGTGCTGCATTTTCATTCACAAGCTGTGAAACCCGCCTGCAGTCCCTGTCGTCAGTTTCGTCTTTCAGCCACAGGGGATGTCCTGTAGACTGGGATTTTGGCACTGCTGGTAGACCCCTATGAGGTGTATGATTGTACGCAAATTCATCTACTTCCTTCACACTGTGGCCTTTGGCACGCCCAAATGCAATCCCTCCTTTGTGCCATTCATTAACATCTGCCTTGTGACCCATTTTCCACACATCTGACAAACCCCTCACTGCATTGCACCACCTCTTCTCAATCTATAGCTACGCTCCAAAGCTTAGACTGCAGCCGAGGTAGGACTGACGCTACCTCAAAGAAGGCTGTTTCAATGTGGGGACACTTCATGGACCACAAAGAGGAAGGACAACTTTGCTGTTCCCCCACTGTGCAGCTTTCCCTTATTTCCCTTAACTTTCCACTGTATTTAAATTGTATCTATTAGTATAAGCAATACAGCCCATGTTTAATTATGACTTATACTAACATCTTCAGAATGTTTTTACAACTAGGTATCCATCATGCTCCAAATGTTTCTTATATATGACTCCAGCTTGAGCTTAACATAGCCGATGCTCTGTTCCTATTCCATTATCTTTCTCATTACTTTCATTTGAACTGATTTACTCTTTACAATATTGAAGGTGGAGAGAGACAAAAAGTGACCCACCAATCAACGATATTAGCACCCTAATGAGGAGCTAAAGGGCTCTTGACAGTTCTTCAGTGAGCTGTTTTGCCAAATCTGTTGCAACCTGTGACTCAAATCTGACACACTGAATGTCACCTTAATTGGTCTGGGTTGTTAGTAGTTAATAACAATCATTTTCTTCTAAAAACTGCAGTCACTGATGAACTCATTTATTCCATCAAGGTGACTGAGGGACATTTTAATGGTGTGTAAGGCTTGTTTTTTTATGCACGCTTGCTTACTGTACTGAACTGTAAAGTGTTCTTCCCCTTAAAAGGAGAGTTTACCCAAATCACATCTGATTGGACTAACAGAAATGCTCTAGTGAAGTCTCTTATTATATTATTTCCTTATAATTACTTCATATTTAATAAGAGAGTTCATTCAAAATCACATTGGCTTTAATGTCCTTAAACATTCATTTTCAAAACACAAGACATGAAAACGGATCTACTCTTCTTTACAAACGTCTACCTGTTCTTATTGTGATCCGGTTGAGTCTCATCGTCATAGTGTTTGTGGTGTCGGGATGGAACGAAACACTGCAGGTGTTTACCATCACTTACATTGGGTGGTCCAACATAAGTGATGCTTGTAGATGCTCACCTGATGCTCGCCTGACATTCAACTAACATTCAACTGAATATGTATTTAATGTAACAAAACTCGAAGTTGAATGTAAATGAGTGCCTGTTGAATGTAACCCCAACCCTAACCTTAACCGTACCTTGCTAGGGGCAGATTTTAGGGTTAGGATTTAGGGTTGATACAAGGGTACGGTTACAAAGTGGAACTGGACCCTCTGTGTAGATATTGTTTTTATAAGACTTCCTTTTTTGTTGGATGCACTATGTTTTTTTTTCCAAGCAAGTGTTTGATCTTTATTCAGAGCACAGCTCAGATCAGTGTGCACAAATTATTGTTTTGTTTAATTCCAAATAATGTGCCTATTTATTCATTTTCTCACAAAGGTCGATTGTGACAAATCCATAAATTGGCTTTGTTAGATCACATCTCCACATATACAATTCATGCAGGCCCAGCTCTGAGACACCATGTTATTAACAGAGACAAGCAGATGAAACAGCAGAAACAGCTGTTTTTTGCATTGGCCAACTTGGCTAATGATGAATGGAAGCTAGTAGCCACCAATTAGCATGACACCATTTGCATGGCTAATTAATGGCCATTCATTTCCATTCATTGTGTGAAACATTCACTGTTTTGCGGAACTATTCGCTGTAAATCCTTCACGTCCTGTTAAACGTGCTGGTGTTAGCATGTGTATGCGACCTCTGGCAGCGTCAGTATGACAGGAGACCTGTACAGACGGGATTGTATTTGACGGGATTGTATTTGTTTCATTGCTGCTGTCAGTCTGAGCGTCAGACAAACATTGCTGGATTAATCAGACAATCTTCAATTCATTCTCACCACAACTCTATCAGATATGCATATTCAGATATGCAGATATTCCTGAACCAAAAGTGATAGAAGTATCCTCAGCTGTCAAAACAGAAACTTTACCCCATTCATGCTGTTTACTTTACTTCGTCATGATCCTCCCATGTCATCCTCTCTTTATTTAAGTGAAGTGAAGTAAATCTAGTCTCCCATTTGTAAACCAAGACAATCAGTGTTGTTTGTCTTCTTCAGATGACTTTTGTGAAAACTCAAATAATATATTCACAATAGTGAATAACTTATTACATTTACATTCATTGCTGATGCTCTCACCCTAAGCGACTTACCAGGTGACTCATATTACAGAGGTGGAGCAATGTAGTGTTAGGAGTATAGCGCAGCATAGCCACCCTGACCAGGAATCGAACCCCAGTCTTCCACATGGTGTGTTAGCTGTTGCGCCACACCAACTACTCCAAAAGAAACTAAAGACTGCCAAAAACATGTCTGGCCTCCAACAAGAAAGACAGGAGAAAAGGTCTTATCTTTAAAACACAATAGAAATGATTTGTAAAATCTATTGTATTCCTGCTAATCGTTTCATCACCATATATTTATATAATGTACAAAAAAATAAAGAAAAGAAAATGGCAATACCCCCTTTTTTCAGACAGTGGCGATATTTAGGCCATTACTGTAAAAACTAACAGTGAATGAATTCTTGGTTAGTAGTAATATGAAAAAAAGATTTATTACTTCACTATAGACTGATATTTTAAATGTCTCATCAGTTAACATTAATACATTTAATACATGACAAATAACTCAAAACACTGTTACGCTGAAGATTTATTAATAATAATAGTTATTAATAGAAGTCTTTCTCATTATATGCTAATGGTCCCTTAATGCTAATGGTTTTGCCCTTTCTTCATCCCTGTAGCTAACAGACTGACATGTCTTATGGAAACAGGTGTTGTTGAATGTTCTGTTGCCATTATGTCTACGTTCCACTGCAGTAAAGCCTTAATGCCTGCTTGTTAACAGTTAATGAAGGTCCTGCAGAGTTAACGTAGGAGGCTGCTCAGCAGTGACTTAGGACATAATATTGGCTCCACTTTATAAATCACTTCAGCTGTGGCCCAACAACCTGTGATCCCTCAAGCAGACAAGACGAGAGGGGTCACTGCATTACAGCAGACCCTCACAATCAGCGAGGGCATTTGCAACTAGAAATTACCATTGTCATTTATGTGGATAATTATTATAATCTCCACGTACGTCAACCATTACCAGTGTAGTGTATCGGAAATAAGGGCCCTATTATAAGCTTGCTTGTGGAACATTTGTCGCATTCACTCGCTCTCCCTCCCTCTACCTCGCTTTGAAAGCATCCACTTTTTTTCATATAAAATAAAGGCTAAAAAAAAAAAAAACATTTCACATCACGCCAAAAGGTAAAAAATGAACGAGGCTCCAGCATTACGAAAGCATAGAATTAATTCCGCACTCAGGATAATTGGCACATGGCACAGCAACAGGCTTTCAACTTTACCTTGTGTTTTTACAATGATGCAATCTGGTCCCATTCATCACAGACCCATAGCTTGATTGCCAGTTGGAGAGGCGCCTCTGGTTGGATCTCTCATTTACCTGCTCACTAGGTGAAAGAAAAATGAGACATGAGCGTTTTTCTTCTTGCATATCAATTTCAAGGTGCTGTAATTGCCACGGCTTCATCAAAAGCGCTCAGGAACAAGGAGGACGTCATTCTAGGCGAAGCATGTTTTTAAACCCTATTATATGCTTTACAGTCTTTAACACAAGCTATAATAGCAGGAGTAGAATTCTCGCAGAGGCACCAATTCAGTGATTTCACACTTGTTTTATATTTCTTACCACATGCATTGGTTACTGGACTGGAGTGTCTGTGCTTTAAAAGGTCATATGCATATCATTCAAGTCTATTTTTCATTCAAGAAAGCAAATCAGGACCCCAGTCGAAAGGTGTTGCCAGAATATCCTGCTGAAACCAGAAGAACTTTCTTTGCCTCATGAGACACAGTCAGAATAGAACAAAAACAAAATAAGCTCTGATGAGCAGATAAGATAGAAAAGTTCTCGAAACTACACTGAGATATTTTAAGAAAAAAAGCCTCGAGTTTATTAGGCATACCCAACTTAAAAAATTCAAGGATGCGCTGGCTAGCATTTTAACTTAATTTTAACTAGAATTAATCACAGAATATTGTTGTGATTAACACCATTAAACTTTTGAATTAACTTTTGAACTTTTGAATTGATTCTATTAAATGACTAATGCTAAGGTTTTGTGCACCAGCCTGCCAATCCAACACTATGAAGATTAGTATATAGTATTTACATTTTTAATATAGCATTAGTGTTTGGTACACAAAGTGTAAAGAACACTAGGGGACAGTGTTGCCAAATTAGCAACTTTGTTGCCAGACGTAGCAAATTTTCAGAAACCTACGGCTACATAAAGCGAGTAGCAACAAATCCAGTGACTTTTTAACACATAGTTTTATGTGTAAATATGCGCTTACTTCTTTAGTATTTTTCTGTTCAGACAGTAAGAAAGGAGCAACAAGATGGAACAGACTGATGCCATCTGACACTAAATATGATACGAGAACATCACAAATCTGAAAATGAGCCCATTACACCATCTAGCAACATTTTAAGCAGGCTTTGTCAACTTTATGAATTGGCTACACTGTCTGAGTTTGCCAGTACCGCCCAAACATGCACTTTTATCTATCTGTCAGTAGTGTCTCTATCCTTCAGACAAAATCAATAAA
This sequence comes from Salminus brasiliensis, assembly GCF_030463535.1. NCBI lineage: Eukaryota > Metazoa > Chordata > Actinopteri > Characiformes > Bryconidae > Salminus > Salminus brasiliensis. Next base: position 8,264,561 of record NC_132891.1, read on the forward strand.
TACAGGCAGCACATCACTACTAGCTGGAAATGCTTGTTTAAGCACTTAAGCTATTTATGATGAATAAACAGCCTGCCAACCATTCCTCTGTATGAGTAACATCTTTTCCCTGTTGTGAAGCAGTGAAACAACCACTGGGATTATCTACTGTAGAATTCACCTCCGTAAATGCACCTTTTACCTGAAGTGTCCTGGATTTGCAAGAGCACTGTCAACAATTGGGAAAGTCCATGACTGTTGGTCAGCAGTATTTGCACGGTCTTGGTTACTGGACTGGTGGTTCAGTAACCTAGAGTACACTATGTGGTCAACAGTTTAGCTCCACTGAATATGAGGAAAAGTTTGTTGTCTTCAGGGAATGATAGACAGCTAAGAAAAATGAAAAGGTAAGCAAACCCACAGCTGGTCTTAGAGATAAGCAGAAATACATTTATTTTAGTTGTTTAAATTAGATTTATTATTGTGTTAATTATCCTAAAATGTGTTATTAATATTATTCTGTATTATAATTACTCAGTAACTTCAGTGCATTTTGTATGTTATCAGTTATGTAGTTCTGAGAGTGAGGAGCTTAAAGTTATGATAACTTGGCTAAGACAGGCTGAAAGTTAAAGGGGAATAAATATGTAGGATATGTTTGGAATGGTAGTAAATGAATTATTTTAGTGTTTTTCATTATGAGAGACATTGACATTTAAGGTGACAGATTTATTAAGAATGACATGATATAATATAAACAGTAAAGACAAGATAGGCTAATCCATTAAGGGTAAGAAATGCTAAACTGATGTTAGCATTTGAGTCTGAGATGACATATTACCACCTTTTCTTTTTTAATACGGATATTAATATTAATATCCAGTCATATATTTGATCCAGCATCTTTTGCTGATATTGGCCTGCTATCAGAACCTTGTATTGTCTTAGATCTCTAATCTAAGGCAAAGGTTTCATTTAAGAGAACTGGAAACATGAACTGACAACAGCAGCAAAGATGATGCATCTCTTTAAACAAGAGAAATAGAGAAATGGTGCCTTTATTATTAATTATAAGTGGTTGTGCTGTTCTCTCCCCTACCTAAAATCTATGATCAGCTCCAAGGTTTTCCCAACATTAAGATGCAAATAATTTTAATGACACAATTTCAGCAAATTTAAAACTTCCCCCCTACAAACAGATTCATCATAATCGGTTCTTATCCCAATCATTGTGGTGTCAAATATGAGCATCCTGTCATCATGAGATGCAGTCATTTGTGTTAACAGAATAGAACAAAAACAAAATGAGCTCTGATGAGCAGATAAGATAGAAAAGTCTGAAACCTAGTTTGTATATATCAATGATAATATATCTACAATCTATTTATATACAATGATAACAAACAAGAATTCTGAGAGTTGTAGATTTAGATATTTAATCTTGACTACCTGCTTTCTGTCCTGTAAAAGGTCAAGCATCCATTGCTTTGTTCACCCCCAAATTATTTGGTAACCGTTTGGCTTACCTTGTGGAAATCCCCAAGGTTCTATTTTAGGGCCTATACAACTTTTGCTACAAATGACAGCTATGTATTTATGAGGATGAAGAACTGAAGCGAGGGCTTTAGACATATGAACATTTCTTTAGACATTTTATTAAAACTTTAAGAAGTGTTCTTATATGTATGTGTCTTATACTGTGTCTGGTTACAGTCTGTCTGTGGCTGTGTTCAGTCTACTCCCATTGGCGTTGAGCCTGGAATTAACAGGACCATTCGGTAGCTTCACTTCACCCAATTTCCCAAATGTGTATCCTAATAAGCAACACATAGTGTGGAACATCACAGGTCCAGTGGGGCACAGGCTTCGGCTCTACTTCACCCATTTCAGCCTGGAACCCTCTCTACACTGTGAATATGACTACTTGCAGGTAAGGCCCAAGAATGCCTCCAGCAGTACTGCACACATAATTGAAAATAAGTGGGATCCAGCCACCAGTCAGGGGTTCCTCCAATACCAGTCTTCTTTGATCCTTATGCCAGAAAGCGCCATTTTGACATGTGGAAGTAAGGCAGTACCGCTGCAGATGCTGCATGTGTAGACAGCCACATATAAACCTAAACCTAAAGCTCCCTCTGTGTTGTTAGGCTATTGGACGTGAATCTTTCGGTTGGGGTAATCTGCAAATTAGGGGATCTTTCAGTCTGGATTACATTTGGCAATTTGTGATCTTTTGGTTATCTCCACTCAATTTTGGACCTTTCAATCTGTGTTATTTCCACTAATCTGGGATCTTTCAGTCTGGGATATTTCCACTAATTCTGGGATTTTTTAGTCTGGGATATTTCCACTAATTCTGGGATCTTTAATCTGGGATATTTCTTTTCACAAATCTGGGATCTTTCAGTCTGGAATATTTTCACTAATTCTGGGATATTGTAATCTGGGTTATTTCCACTAATTCTGGGATCTTTAATCTGGGTTATCTCTACTAAATTTGGGATATTTAATCTGGGATATTTCCACTAATTCTGGGATCTTTAATTTGGGCTATCTCCACTAATCTGGGATCTTTCAGTTGGGTTATCTCCACTAATTCTGGGATCTTTAATCTGGGATATTTCCTCTAATTCTGTCTTATTTACCTCTGCGTGTTACACAGATATTTTATAGTGTATTAATGAGCATATTGAATCCCCGGAAAACTACATTACACAACCTGCTCTGGTAAAACTAACCTGGCTTACACATCATCCTGACAGTGTAAATGTGTAAGTGAAAAATTTTAATGAGAAATCGAATTGTATGGCTGTTATACAGTTAAGATCATGCATATAATCAAGGTTTTTTTTAACATCAAAGAAACATTGTTGGTTTCAGTTTTGTCGGTATACTGTAGCTCACCTCACCATATAACTACAGTCTGCCTTGGATTTTTCTTCACGTGTCACAGGTCATCACTTGTCTTTCTCCCGCTGACAGGTGTTCCCAGAGGGCAATGACACTGTCCGGTTCTGTGGTGAGGCAGAGAAAAATTATGAGGATTCCCCAAAGAAAACCACCCTCTACTCCTCCACGAACACCATGTCTGTCATCTTCAGATCAGATTACTCGAATGAGGGACTATTCACAGGATTTCAGGCTTTTTACTCCACAGAAGGTGATGGTGGCATTATGAAGCACTTACTGTATGTAGCAATGTCTGTTCTCCAGGGTGCTGTTGGTTAATTGTAAATAGGCACCCTGTGTTACCCATAAAATCTTTTTAATTCATTGGTTTGTATTTATAGTGGAAGGAGAAGACATTCTTAGTAACGTTTCATATACGTAAATATAATATCAGCGTGTTCAATTCATTTTAAAGAGACACTTTATTAAAAAATCATTTTATTGAAATAAAATGTGATATGTATGTAATTAATAATTAAGATGTAAATAGTATTAAGTCAGTATTTGGAAACTAAGCTGCAAAATCTCAGTTTATCATAACAGTCTCTATGATGTCACAACACCTTATTTACATAACCCCGCCCATTTAGCCTTTTTTCATACAGCATTTTTCAGAAGTGTTTGAGCTCTGAGAGCTTTCTGAATGTGGCACAATACAGGGCAGCGAATCAGAACACAGATTTTTTGTGTTATATCCATCTTAAAGTCTTACAGTAAGAGAAACAGCATTTTTAATTGTAAGGGATAAACAGAGGTTGGACAATTAAGACCATTTTTGTAGCATAAAGAAATTTAGGAATATTTTTTTGTGTCTATTTGTTATGAAATGTTAAATATAGATAGTTTTTAAAAGTAGTTACAGTATCTTAGCAATGAAATACGTACAGGCACTAAATAAGGACATCACTGAGCAAAAGTCACAGAGCATTATTTACTTAATTTTCATTAACTACTTATTACTTCTATTTTACAAGAAACAATAAAAGTGTATTTAACAGAAAATGATACAAAAGCCAATTACATATGATATTTATATATTTAATATTTGTGTATATTATAAATAAATATATATATATTATATATATATATATATTATAAAACATTTCACCCTTTACCTTTACTGCAGCTTCCATTCAACAAAGTTCAGCCTTAAAAGCTGAAGAACATTAATTCATTCATTCATTCAACATTAATTCATTTCTGGTCATTTCACAATCCAAGCCATCCTAAATATATTCAATGATGTTAAGGTCTGGATTCTGGGTTGGCCAGTCCATTTTACCTTCTTAAAGGTAAATAAAAGGTGTAAGGTGCTATATGGCATGTTGATTTATATATATGAAAAGCACACATCTCACATTGTGGACAAACAGCAATGACTAACTGTTGCAAATAAACCACAACTGATGAGTATTCACAGTCTTTTTTCTAGCTTCAATACCCCATCACTCTGATAACGGCTCTTTGGCATACTCATTTCAGAGACCATAGTGTTTGTGTGTGCGTGAGTGAGTGAGTGAAACTTTGCCAGTGGGAGCTCTACTGCTAATTGCTCGCTTTCTCACTGTGCACAGACATCGACGAGTGCCTGATTACTGTGGATGGAGAGCCTGTGTGTGACCATTATTGCCACAATTACGTGGGGGGCTATTACTGCACTTGCAAACTGGGCTACCAGCTCCATGCCAACAAAAGGGACTGCACGGGTAAGGCTGCCGACAGGAACGCATGAAAACTGCGGCCTTCTGTGACTTCATTCAGTTAGTGTGTACATGTAGTGTATGAGGAACCTCTTTTTAGGAGTGTTATTCATACTGGATATCATCAGAAATGGTATTTAATACAGCTGTAACAAATGATTGCCTTTACATTGGATGAAAACATCATCAAATGTCATTTGTAGCAACAGATCACAACAGTATCCAACAGAAATCTAAGCATTTAGGTACTATAGTAATAAACATCTGAAACCAACCATGTCTTTGACTCATTATCTTTAAGTATCTGTGTTAGAATGGCTTTATTATTGGCTGGCTGTTAAGTGTTGATCCTTTAGACTGGTACACAGTTTCCAGGACGCCACTATTGATTATTCTGAACTTTGAACTTTGCTCATTTTGCAAGAAGCCCCTCAACACTGTTGTTGCCAGGAATGCCGTATGATCACAGAGCTATTCCAGATTTAATTGTCAACAACACAGCGCTCCCTCCTAACTACGCCACTGCATACCGTTAACCCTGTCAGCGGCTGCTTATGATACCACAGTGCAGGGGCATGCTGGTCAAAATTTCTGTTGAATAGTTAAGCAAGATTAGTGCATTATTTTTATTTTGTACAATTTTAGTGAGCAATACACTGGCACTCTCTGGTAACTTGACCAAGGTCACTGGCTTAATTAGCTTGTTAGGGCTATGGCTTGTTTTCAGTCATGTGTAGGTAAGGTCAGGTGATGCAAATTACAAATCTTTATAAACTCTGACTTCTCAAACCTGGTCCCAGCAATCAGCAGCCATGAGCTCGCCTAGCAATCTAAAAGCAAATTGATGTCTACAAAGCAAGAGAAGTGAGTAGGAAAATAGCAAAGACATTTCTGGTAGCCGTTCTCTCAGTTTATAATGTAATTAAGAAATGGCACTGAACAGGAATGGCGGAGGTCATGTTGAGGTCTGGCAGACCAAGAGAACCTTTAGGGAGAATAGCTTGTAGGATTGCTAGAAAGACTAATACCTGTTTGACTGTATAAAAGACCTTCAGGAAGATTTAGCTCTCTTATATATTTAGACTCTGGAGAGGTGGTGCACTGTTCTACTGTGCAGCAACACCTGCACAAATAGGCCCCATTTATTAAAGAGTCATCAGAAGAGTGCCTTTACTGCGCCCCTTAAGAAGTCATTTTTAAAAGAACACCTAAACAAGCCTGATGCATTTTGGGAACAAGTCATATAAACTGATGAGTACGTTGGACCATGTCTGTATTAGTCCATCAAAATATATCTGTTGGGCTGTAATTCCCTCATACCCAATAGAGGTGCACTGAAAAGGACAGCTACACAACATCTGATGAAATAACTTTAATCCTCCCTGCTCTCCATTTCCACCTGAATAGAACCTCTGAGATGTTCTACTAGGAAGCAAAAGTGGTTCCTCCATGGCATCGCTCCAGAGCAACCTTTCGGCACCGTGTATTTTTAAGAGTTGACGTGCTCAGACTGGAGAATAGCTTTGGAGTGACGTGCTTACCCATCTTTTTCTAGCACTGCAGTGCATAAGCAGCGTAAATGGATGCTGAAGGCTGTGTAGGGTGGCGATCGTGATTGTTAGTGTTTCTGGCTCTGCCGCAGCGCTGCCACTGTATGAAGCAGTTGATCTCTGTCAGTCTGAGTGAGACTGGGTTAATTACCGTTGGTTCCTGGGGGAACAGCAGCATGGAGAGCAGTGGAAAATTGATACCTGTTTGCTGCTTTAATAGAGCAGCGATGGTGGGTAATTAATCACAATTACCAGCCCAGACGTGCCTCTTAATTATTGTTCTTTGCCAATAGGGAAGAAAGTGACATCATATCACACAGAGGAACTGTGACGATGACCTGCATCTAAATCTCGCTAATTATATAAATTACCTGACCTCTGCGACCTTCACTAGAGTCTCCATTTTTTCCCACATTTCTCACATCTGATTGGTTTGCCAGTGAATTGTAGCAGTTTGTGAAAACAGACACTGCTCATCATTCTATTGATTAAAGCTTATGCTGTGGTCATATATCTACAATCTGGTTAAAGGAATGAGGGAAAGCCTGTTTTTGCTTTTTTTTTTTTTTTTTTTGCTTTTTGTGAAATATCACAAAGGACGGTCAGGTGGTCTCAATGTGTGTCTTTCATTTATACTAGTGGTCTCCAAGCCAACTCTGGGAGAGTTATCTACCTGGAGACCTTAGATCCAACCTCGGAGCACCCCACTTGATCCAGGAGTGGGCTTTTTGTCTTATTATCAATGCTTTAGCAATAAGTGCCAGATACGTACTGTCTAGATATTTACATTTACATTTACGGCATTTAGCAGACGCTCTTATCCAGAGCAACTTACAAAGTGCTTTGCTATTTACCCAAGAAAAGCCTTAGCTAGTTAGAATAGACTAATACAAAAGATACCTCCAAGCTTAGACATTACTAAACACAATACAATAAGGCGACCATAGAACTATTCGTCCAAGTACTCTCTGAAGAGGTGGGTTTTCAGTCTGCGTTTGAAGACAGCGAGCGACTCGGCCGTTCGGACACCCAGGGGCAGCTCGTTCCACCACTTTGGTGCCAGGACAGAAAAAAGCCTGGACGCTTGTCTTATGAACTGCCTGTGTGCTAGATACCCTCAGTCTTGATGGCAATTGTTGCCTGCTATAACAGATTACACATAGCTAAGCTGACCTATTGAATATTTGTATATACAGACACAATATGCTAAAGTATTGGGACACCTGCTCATTCAGTGTTTCTTCCAAAATCAAAAAATGGTATTTTGTTGAAGTAACGGTCTCTACTGTCCAGGGAAGGCTTTCTACTAGATTTTGGAGCATTGCTGTGAGGATTTGATTGCATTCAACAACAAGAATGTTATTGAGGTCATGATCTTGAATGATTACCATACCACCTCATCCCCACCTCCCCAACTCATCCCAAAAACATGATTACAGAGAGCACAGCTCCATAGGGGGGTTTATACCCCTCTAGTCAATGGCATTAGGCACAGTGCCAATAGGTTCATGTTTATCTGCTCCAGAGAGTCCTATTCTCTTTTACTGGCACTGCTTCTCCTCAGGAACCAGGCAGGCTGTGTGTGTGCACTTCTGTGTCAGCAATGGGTGCAACTTAAAGTAGCTGCATGCATTCATTAGAAAGGCTGTCCACAAACATATTGTGAATGTAGGCTATATACTGCTGAGGTTAAGAAGATCAGCAGTATATAGGCTGAGAAGGCTGGCCCAAATTCCCAAACTCTCAGAGGGCTGAAGATCACGGATTTGTACTGTAATAGAATTATTTCATTTAGAGCACATGTGGTGTTTAAATCCAGGATAAAAAAGAAAATAGACAATCAAGTTAACATATGCCAAGTATATTGGTCTCTTTTGTCATCCATAATTTAGGTATTTCATTCATTAGAGCTCTTATATTATATTATATCTACTATTATATTATTTACCCTTTTTATCTACTTGTGAATTCTAAAATGACTATTTTAAAAATGTTAATTGCGTTTTTCTCATCAATAAACCTGTAAACACAGCTATTAAAAGTGGTAAGAGAAACTAGCTATTGGAACATCTACATCACAGAAAGTTATTACATGAAATGGTTATGGATATTTTGTTTAATGTCTGAGAAGTTCGTTTAGGATAGATTTACAAAAGGTTTTTGCTTAAAATTTATTTTCAAAAGCATTCATAGTACAGAGATACATGCAAGTTAAGCAAATTCTTTTTTTCTATATTTACCACTATTTTACATTTAAATTCAAATGTATAAAAACCCTTTCAAAATAAATATTACATATAACTGGCGGTTTTGGATAGTAAATAAAATATATAACACTGTGTTTACGCTATAGATGTTCCTATCACCACAACACTAACAAAATCCCAGCCTGTACATTCTTTCTCCGCCTAGCAACAGCCTAGCAACAGCCTAGCAACCACCTGGGATACCATAGCAAACATTTACATTTACAGTGTCACCCTAGTGACCACATAGCAACAGCATAGCAATGACCTAGAAGTGGAAACCACTTAAGATGCACAACCCATCTGTATTTTCCTCAGGAAATGCACTTCTTTGTCCCCTTTGTTGTTCTTACTACTTCTACAGCTACTGTGTTTGTATTCCTGTAGTTCTAAAATAGTTTCCCATCTCCACAGTGCAGTGCAGTGGTCAGGTGCTGCAGGGGAGGTCAGGAGAGCTGACCAGCCCTGAGTATCCAGCGGTGTACCCCAGAATGAGCCAGTGTGACTACACCATCAGCCTGCTGGATGGCTTTGAAGTGAGCCTGGACTTTCAGGAGCCATTTGACATAGAGACCCATCCTGAGGTGCCCTGCCCTTATGACATCCTGAAGGTTGGTACTTTGGCTGTCAGCAGGTTTTGCCAGCAATCAAAGCAAGAAAGGGAAGAAGATATCAAGCCTGAAATACCACGTACAGGACCTGCACATTTAGTTTAAACATGCACACACACACACACACACACACACACACACACACACACACACACACACACACACACACACAGCCATTCCTCTACAAAGGGGATTAAATAGCCTGACTGGTGTCCTCTTACTTCCATAAAACCAAGTTGATTAGGTTTTAGATCTTTTTAATATCTTAAGATGCAATTTATGAAATGATAAACAATATAATAAAGTTAATATGAATTTATGTATGAGGTTCTGTAGCTTTCTCAGTCATTTTAGAATCATTTTACAGCTCTATTCATCATTCTGAATCAAATCATTGCAGATATATTATTAAAAGCGCTTTCAACGTCATAACTCAGCTTAACAGGAATCCGGTAATAAGACAAATGATCAGCAAAACATAAAAAAAGGTTTTAAGGTTTCTTTGTCTTGCCCTTGTGTTTTGCCCTGCCATGTGAACATCAGCACATGGCTCTGTTTATGTTTGTGTCTTGTCTCCGCTCTTGCCCCGCCTTGTCATTAGTGTTCCCACCTGTGCCTCCTCTGTGGCCCCACCCTCTTGTTCATCTCAGGTGTTGCCGGTTGGTCTTTGTATAAGTAGTCCCTCTGTTCCAGTGTTGCTTGGTGAGGTCTTGTATGTGTACGTGTCTCATGGCAGGTTGTGGTATGTTAGCCTGGCCTGTTTGGTCCTTTTGCTCATCTCCCGGTGTTTGTTCTGTTCTCCAATTTGTGTCCAGTTTTGCTTTGTTTGGGTTTGTGTTAAAGTTTTTATTTATGTCCGCCTCCAAGCTCCAAATACTGTGACAGTGAGGTGAGAGTGGCAAGGAGAAACTCTCTCTGGTTCCCAGTAAACTTTACTGGGAACTCCAATAAAACTGTTACTGGTGGAGTCCCTACAGGAGTAGCTCATTTCAATAGTCTCCTATGACCAGACTACTATTATCAGGCTTCGCTGAGCAGGGCTTACCTGCAGAGTAGTGTTCTGGTGGGCTAGCTTTGGCCTTACCTTTAGCATTAGCCTTTCTCTTATCTTTTTCACTGATGTCCTACTAGTTATTTAAAACTGCATGTGAGCATTTTTATGCATTGATCTAAAACCAAATAGAGATTATTTTCTTGAAAACATTAGTTTCAGATATACTTGCTGTTTGGCCCTGCGTTTGCTGCACTGGCCCTACCGTTTTTTTGTGTGTGTACTGCACCCTGCATATACGTAGCATTCATTTCTGAGGATGTGCACAACCAGCGTACCTGCAAGGCAGCCATCATGCATACACAAATGTGTACTTCACAGCAAGTTTAGCTCTAGGGGGAAAAAGTAAACCTTAAAACCTTTATTTAGGAACAGGGGCTCAACTACGAGTCACTACTTAATTGTTGTGGAGGCCTGTGAAGAAATACAACAAACAGCCAAACAGAATTACAACCAGGCTTAAAAGTAATTGGACAATTGACAGATAAGCAGTTTTATGGCCTGGGGTGGCCTGTTCCTTCGTTATCATTTAGTGGCTGTTCATGGAAACTATTAATATGCAGTCCAATAAGGTGTCAATGCAAGTAAATGAGGCCATCATTAGGCTGAAAACAAAGAGACCTTTCAGAGTGAGAGCAAGAACAGAAACCTTAGGAATAAAAGAATGCACTGGCGAGTTTGGCAACACTAAAAAACCTGAGAGGCTATGAAAAAATGATCCCCGTCACAAAATCTAGTCAAGTCAAGAACATGCTTGAGGAAGTAAGAGTGTCATTGTCAAAGTCTGCAATCAAGAGACGCCTTCATAAATGTAAATACAGAGGTACTTCAAGATGCAAACCACTGGAAACACTCAGGAACAGAAAGGACAGATTAGACTGATGGAAAACATCTACAAAAGCCTGCCCAGTTCTGGAACAAGATTTTCTTAACAGGTGAAACCAGGACTAACTGGTTTGGAGAAGGAAAGGTTAATGATCAGAAGCAATTCCAAAGCATCTATCAAAAATGATGGAGGCACTATTATGGTATGGGCATGTATGGCTGCCAATGAACCGGATAACTGGTGTTTATTGATAATATGCTCGATGACAGAAGTAGCAGAATTGATTCTGAAGTGTATAGAGCTTTACTCTGTGCTCAGATTTGGATAAATGATGCAGAACTAATAGGATGACGTTTTACTGCAAAAGCAACCAAAGAGCTTCTCAAGGCAAAGAAATTGAATGTTCTTGAACGGCCATGTCAGTCACCTGACCTCAAACTCAACTGAGCATGATCTTCACATAATGAAGACAAAACTGAAGATAGAAAGACAGACAAATAGGCAGCTATTGAAGGTGTCTGCTCATAGGCCATAAGCCAAATCTGCAGATCTATAATCTGCAGATTTGAGAATCATTCAAATATGCTTTCCGACAGGACAGTTATCTCAAGCATACCTCCACCCGGTCCACCAAGACTTGATTTCAGAAGAAGTCCTGGAAGATTCTGGAGTGTTCGTCACAAGCACCTCACTTGAACCCCATAGAAAATCTGTGGTGGGGTTTGAAGAAGGCGGTTGCAGCACACAGACCCAAGAATATTAGTGAACTGGAGGCAATTGTCCATGAGGAATTGGCTACGATTTCCCAGGAACGCCGTCAGAAGCTGGTGTCTGGTGTGCATCACATTTGCAGCAGGTCAAGCTTTTTAAATTGGTCTTGTTTTATTGGTCATTGGTTATATGGTTATTGAGTCTGCACATTGACCAGTAAAACTAATTTGCAGTGGGGGGTAAATAATTTCGATTGCAACTGTAAGTGATACTGTGTTATTTACTGCCCGAATCCATATCACACATCTTTAGACAGCAGCTGCACACACAGTATAATCAGTTGTTTCTGGCTTTTGCAAAAGACTAAAATTAAGACGTATTAATGTATGAACACTTCATCATTCACCAAGTCCAGACCTTCCCAGCTGTAAACAGAGCTATTGAGCAACTGTTTATTGTGACTGATCATTGTTCTGAATGGCTAACCGAACATCATCAAGTGACGCATTTGGTGAGTCAGTCTGCTGATGTATGGCATGACGAATACCTGACTTCACTGATTTCACTGAGAATGATATAACTGTGTATTAAAATATACAATTAATGACCAGAGGTTTAATTTTTATAGCTGTTTCAGCTCTGGTTTTGTAACACTTCACTGACTACTTTTTCTTTTTTAGCCCTTTAGTGCCGGTTTATCATTTAGCTGTTAATATTATATTACACTACTTATACAGAAGCTATAGAAGACTAATGTGTAAAGTATACAGTTTTGAGAAAGAAGAGTTTGACCAATACAAATGGTCTAAAACTACCTGGAAAAAAATCTGATCACTTTAAGTTGAAATTAATGCTTAGAACATCCTTCCTGTTCCTGTACAGTTACCGCTTTGGAAATACAGGCTTTTATTACATCAGTGTTCATACCTAAATGAACTGTCTTTGTGGTTCTAGCATTCTCATACATGCCTCCTCCGCCTACTCCGCCTCCTTCTCCTTCTCTTTAAAACAAACTCAGCTTCATCTGACATGACACTGCCCATTAGAGTACTCCCTAAAACCCACCAATCATCCAGTGGAAGGCCCATGAATACGCAATATATGCTCTCTCATGCCTCCTAAACCTGACTGTCTTTGTTCCTCACACAGGAGGTGTTGACAAGCTCTCCCTTGCATTTACTCACAAGTCAAACTGTCACGTTCCATGCATTTAAAAATAAAGGTTCCTTAATGGTTCTTGGCTTGCATGTGCGGTTCCAGGAAATCTTAAATTAGTATAGAACCTTTACATGATGTGGAGGCTGTTAAAGAGTGATCTTTCCCATTTACCAAAGACAAAAGAAAGAAAACCATCCGCTGAAATGTTTCTTAGAGAAGTGTTTTTCCTAAGACATCATTTAAACACAGTGAAAGATGAAACATGGTGCAGGTTCATGGTTACTCACATTTTAATTGTGTAAATTTTATGTGAAAGACCATAGGTGATAAATATTTTCAGTGGATGGGACGTTTATTCGTATGGCTCAGTATAAATAAGTATAATGTCATTAAACTTATAAAGTACTACTCAACTCAAATTGCATGTGAAAAAAAAAAAACTAATTTATGGACACAAGTAACACACAACAGTTCAGTTCAAAATAACCCAGAACCCCATTTCAGAGGATTTTGGTGGTTTGTTTATGTGTGTAAGACTAATTCAGAAGCTGATTACTTCTTGAGAAAAAAAATATTATTATTGAGACTTGAGACTTTATAATATTATATAATAATAATTATTATTGTTGAGACTTGTGTACCAGTTTTGGAGATTTTTGTTGGAATTTTGTAACTGCACTACTTACTGAATTATCATCATTTAAATACTACAGAAAGTGGGATAACTTAAGATGGTTAGGTCAAACTAACTAAAAAGTGAATCGTTAAGTTGAGATACACACTCATGTTTGGCATTTTGTGAGTAACTTATGAATTTATTCAGTTAAGCTGTACTGAGTTGTTTCAGTGAGATATGATGACCTTTAGGGTGCACCTTATGCTTGGGCTGTGCAACCTTGATGAGTAAAACCCACACCTTTCCCACTGGATTCTGGTACTAGGGATGATTCAACTCACCTTGTAATTGGCAAGTTTGCTAGGTGTGCTAGAGAAGTTAACTTTGTTAACTGTGCTAAATTCTGGGCCCTCTTGCCCTTCACTGCCCAGGTCTTCAAATCTGGACCTTGTTTCCAGTCGTGTATTTTGTTCTTGATGGAAATGAAGGGAAGTGAAGTGAAGTCAATGTAATTGATTGGCCATGTAGTGTCAGACCTACGAAAGGATTACAAAGTCCAAGATTTGAAACTGGATTTGAAGACCTCTGTTTGAGTAATGTCCACCCAAACAGAGTATCTCAGAGTATCAGAGTACCTAAATTAACAACATCCTTAACATTTTCCAAGTGCACTGTTTGTACTCAGTTCAGTGTGTTATTTAAGCTCAAATGATTTGAGTTATTAAACAAACGGGATTCAAGGCAATTGGTTTTCCCAAACCATTTGAGTTAATTTAACTCATCCGGTTCTACAGTGTCTAAAATGCATCTAAACCTAAACTTAACATGTTTTAATTATCAATGTTAACTTATTAACATTAAAAATGGGGAAAATCAGAACTCAATAAAGAATTCTGGGAAGCTTCCATCCTGAATTATTTTGACCAAAAATGTGGTAACAAGCAATTAAACTGTGTTTATTCAAATTAAATAAACAATTTAGATGAACTATTATTTAATGCAAAGTATTTATTTGAGTTAAATAAAGCCAGTTCAATTGCTTGTTACCACATAAAGTCATTTCTTAAAGGTTTTCCTTTTTCCACAGTGAAATTAAGTTTTATTTGAACTTCAAAATGAAAATGAAGAAATGATTGAGCACACTTGATATATTCACTTTTGGATATGCTGTCTTAAACATTTACTTAACGCAGTTAAGGTAAGCCACACAGTGTCCCATTAAGGACTATACCAACATTTGTTGATTTGTCTCCGATATCCAGATCACTGCAGGCTCGAGGGAGTACGGTCCATTCTGTGGAACCAGGCCACCAGCCAGAATAGAAACCGGCACTCACCAAGTGCTTGTGACGTTCCGCTCAGACGGTTCAGGAAAAAACAGAGGCTGGAAGATAAAGTACTCCAGCACAGGTATGGCCTCCCAGCCACTGTGACATTAATGACATCTGAGAGATTAAATGCTTTCATATTCTTCATCATAACTTCATCAGCTCCAGGCAGCTGTGCTCCTGAATTGTACTGACAGTGCGGGTTTGGTGTAAAAAAATTGCTTCTCCGGTGATGAATAGTCTGTCACCCAGTAAACAAAACCCTCTTCACGTCTGCCTTGTGCAGTCAGTATTCAAATTTGATGGTCGTCCACGGAAAGATTTTAGGCGTGATACACTCAAGCACATATCGGCATTACCATGGAGAAAGTTAATGGTCTGGTTTCCTCTGCGCACATCTGAATGTACACTGCCATTACCAGCACTGTGTGATGACTTAACGTTTATTGTTCCTCTCTCTCCCAGCCAAACCTTGCCCGAACCCGGTAGCTCCTCTTCATGGCTACATTCGCCCTCAGCAAGACCAGTACATCTTAACAGACACTTTCAATGTTACGTGTGACCTCGGCTATGAGTTAACTCTGGTAAATGACTTGCATTTCACTTCTGCGTTTTAAAAGTAAATGGGCAAATGGGTGCATTGTGGTCTGCAGGGGCTTAAAGGGACTTTTGTATCTACAGGGGGAGGAAAACCTGCCCACTTATCAAGCCACGTGCCTAAAGAATGGATTCTGGGATGGTCCAATGCCTCTCTGTACGAGTAAGTAACTGGAGTTGAAACAGGCATGAACTGCATGTAACTGTCAATGACGATTTATTAAAGGTGAGAGTAGAGCTGGGCGATATTGAAAAATGATATCACGATAATAAAATATATTTTACAATATACAATATTTATCACAATATATTGTCACATAGACAAAATGCAGCATTACATTTTTCAAAACTGCTATTCTACTCTACTGAATTAAATAAGACTGATTACACTCTTTGTAACGAAGCATGCAGTTATTCAGCAGTTAAAGAGCAGTTATGCTCTTTAAGCACTGATGATATCCACGATACACTTATTAAAGCATATTTTGTACCACAATAACATTTATCAGGATACGATTCAATTTTGTCATATTGCACAGCTCTAGTTGAGCACCTATACACCTTAAATGTTGTCCAAAATGCTTTTGGACCAATCTGAGGTGGACTAAACAACCAGTTTCAAGAAGTCAGATGTCAGATGTGTAATTATTAAAATGTCACAGATCATCTACAGAAAATATATATGCCATTTGTCTGCTAATAGCTTAACATTAAATATGACATAACTCTTCTACAAACCACATGCATTCTTGTGTGTTCTTCATGTTCTCGCCTGACATTCTCATCCACTGCCCATGTCGCATCCCAATACTCAAGAACACATTGACCAAGAATGGTTAAAATTTCCAGATGTGTTTCTTTCTCTACCCTAAAAACACTGTGGATACATTGGTTGAAGACTGAATGAACACGGTGATGGAAGAACACTAACATTTCGATTGTTGTGTGTAGTGGTGGACTGTGGAAACCCTGATCAGATTCACAATGGAAGTGTCCAATTCACCACGACCATGTATACATCTCAGATCCAGTACAGCTGCAACCAGCACTACACCATGAAGACCAACACAACTGGTGAGAGCTTTTCAAATAAACTCCATAACGTAATGCGCATCATAGAACAGATGTTGACTATATTTGTGAATTATCAGTAGTAAAGAATCTCTTCATCTGTTTAGGAGTTTATACCTGTGCTCATGACGGCTACTGGAGAGATGCAATGAATAGACGGAAGCTTCCTGAGTGTACTCCTAGTAAGTCAATTGAAGTGGTCATCTTCTACCACTTTTCTGTTGTTTATTAAGAGTCAGCTGAAGAATACAGCTTTTTAGACATTCCCACTTCACAGAATACATGAGGGCAGTAGTAGAATGTCAATGTGAATTAAATCACAAGGGACAGTTTAGAAACAAATGAATTATCAGAGCAGGTTGTGTTGGGGTAATAAGCAGTGCTGTGGATCTCCATCTACACTAATAAAGATACAAAAAACGATTCTTTGGATTCACTAAAACTACCTTTAAAATGGGTGATTTGTCAAACAAGCATTTTTAACCCTTAACGCTTAAAAAACCTCCACATGTTCTAGGTCAATTCTAAGAGGGTCATAACCTTATTAACTTACTCCTGCTTTCTCCTAAAGTCTGTGGGAAGCCTCACGGGAGATTGGCCAGGGTGATTGGAGGTGAGGATGCAATGAAGAATGAAATCCCCTGGCAAGTGATGGTTCTAAAAGGAGGCCAGTTCCAGGGCAGCGGAGCCTTGCTCAATGATGACTGGGTCCTGACTGCGGCTCATGTCTTGCATGGATACGGCGAAGTGTCCAACCTGAAGGTGAAGATGGGCTTGATCAAATTGAAAGATGATGATGCGCTGCTAGGCTTTCCCAAAGAAGTCTTCATGCACCCACGTTACCATCACGATGAGGTCAACTTCAACAACGATATTGGTCTGATCAAACTGGATCATAAGGTACCCATAAGCCTGGCCGTCATGCCTGTGTGTTTGCCAGGAAAAGATGAGCGATTCCTGCTAAAGGCCAATGACTATGGGACTGTGAGTGGGTGGGGCATTTGGAGGAAGGGTGGTAGATATGCTTCTCGTACTCTGAAGTTTGCAGAAATACCTGTTGTTGATTTTGGAGAATGCAAAGCCAAGTATGACTCTGTAGTGTCTGATAAAGGAAAGCTGGTGGTGACAGAAAATATGGTATGTGCAGGTCTGGCTGAGGGGGGTGTGGATACTTGTAAAGGGGACAGCGGCGGACCGTACGTGTTTTTGGACAACGAAAGCCGTAGTTGGTACATTGGGGGCATCGTCTCTTGGGGTTATTCGTGTGCTGAAGCCGGTCATTATGGGGTTTACACCAAAGTGACCAATTATCTGTCTTGGATAGAAGAGATCATGTCACAAAACAGTTAGTAAATAGAAAAATGTTTAAAAGATTAATATTGAGCTTATTTCAGTTGACAGCATATCAGTTTTGTTGACCTATCCATCCCTGTAGTTTAATGCTGTGATTTCCTGTATCTACTATCAAACAGCGAATTGAACAAGTGAATTAATTAAGTCACCATGAGTCACTTGTTGCATTTGGACTGAACTCAAACACACTGGCCTTAACGCAGAGGTGTTGTTTAAAAGTGAAATGAGCCGTTTGAGTCTCCCAGTCTCTGCATTTTTATTTACAGTCATTTACCTCTTATGAATTATGCATCTGATGCCATATTGCCACCATTACCTTCTATCAGCATGGCCATTCAGGCCTCTTGACTTGGGTGTAATTGCCTCTTCAATGGTTTTCTAGCCCTGTAGAGTCTCAATCGGTTTCACCTCCATTTACACCAGGTCTCATCATCAGGAGTTTAACACTGCATGAGAAAGAGATCTTTTACAGGTTCAGAGCAAATGTCAGAGCATGACAAATCAACAATAAACTGAAAAAGTATGAAAAGCTTGAGTTCTGAACTTTTCTGCTCAGTTTTCAGCAAATATTTAAGCTGTGCTTGACAACATCTAATCAGTTTACACGTTTATGCCTCTTATTAATCAGCACTTTACATTAAAAACAAGGCAAACTGTCTGGGTCTTCCCCATCTTACAGGAGTGAGAGAAGGAAGTCTTCATTTAAGGGGTTAAATAAACAACAAAGCAACAAGAGATTGTGATTCTGCTGGGCTTGATGGAGGTGGGGAGTAGATAACTCACAGTTGATTTGTTTGCCCTTGGCAAAATGAGGAATCAGTGATGTGTAAGCCTATGTGGTCTCAGTGTCCGTGTGCGATGAGTTTGTGGCTATGTTTGGACAGTGACCCAAAGCACTGACATTATACTGACATTCACAGAGAAGGCTAAAAACACCTGTTTGTTAAGATTCTTAAAACGAACCCGTCCTTGTCCCGCAGGGTTTTAGCCGCACAGAGGCTGTGCTTGCTTGCTTGCTTTTCCTTAAGTGGAATGGAAAGTAAAATTAGCAATATGCATTTGACCTTCTTTGACGTAGCTCACACTACTGAAATATGTGTAGTTTCCATTGAACAACGATGGAATGAACAAAGAACAGAATGTTATATTGTACCGAGGGATTGTTAAGAGTAAGGTGGGGCGCAAAGCACTATTAATCATGTTAGCAATAGAATCATCCATCATTCTGACAACGAATCAATCTTTGTGTTTTAGAAAAAGCTCAAAATGGGTTTGACTGAACAAAACTAAAGCATGCAAAACCTTCTAAAGGTCCTATAGCCTTTAAAAAGGTAGATATTATTATTATTATTATTATTTTAATAACGGGCTTAAAATCATATCTAAGCACGGTCCAAATTATTTCACTCTGCAGTCCATATGGTCCATTTAAGAAAGATAGCTTTTTAAAACACCCGGTCTTGAATTCACTGTTTCTGACAAGCCAACACATTTACATATCTCTGCATATTCAGCTTGACCCCGCTCACTTACGTTGATCAGAAAGGAAGGCAAGTTTAAATTAATTACAGTTGTGTTTGGTAAATAAACCCATGCATATCATCTTAAATTTGGCTTAAAAAGGCACTTGCATATAAGATACTACCAACATGTTTTGTGTCAAATTGTACAGAACAGTATCAGCTCTCTCTATAATGAGACTCCATGTGACCTGGAGCACCATGGGAAGAGATACTGAAGTCAGATTCTTAATATTTCTTATAAAAAAAAAGTTAAACCGGATTTCTACACAAAGATATTCATAGAAACATTGAGACACATCTCATCTGACATGCCAGTGACTTCCAAAGGAAAAAAAAAAAAAAAAAATAATAATAATAAATATATATATATAAAACCAAAAACACATAAATGAGCATGGATAGCATAGCAAGACAAGTAACAAGAAACACAGTTATAGTTATAACAGCTCTACTGCAGAACAGAACACTTCATATAAAGGCTTAAAAAAGGACAATAAAGCAGTGACAGGGTTTCTGATATACAGGCTTTAGCACTGAGGTTCAGTCAGCTATTAAAGGCTTCATGACAGGAAGACTTATGCAACCGGAACTACAGACACTATGAGCTCCATTACAAAGACCCTTGTCTGTGACAGTGCATATAGAGCACCCAGCTATTGAATTCTTAATGAATGTAGCACCATGCTGCAGTCAACACACACTGGTGGAGCTCCTTTCCAACTAAGACTGAATATTATAAAGCACAGATCTCCTCCTCGTGCATTTTATTTAAATTAATGTATGAAAATATTGCTAAAACTCTGTTTTTTTATGTTTTCTAAATTATTTGCATGTTATGGATTTACAACTAACACTGAAGCATGAATCAGGTTCAGTGGGTTCCTTGTATGCTGCGTTCGTCAGGTGGAGCATTCCAAATCTGCCTCAACACCAGTCGGAAGTCTCATGCTCATTACATTGTAAGGCGGAACAGCATTGTCCGGAGTGAGCTCAGTGCTTTTAACAAGACTGTTCTGCTGAACAAGCCGAGGTTTCCACGAATAAATTTGTCCATCATTACAGAACATGGAGGTTATTAGCAACCCGGTAGCCGTGTACTATATCTACATATGTGTAAGCCATTCTGAGTCAAGGCACCCTAATGGGCTAAAGCTAGAGCTGGAAAATGGACAACTTATTAACATCAGAAAAGAAATACATCCTCACAGCTGTACATCTGGAGCCCTTGAAAACTTCAAATAAATGAAGCTGCTGAAGAAGAGGATCTCTATCCAGAGGAAAAAGTATCCCATATTTCATGGAAAGAAGAAGAGCGGCTGCATCTAACAAAGTCCTCTGCTGTTTAAAGAAGTTTAAACTGTATATTTAAACATCAGAAACTAGGCCTCTGTTTCCTGCAGGTATAGACGGGTTTCCTGTTTACAGACTTTACTGGGTGCGCGCAGCCAGGGGGCAAAAGCACTCTGGAAACAAAGCCGGTCACTAGACTGTAATCTATGAAGGATTCACACTGTTAATGAAGTCTTGTTGACTCAATAGTAAACTACAGTTTCAGAGCTGGATCTGTTTGCTTGTTTTTCATCTATGATTTTTGTGATCCCATTGGAATATTAAACATTTTCCATTCATCTTCTGTGCGGTTGGTGCAGTTACTCGCTAGCATAAAGTGCTTTCTGCCCCCTGGTTGTGTCTATAGGAAGAATACATTGTCGGTCTGCTCGCTGGAATTCATTGGGAACAAGAATTAAATGGATTTTGTGTGTTAATGGTAGAATGGTACATTCTGCTTTTCTGCATTTCAATGAAAGCCCTTTGAGATGGTGTGATGGCAGTAAGTCTAAACGCAATATGCATTAGGACTATATTCAAAAGGCCAAATTGCAGCTTTTTCAAACTACCCAGATATGTGTGGGCAGAGCCTTACATAGTTACATTTACACACAGTAAACAGCAGTGACGAATTCAACTCAAACAGGTTCAGCAGAAAGACTTTAATTGCAGACAAGTGAAAGAATTCAAATTCCACCATTTAGTTTAAATGAAATCTCTGTTATGGATACACAGCAGATTCAAGCACTCAAAGCATTCCGGCCCCGTTCACCTGATGCACACTTTGTGTTGTGAATTTAAATTCTGAATGGCCAAAATTTCATATTTACCCATCAAGCTACAATTAAATTTAATTTCTATAAGTCTATAAGGTCCCCAAATGATGGTGCTCTTTTAGGACAAAGAAAAAAGAAATGGAACCATATATGAAGATGGAAGCCCACGTTGAGTAAAAGGCATATGACAGCACTTGGTGTTTGCTGAATGGTACTATGGCATCGTACTATGGAGTTGCTTCTCAGCCGACTGGAAACAACCGGGGAAAGAGTGAATGCAGATAAAGAGTCTGAATGTCCTTGAGTGGCCCAGCCAAAGCCCAGGTTTAAACCCCATCAAACCTGGCAGTTCAGACGCTCGGCATCCAATCAGACGGAGCTTGAGAAGATCTGCCATGAAGAATGGGATAAACTCCCCAAATCCAGGTGTGCAAATCTTGTAGAGACATATCCAAGAGGACTTGCGGCTGTAATTGCTGCCACTAGGGCTTCTACGACTGACTAAGGGGTCTGAATACTGTTATGAATAAGAGATTTCGGAGATCCTCAAGAGGTCCTTTTCCGAAGCATGTTTTCATTTTGTTATAATGGGTAATTAATATTGGGGATTGATGGGTAAAAACAGCAGCTGTAATGTGTAATATACATGTTGCATCGAGTAAAGGGGTCTGAATATGATCTGAATACATAAAAAAATCATATAAACAAATAGCTATATACATTTTTATATAAAATTGTCAATGCCATACAAAAGCTGTATAAAATAGCACAGCCTGTTTTTAAAGTACACACACTTTATCTTCTCAGGCATGATTGGTATGTCATAACATATATGGAAAAACATTTATATGGATGTTTAAGCTGTAAACCTCACATTATTGTGCTGTTACTGCTAAAAATTGACCTAATTTAACCAGCAACAGTTCCTACATTGTAGGGAAGCAAAAAGAATAAAATATGGATTTACACAAATATACCATCACGGTCAGAATAAAACCTTGTAATTCAGACTTTTATTTTGAGCTTTAAAGACCATTAGTAACTAAATAATGCAATTAATGAGGTTCAGATGTGATGGCAATGACATACTGAAACATGTAACTGAAATCAGATCTGTACCTCCAGCTGCATGGCTCTGGCTATTTGCGCCGCTTGGCCTGTGTTCCCTCTTTCTTTGGCTGGGAGCGGGCACTGAGAGACTGCAGGGCTTGGATCTGCTGCAGACGTTTATTCAACTCCCCTTCACATGCCTGCACCAACACAACGGTCCTCTCCCTGTTCCAGCCTAGAGCCTCCATCAAAACCTCCACCTCCTCCTGCAGCACCATCTACACAGGTACAGGTTTACAATCAGAAATACATTGGACAAAAATTCTGTCCTAAAAAGAAAGGTTCTATAAAGCATTCATTGGAGGTCTTCAAATCTGGACCTTGAATCCTGTTTCCAGTCCTGGATTCTGTTCTAGCTGGAAAGAAAAAGTTAATGTAATAGATTGGCCACTTAGTGTCACAATAACCAAGGATTACAAAGTCCAGGACTGGAAACTGGATTCAAGGTTCAGACTTCAAGACCCCGGTCATAGAGGAACCCATTATAATAACATTCTATACAAGTCAATGCCACAGCCAGGTACAAATGTCTGAGTCCACATAAAAAAAAACTGTAATCTCTTTCATTTAAACCTAAAAGAAACCCGAATTTCATACGACTCTCAGGTGGATCTGATCTACTCATCAGAGGTTTTTGTATAGTGCACTATTTGGGGTTCCTGTATTTTGTAAGGGTGTCTAAAATGTAGTGCCGAATTTTCAGTGCACTGTAACAATCTCATCCTGCACTGTCATGTGTTGCATCCGAACAATGTCCACTAAACAGACGTGGAATACCCACAATCCACATGCCTTGTGTTTGGTTTGTAGATTTGTGCGCAGCTTCTCTGAGGAACGTTTAGATTGTTTATGCAATGCACTCTGCTGTCACACAGCACAATAGTGCTGTATATAGTAATCTGGATTTTGGCATGTAGGGGATAGGGAATAGAGCACAGTTTCGGACACAGCTTTGGAGTCCATGCAGATGAAGTACATAATATTAATCAAATAAAAGGGTGAAACACTAATTGAAATACTAAAAAAATCAGAAATGTATGTTAAAATGTCAAAGATTCTATTCTCCTTTTTCACTTTTCTTATTCTAAATTCTGCTAATAACATCCACTTAAAGACTTTGTATTAAATTAGAAAAAAAGGAGCTGCAGTTTAAAAATCTCCAAACTGATTCTTACTGATATCCAGTATCCAAGTAACCCTGCCTATATGTATCCATATAGCCAGACACTGAAAGATCTTTTCTATTGGAGTCAGCCTGTGGTCTGTGGTCTGCCCCAATGTCTGTGCTCATTAAATACTCCATCTTCTAATTTTCATGCTTTGACATGGGATTAATTTTGTAAATTAAAGTTAACAATAAATGAGTGACAGCTTGTCTTCATTGAGGTATATCCAGATGGGGTACTCTTGGCTTTACTTTATTTTAGAACATAGAGGTATGGTGCCCTCATGTGGAACAACAATGAAAATGCATTGGGAAAACAACTTGTGTTCATCCTTTGCTTTCTTAAATTTGTAAGCAGCATACATATTGAGGATAATCGAGGAATCGGTGTGGTGCCCAGATCCAGTCCTTATCATCACTTACAACTATACGTATACCACTCTGCAGAGTGCAGTTCCACCTCTCATTTTACCCATGTGATCCTCTTATACAAGGCCTTTAGGAGCATCTGATTACAGCCAGGAATGAAGGATACTAAACTCCTCAGGGTAAATGGTAAATTACCAAGACCAGACTTCAGACATAAATATATATCAACTTTAATACACTATATTAAAAAACAGTGTATTAGCCTATGAGGGGACATGGGCATACTGTTACTCTGTAAGAATATGGTCGATTGTGTAAATACCTGCAGTTCCTCATTGGAGAGTCTTGTTTCAGGGCTTGTTCTGCCCTTAAGAACCAGCAGCACCCTAGAACAAAAGCCTGCGGCCGACTCCACCTCTTTCCCGTCTACTTCATCCAGTGCATTTTCCCCTGCAACACACACAGCATGCGAACTAGCTCTCAAAAGAAAACATTCTGTATTGAAAGTGCAATCAATTCAACTGCAGAGGATAGATTAAATAAGCCACTTTACTCAAAGTCACTTTCCTGTTAAGCTCTTAAATGACAAACAATTCATTTGTTATTGAGCAATATTGGGTTTTCCCCTGCACAAGGGCACCACCTTTTGGCTGCAGGATTTTAATGAACCCCAAAGCAAAGTGATTTATCTTCTCAGACTCCAGTCTCGCTTGGTGGTTCAGTTATTATTATATATTTGTTTTTAAATCTTACTAACAGAAGCTTTTCTGTCAAGAATCTCCTCACCAATTTGCTGCAGTACTTGGCCTTCCTCCTTCTCCACAACCTTCAGATAAAGCTGCAGCAGTTCTTTGGACTGCCTCTCCTCCTCTCTAAGGTCCAGGACCCTCTGTAAGGTGTCCTGCAATTCCTGGCTCTTCTTCTCAGAAAAGCCCAGCACTGGGGCGAGGTCTGCACAAGGGACGTCCACCAGACTCTGTAGTGGGATGACAATTTTTTAAATGTTTACAAAAAGCAGGTGGTAAGATGACTGCCCACCGCCCTGGGTGTGTGTGTGTTCAATGCCACGGATGGGTTAAATGCAGATGTTAAATTCAGCTGTACTGCTGTGTAACGGCTGTAAAATAGACTTAAGATTTTAACACAGATATCAGTACTGGAAAGCTATTTCATTTTTGGATATCCCTGCATTAGTGTTCTTAAAATATACAAAAAAAATAGTGAGTGTAAGAATGCATAGGTCTAGTACAGTTCAGTACAGGTGGGAACATGTTTTTATGACGAATCACAACAGGCACGTGAATTCAACTACAGAGCAAGCTTTCCTCTGTGCATGACAGAGACCACACAATCTGCCTGTTTGGCTTTTAACTCTACTCTAACTCTCTTTAACTATACAGATGCACATATCACTCATGCAGCACAAGCTGCTGCTAATGACAACATAGCACACAGAGAGGGGACCGTACTTCTGATTACTCAGGGAACTACACTGATTGGGGAACCTGGATATTAAGCATTTCTATTTTACATGAAACATAATGGGTAGGTATTATTTTAGCGGGAATATATAATACATAAGAGATAGATCTTCTTAATGAGCAGATAGATTTCTGCACATTAAAACAACTCAAATGAATGAAAACCTGTGTGCATTATTTGATGCTTTTTAGTTGTTGGAGTGTGAAACCAAATTAAACAAATGAAAAAAAAAATAATAATAAATTGCAGAGTGGACTTTAGCGAACAAGCCAGGTGTGAAAATAGATTTCTGATTTCTGTTCTGTTACAAACACTAAAAAATGAACAAAATGCAGCTATTTTACAGTCAAAGCTCAGTATAATCTAAACCCTGCGCACTTCCAGAATAAAAAAAAAACCCCACAATATTTAAAATATATATTGTTATTGATCACTTTTTTTATGTCAATATTTTCCTTAAGCAAATATCCTTCCTATATCATTGTGCAAACCCAGTTTGGATGCTCACCTTCAATTAAATGGTAAAAATGAACAGTAGCTTATTTTTAAGAATTATATGTTTTAAAGATATATTGGATATATTGGATTAAGAAAATATTGGATTGGTATTAGCCAATAAGCCAGACTTAACATTGATATCTGTAAAACAATCTTCTAATCAGAAAATTATGATTAGATTATGTTATGATTAATAATCAAATTTTAGACTAAGCCTTTCTGATAAGTTTGGTCTGTCTTACAAACAGGATTTTATATCTTTTATTTAAATAAACTTCTTTATGTCTTGTTTTGTTTAAAACAATATATTATATCTATATTTAATAGGATTCCACATCATGCAAGTTTTGCAATGTACTTATTTAATAAATAGATATGAAATTAATATACATGTCGTTCCTCCTGGTTGACTAAAGTGGTTCGTCTCTGCAAGTGTTTTCTTTGCCAAGTGTTTTCTTTGCCAATGTTGCCACTAGCTTGCTCAATAGAGGCTCGAACCCCCTGGAGCTCTGTAAAGCTGCTGTGACAATATTTGTGGTGAAAAGTGCTATAGAAATAAATATGAATTGAAATGAACTCCTTCCCAACCTGGCATGTTAGAGAACTGTAAGTGAATGTCGAGATCACAATTCTAAGCCACAAAAGCTGTGATTCCTTTATTTGTCAAGAATCCTGCAGCAGATTTACAGGTAAGCGTGATGAGAAGTATGACCATCTGATATGACCATGAGGAAGTGTACCTCAGAATCTGGAGAGACATGTTTAACTAACCTGTAAATCTGCCTCCGACATAAGAATGATGCTGGCCAGGTCCTGTCTGAGCTGGTCTGCTAACACACACCAGGCGTCCCTGCCACCGTCCACTGCGTCCGTCTCCATATCAAGAGTCTCCGACCTGAGCCATGCTGTGCCTCCGTCAACTACAGAGAACAACACTGCTGATCAGGATCTGAGATGACCTTCAATAACGAGGCAATGCTTACCTTCACAGACGAGCTTACATCTTTTAGCAGGTGTCCACACCTCGTTAGCACCCAACAGCATGAACTTGGTGTTTGAAGGGAGACACAAGAAGTAGATCTCATCTTCCACGATAGTGCCATCATCTTCAAGCACCACGGACACTGAGGAATCAGGTGTGAAGCCCAACGTTTCCCTGCCTGTGTGAAGGGAAACAGATATTAGTATCAGCATTAAAGCATGGGATGGGTTATTAAAGCAGATGCTGGCAGTAAAGTTATTTATACAGTGGGCAAAGCATCTCATTTGACCAGGTGCTTAAACTTAGTGCTTAAAACTGTATAATCTTCCTGTATAACCATAGTTGGTACATAATCATCAGATTAATATACAGAAAGAAGAAGTGTGACTGGGAAAGTGATCCCACAAGATCTAACTACAACACTGTGTGAAGTGCTCAAGCTACTTTTGGGGGGTGTTTGTTGTTGTTGGACTAACTTTCTGTCCTTTCTTAATTAAGTAGCTAGCTAGCATTAGCTGGGGAAAATGTGACTTCAGGAAGTCCCCATTTTAATCAAATCCAGAAATCACGAGTCTTATGACAGACTCCCCTGCAACTTTTAAGTCCACCTTAAATAACGCAGCAGGCGCAGGCGGCGGTTCAGCCTCCAGGTCTCCAGAATGCAGCTAGCTAGCCAACGGTTGCGCAATTTAAGGTGGAACGATGAAATAGAGAGCCAACTTTAGCTAACTTCGCTTATCATTTATGAGCAGTTCAAATACAGGGCTTAAACCGTGGACTGTCTAGCTAGCTATACCGTTTACCCACCCTTTGTTTTGAGCTGATCCAAAGAAGACACTGCCAACCCGAAACATTTCAGTCGGCTGCAGTTACACACTTTACAAGGCTTCGCAGTCATCTTAGCGCCAGTTATCTTCGGCTGCCAGTGCAAAATGTTACAGACGTATTGGGAAATATCACCACCAAACGCCAGCTGCGTTAGTCACACGGCTCGCTGTTTGTTTTCATCTGCAGTTCTCCTTCTTGACGTTTTTCAGCGTATCGCACACAGCGGTGTATATCGCCACCCACAGGCAGAACGGAAAAGTGCCGCCTAGTCTGGGAGTGCTGAGGACTTCCCTCCACCACCAGACTTCCCCATGTTTTCCAGGGATTTTTTTTTTAACTGTTTAGCCAAATCTTCCCTCCCACTGTCCTCTCATTACATATTTTCCACTAAATCTCCCTCATTATTTTTACCTCTCAGTAAATAAATCCTCTCTGATGATTCATATTATAGTTATTATTAACATAATTGAGAAATATCAATAACAATAAGTCTGAACAATATTGTCACTAACAAATATTGAATTGTTCATCCAGTGTTTTTTGTCCCCTTTGCAGCGTAATGTTTTCTGCTGTTCTGCTTTTCTCTTTATTGGTCAACCAGCATCACACCAGCATCAGACCAGGATAAACCAGCTGTTGTGTGTTGAACAGCAGCTCGCAGGTCATCCGCCCGGAACCTGGCACGCAGGGGCCCCTCCAACCCTTCCAGCGAGCCGTCCACAGCCCCGCTCCCTCCTCCTCTTCTCCCCTCCCAGTCAAAACAACCAAATCAAATCACGCCTGTACTGAAATTAGTCTTTAACATGAACATAAGGCTTGTTATCTTACTTTCTCCCAACATCAAAGGAATCTTTCTAGGGATGTTCAGACTGATGCTGAAGTACTGAGACTTCCAGTAAAGTTCATTAGACAGTATAAGCCAGTATCTATTTATCCCTTCTGTTGGTGTTGAAAATGTGAGCTGGGGTTTAAAGTGGAGGAGATCTTCATTGTGTTGTGTTGTAAAGAGGAAACGCCCAATTTACTGGTTAAATGACTCAAAGGACACAAAGTTGAATGACCTAAAGGTTGGGTGAGGGGGGGGGGGTGGAGTAATATAGAAAATATGGCCTGGAGCTTCATATCTTCATGTTTGTGTTAAACATGTGTAAGAAAAGCTGAATGTCTTCTTTACTGTCTTGCTTGCTCTTTCCTTCTGCTGCTTTCTCTCCAGCTCATACTTCTTCCTTGCATCCTTCACTTTTTGCT
Organism: Salminus brasiliensis; assembly: GCF_030463535.1. Taxonomy (NCBI): domain Eukaryota; kingdom Metazoa; phylum Chordata; class Actinopteri; order Characiformes; family Bryconidae; genus Salminus; species Salminus brasiliensis. The sequence goes on from NC_132891.1 coordinate 8,293,617, forward strand.
TTGTCTCTCATTTTCTGCATAAATACATTTGTTCAACTGTCTTCTCCTCTTTCTTTACCTGTTCCAGCTCTTTTTATATATATTTTTTTCACAGTACATTCCTTCGAAGGCCTGCTTTAGCTCATTCTCATCATTCTTCCTCATGTCTACCGTGATTTTCTTAAAGCAGCTCAATAAGCACTGCATCCATAAGCACATATCCATCATCTCTGCATGGAAGGGATTTGAAGAATACAGGATACAGTGAGACATGGTGTAAAAACATTGACATAGAACCTCCATAGACATGCATGGGCAATATAAACCACTACAGTTGTTATAACATACCCCTACATAGCTTATTCCCCAATATTCCCCAATAGCTGTCCTATGGTTCAGTCTAACAGTAAGATCTAATAAGGAAAGGAACATGCTATATGTGTTTTTGTATTTTAAAAAGGAATGGGAATATATTTGTGTAGTACTGATTATAGGCTTATCTGACTCATAATGATACTGAAAGCCTTTTTGGCTTCTTTCATCTATCTACACATTTTCCACCCTTTAATCAGACAAACAACCATGTAAGCGTCTACATGCTGTCATGGATATATGCAGAAGGTTTATCTTCACTAAAGAACCTTTAAAAAACGCTTTTTAAGGAGCGTACTCATTCCTTCCACACACTCTTAACAGGTTCTGTATTTGTGTGTGTTGCTTTACACTAACTAACTCTCACATATTCTTCAATTGTTGTCTCCAACATCTCCTTTTGTCCACCACAGTCCTGCCTATGATCTTCATCCAACACCAGGACCTCCACATCATTCTCCAAGTCATCCTCACCCTACAAGAGATGGGGTTCTCAAAAAACCATAGACTGTTAGAACTGTAGTGGAACATACAGTAAACTACCATTTCTAACACACTCATAGAGAAGCTTCCACATACTGCAGATGCCTCTTCTATGGCTGACTGCAGGACTACCTCTGAACTCTTACCCTCGCTGCTGGCTCTGGCTCAAACCCCGGATTTGCTTCATTACAGTCCAGCCTGTGAGACGCACTTGCCTCTTTAACCTGCATCAGGACTGTGCAAGCTGGCCTGGAATGAGGGTAAATGGGGGTCTTCATGGCAGTGGTCGGATGTCTGAGGGATCTGTCACGCTTTTTGATGGTAGGTGAAAGCAATCGCATGTCTTTCTGCTTTGAAGACTCTGGGTGGAAAGCAGGCATGCAGCATTCTCTCTGTGCTTCTTGGCACTGTTCAAGAACAAAAGTTAATGTTATTAAAGATTCTCGTTGTGCAAATTAATACAGGCAGTCAGTCCTACACTGTTATCAAAGCAGCCAAGTCCAGTCAGAAGCAAACAGCATCGCTAATATAGGAATACATAACACTGAAGGCCTTCCTGCACTTCTCTTGGAAAGGGGGCTTACAGAGACTGCGACTGTGGGAGTGCCAAACAGGGGTCTGGCTCTTCACCCTGCCACTGCATACAGGCGTGTCTCGGCACCTCAATGGCCTACAGGAACACAGAAAGAACTCAGTGAGTGCTATTCACTCACACCTGTAATGGTAAAGGTAAAAAGGTATGCTGTACTATGTACAGCAAAATGTGTCCTCTCCCATCTGTGGTGGTAGCAAACACACACACACTAGTGAACTAGGGGGAGTGAGCACACACAAACAGAGTGGTGGGCAGCCAACTTCAGCACCCAGGGAGCAGAGAGGGTGAAGGACCTTGCTCAAGGGCCCAACAGTGGCAGCTCGCCGAGACCGGGTATCAAACCCATAACCCTGTCATCAACAGCCCAGAACTCTAACCACTGAGCCACCACTGCCCCTGCTTCTAAATATTGCTTTATCTAAATATTGCTTATTCTGCTTTTAAATGTAAGGTTTCTGTTGAGAGGTAAAAGCAGTCTGATAGAGACTCACACAAATAGGCAGAAAAACAATGGAGTCTCCTGAACCATCAGAGTCCACCTGCAAAAACAAACACTTGCTTTAACTCATGTTTGTTCCATGTTTATCTAGTTTTATTTGTTTGAGTGAACTTGCCTGTGAATTATGTCTAAAATGCGAGAGCTTTTCGCTAACCTCCAGTGGATGGACTCTGTGGAAGACAGTTTCTGGTTTCTGTAAAGTGTTTAAATTATTATAAAAACATACATATTATAAAAATATACTTAGTGAAAACAATCCAAATATAACAATAACACTGGACTATTTTATATATCATATTCATATATACATATATATAATACTTGTGGGTAGATTTGGGTAGAAGGAGACCAGTTCACCCAAGAAGATCAATTCACCCATACAAAAATCTGACATATGGCAAATGATACTTAAAGTAAAGTAAAGTAAAGGTGCACGTATTTGTCCTCCGCATTTAACCCCTCTGGTAGTGAACACACACTCACACACACACATGTGTTAGGGGCAGTGAGTACACACCCACACCCAGAGCGGTGGGCAGCCAACTCCAGCGCCCGGGGAGCAGAGAGGGTAAAGGGCCTTGCTCAAGGGCCCAACAGTGGCAGCTTGCCGAGCCCGGGAATCGATACTTTATGCATATGTACTATAACTTAACACACAACAGTTAAATGTAAAAATATTTGATCACAATTTTGGAGCATTTTTATTGGTCCATTCATCGTGAGATCCTGACACAATGTAAAGAACAACTGCAGGATTCACATCATGTCAAAAAATAAAAGAATGTCTGAAATAGAGATACAGCTCAATCCTATTGCAGTCTATAGTAGTACTATAGTATATATAGTAATAGTGTTTTGACCATCAACATTTTTATTATTTAAGATAAGATAATCAATAATATTATTTAAGATAATAATAATAAAAATAATATAAGAAAATTAGGTTTTGGTATTTTTACTATTATTATTATTTTATTATGATCTAATGTGATTTAGGAGTTTTCAGTGTCTCACATTTGGAACAGAGCTGTCCCAGGTAGGAAATTCAGTCTGGGACCACTTGCAGTACTGGTGTAGCCACCATGTCTGTTATGAGTGTTAAGAGTTTTTTAGTTGGATGAAGACAGAGGATATATACAGAGGATTTCAGTGCAGGATATTGTGTGGATTGAATGTTTTGGCTTCAAACTGCAAAACTATTAAAAACTATTATAAAAAAAAAAACCTCCAGCCAGTCTCCCATCCGCCCACACGGGCCTCGGCAGCTCCGACTCGACTACTCAGCCTTTCACAGACTCAAGCAATAGAAGCAGAAACTCCGCTTCAGCAACTTGTTAGCTAGCCGGAGCTGAAACTGCAGCCTGAAGACGATGGCATCCTCGGACCCGTCCGAGCAGCACACTGAGGTATTTAGAAACTCGCTGGCAGCTCTGAGCTCTGGTTCAGGATGCGCTGCAGCGGGCCGCTGTGTGACTGATCAGTCCAGGTGTTGTGGGGCTCCCGCGGTCCCTCTGTCGGCGGGGGGGAAACTTTTAGCTCTCTGCCTGCTGTCGGCGGCTAGCTGGGTGTTTCTGACAGCTGCAGGCCACACAGAGCTGCTGCCCGGCAGCATGGCGTTTAGAAACGAATTAGGGGTGCTAACACTTAAACTACTCAGGGTTTCTTTCTGTGTGTTTGTGATGTGAAGATGAAGCCAGCGGCATTTCTCCACACTGTCATATAACGTTAGCAAGCTAACGGGCTAACTGTGAGCTAGCTGTGCAGAGCTGAGCCTGGTCCAATGTCCACAGCTCCCGGAGTCAGATAGCAGGCATGCTAATGTTTACACACAGCTCGACCCTGTCCTGAGCGAGGCAGAGCTACAGCACATGCTAAAGTAAAGACACACACACACACACACACACACACACACACACACACACACCTTATTTAGCTATCTAGTGTGTCTGTCTGTTTCTGTCTGTCTCTCGCTGTCTATCTGTATATAGTGCTATGTGTCTGTCTCTCGCTCGCTGTCTATCTGTATATAGTGCTGTGTCTATCTGTTTCTGTCTGTCTCTCGCTCACTGTCTATCTGTATATAGTGCTATGTGTCTGTCTGTCTCGCTCGCTGTCTATCTGTATATAGTGCTATGTGTCTGTCTGTTTCTGTCTGTCTCGCTCGCTGTCTATCTGTATATAGTGCTATGTGTCTGTCTCGCTCGCTGTCTATCTGTATATAGTGCTATGTGTCTGTCTGTTTCTGTCTGTCTCGCTCGCTGTCTATCTGTATATAGTGCTATGTGTCTGTCTCTCGCTGTCTATCTGTATATAGTGCCATGTGTCTGTCTGTTTTTGTCTGTCTCTCGCTCGCTGTCTACCTGTATATAGTGCTATGTGTCTAACTGTATTTATCTAGCTATTGATCTGTCTGTCTGTCTCTCTGTCTATATGTATATACAGATAGAGCTATTTAGTGGTCTACCTATCTACACCATATGTCCACATGTTTGTGGACACCCATTTATCTAATGAATGCATTCAGCTACTTTAAGTTACAGCCATTGCTGCTATAGAAGTACACACACACACAGCATGTCTAGTCCCTGCATTTGTCACTCTGTCTGTCTGTCTGTCTGTCTGTCTGTCTGTCTGTCGATCCACATATATACCTATAGATATACATCTGTTTTACATCTGTCCTTATGTAAACAAACCATACAGATGCCATGCATTAAACTTGAGACTGCAGTGATTGCTCTGTAACAGTGCACAGTGTAGACTAATGTAAGTTATTACTATGATAATATTGTAATCATGATAATAATTTACATTGATGCCCTTTGGATGACACTCAACTTTATTAACTTAAATAAAAGGATTCCGAATTAGTGGTGTGTTGGTGCACATTTTCACTTTTTTATATAAGTTGTGTGTTCAGGTGAAGATCTATAATTCCATACTGCACAGGTGTTTTATTACAGAATTAAAAAGTAGCTGGTACTTGGCTGGTGCTAAGCTTGGGTGTAATACTGATAATAAAAATTGTATATTGCATGTCTGGATTCTAAATATCAAGAATTACAATACGTACAAAAGTAATGCAAAGTCTTTTAGCGGTTAAACATTATGATTTTTATTTAATAATTAATAAAAAAAAAAGGTCAAATGATTGCGTTAGTGCTGCGAATAGTGCAGTATTTCCATACAGGCTCATTTCTCAACTCTTCAGTCAGTACATCTCTGTGCAGAGTGCTCAGTAGTTCTCTTTGGCCGTGTTTGAAGGGTTTGTCTTTGGACACTGTTTATCAGTGTTGGGAAACCCTGTGAGAGGCTCAGTGTGAAAAGTTCACAACACTTAACTTCCACAGTGTGGGTTCTCACTCACTCACACCACTATTTTCACAACTTTCTGTTGTATCTGGTTTGGTCATTTTTATCATTAATGTTTAAATAGTCTGACCAGAGGAGGATGGGTCCCCCTTGTGAGTCTTGGTTCCTCCCAAGGTTTCTTCCTCCAGCTCTGAGGGAGTTTTTCCTTGCCACTGTCGCCGTTGGCTTGCTCATGGGGGTCTTTGATCCTTCATGTTATTTCTTCTTTCTTCTCTGTCTCTGTCCTTTATTAAGTACTAATTATGTAAAGCTGCTTTGTGACGACAACAGTTGTAAAAAGCTATACAAATAAATCTGTCTTCACAATCACAATCATTGTCTTGACAATCAGAAATGGAATCAGCGTTTCAGTAACTGTCTTTCAGTGAATGTTTAGAGTAGGCTTTCTGCTAGATTTTGGAGCATTGCTGTGAGGATTTGATTGCATTTAGCTGCAAGAGTGTTAGTAAGCTCAGGATGTTGAATGATCATCACCCCACCTAATCCTCAACCCATCCCAAAAGTATTGAATGGAGCACCATCCATCATTCTAGAGAACACAGTTCTACTGCTCTACAGCTCAATGCTGGGGGGCTTTATACCTCTTTAGCCCACACCTGGCATTAGCTATAGTGCAAATAGGTTAATGTTAATCTGCTCCAGAGCTCACTATTCTATTGGCAGTACTTCTCTAATATGTACTTAACAAGCTATGTGTATGCATTTTCAAATCTGTGTGAGCAATGGGTGCAATTTAAAGTAGAGGAATTCATTAGAATAGGTGTCCACAAACATTTGGACATAGTTTGACATTGTATGTTTTTTTGTGTGTGTGTGTGTCGTTTACAGTTTCAGAACAAAAAGGGAAAATGGGAATGTTGCAGTGAGGACGCGGGAAAGATTTTCTTATGATGCCTTTTTTTACATGAAGGTCATATTTCTGTTGCTGCATTATAGAACAGCACACCACCGCTGCAGAGTCTGCTAAATCTTCCTCAAAGTCTTTCGCAGTCAAATGAGGATTTTGATTTGACTTCCTAGCAATCACGCAGTTATCACACCTAAACCTTGCCAAACAATGAATGTCTACAAGCCATAAGCCTAACAAGGTTATCTAAGAGCTCAAATCCTTTGGGTTGCCCCAATATTTTATTTTTTTTTCACTCTAAAATTGTACAAAACAGAAGTAATACACTAGTCTTGGCTAAATATAGAAAATGTTGGTCTTTAACTAATCTTTAGCTTTTATGCATTTTGGAGATCACTTCATCTAGCTAAGGTTTTCTTGGGTAAATAGCAAAGCAAATAGCAAAGCGCTTTGTAAGTCTCTCTGGATAAGACCGTCTGCTAAATGCCGTAAATGTAAATGTAATCTTTTACTCAGTTAACTTTTCACAGTTGAAGACTTTTTTTTGCATCCCACTGTAGGTACAATTTTACAATTGTCATTAAATAATATATTAACAATAAGAATGCAATTCAATTTTGTACAATTTGAAGACATCAGAAAGTTCTGAATACTGACCTAAAATAATATTCATTTTACTGCAGCTTTTGGGACCAAAGTAACTTAATTTATACTCATAGCTGTCTCCTGAACTGTGGCACAGACCTCTGATAGCTCTTCCATCAAGTGGTTTCTGAATTCTCTGCAGATTCTGTAGTTTGTGTTATTGCTCATTTGTGCTGGAGTTGAGCCTGTCTGTGCTGTGAGCTCGCTATCAGCTTCCAGGCTGTGCTGGTATTTTGTTACAGTCCTGGCTGATTGTCAGGTTCTTGACTGAAATCCAGCAAGTGAATGAAAGTGCAGAAGCCCTTCTATCCTTTTCACCTTGTAATGGTAGAGGAATCAGGCTGTAACAGCAAGATTGGTGTTCTAAAAAACAAAGCACAAACAGTCAGTAGTGCTGGGTTAATAGGCAGTATCAAAATAAATGAAACTATACAAGTAATACATTTCTGCACTACATCCATAAATTAAACAGGACTAATTATCATTATCACCTTGTATTTCCATTTTTGCCTATTTTTCACAATTGGACCTGAAGTACTGATGATATATAAGGTTTATGAGGACGCTAAAATGACATCATATTGCTCACCTTTACCCCTAATTTCCATGCAACCTTTCTAGCAAAACCTTGACCCATGTCCATATGCACATGTTGTCAGTCCTGGATCCAGATAGGAATGGGTAGGATGATAGGAATTAGTGATAGGAATGAACTATAATGGTTGCCATCTGAAAGCTGAACACAACTAGAGGACAGTAAAGAACAGAGTTGTGTTATGGACTCGGAGACGGAGTAACATGACGAGGGGACATTAGAGGGAGCATAATCAGTTCACCTGAGATTTACTGTCCTGAGATGTTATTTAGATGTCTGCTGTGCTTTTTTTGGCAGTGGCTGGAATTTTATTACCTGATTAAGCCCTTTGGACAGGCATGGATCACTGACAGCGGAAAACAATGAGTGAATTACCTTTGTTCCATTTTATTGTTAACTTAATAACGGTAGCGTGCTAAGTCACTACATCCTGTGTTCAGTTCTGAACAGGCAGCTGTTCTTCCACACGCCTCTTCTCCCTTTCGTTTGCATCTCTGGTGATGTTAGGAAGGTTTGGCTGATCTTAAGTCCCTTCTCTTGCAGGACGGATAGGCAGGAAGATGTTTGAACAATAATTAGGTATAATAATTTTTTTTTTGCAGCTGTCTGAACTTGTGACAGTACTTTAAGTAATAGCAGTTGTATTTTAACCTGTAGACAGTTTTCCCATAGCTACTGACCCTGCTGTCACAACTCAGCTGCTCTTAGTACCATTTCTGCCACCGTTACTTGCTGATCAGATTGCCCACCTGTGAAGTTGTAGTTCTGAAGGCTTTGTGTACTGTCTGGGTGGTAAGTTGGGCTAGCAGTAATGATGTTTCAGAAAAGGTCTAAAGTATGGAGGCATTTTTGAACCAGCTTAATAAAGTGAGCTCTGTCTGCAAGAATACGCTCATCATTCAACAACATCTAACACGACAAACCACTTGAGAGGGATTAAGTTACTGTAGGTGCCCAGTCTCCAATGATCTGGTCAGATTTAATAAAGGGACAATAAGTCTATTTGCTAATTCAAAATATAGTTCATATATAGTGTATCTCTGCTGGGCCTGTGTTAGACATATTAGCTAGTTGTTGAGCAGGAAAATGAGACAGAGGACAAACATTTGTAAATATTTAGGAATCTATTTATTTGTTTACATCTAACATTGATTTATATTTTAATGAAAAATACAGTAGTCTAACAAGCCTGTAGAAGACAATAAAAGTGTTATTTTAAAGTGGGCGATGCTGCACATTTTTCATTTTCTTTTCATCTAAAAATAATGTAAATCGTTGTATTATTATTATTATTATTATTATTATTAATTGAATTATTATGTAGGTTTATTTATGAGTTTAAAGAGAAATAAGAAGTAGGTCAACATTGGTTGAAATATAGAAGTGACTTTAATGTTTAAACTGAAATTAAAAATAGGCTATAAGAGCTTAATTTAATATTTATTTAATTTAATGTTAATAATAATAATAAAAAGTAAATAGTCTGCATTCTTTTTATCATACACAGCGTCTCTTTTACTCATTTTTAAATGTTCATAAATATGTTCCCATAATTTGGGGAATTCTGAGTCAGGTACAACCTAACTTCCTACTCCTACTGATCACTGAAACAGTCCTTTCCTCTGCTGTAATAAAAGAGCAACGTTATCAAAATTCCAAGTTTCCACCTCAGATGTATTCACAATAATGCTGATAGCTCATGTAGCTTTCTATAGCGTTTGAGTAGTCCAGCTAAAGAGGGCGTGTTGTATGAGTAATGCCTCTAGGTGGAGCTGTAATCCAAGTCTTCAATTCTCTTTTCTTTACAGAGCGGATCTCCAGGAGAAGATGCTCCACCTCGGGAAGCGCTGGTAAGGCATTGCTCTGAATATCAACTCCACCCTCACTGAACCCTTCTGAAACAGAACAGTCTGAACAGGTGCTCTTAACATGCCTGATTAGACCAACCTTCTCGTGCACTTATGAGTGATGGCTTTAGGCCTCGCAATCTGATCTGGATTTACACACAGTAAAGACATTTAGTACAGGTTTGCTAATGAGGACAGTTTGGACCTCTTTCAGTACAGGTTGGTACAACTGTGTTAGCATGAATCACATCAAGATATTGTAGAATATTACCAACTGTGTTAAGGAAGTGTATGTGTGTGTGTGTGTGTGTGTGTGTGTGTGTGTATGTGTATATATATATATATATATATATATATATATATATATATATATATATATATATCACATTAAACAAAATAAAGGAGCAACGTCATTAAAATTCCAACTCATAGATTCAGCGGATGTTAATGTCCAACGATTTGGTTTATATATATATATATATATATATATATATATATATATATATATATATATATGCTGTAATAAAAAAGGTAACCATCAAGCTGGTAAATACATGTACAAAGATGACATCAGGGCAAAATATTTGCATAAATTTGAGCATAGCATAATGTTCTGCTTAAATTTAGAACTAGACATAACAGAAACGATGATGGCTGATTATTTGTTTGTTTGTTTGTTTGTTTGTTTGTTTTAAATCCGTGATCCCTCATGCAAGATGCTTTGTTACCAACTGTGTTTATGAAAAGACTGCTATACCAAAGGTAAAAGCTGCCACAGACGTGTTATAACAACGTCTGTTTTAACATCTGACATCACAGACAGCATCAGGGTAATATTTTTGCATAAATTTATTTGGGTTCAGCATAATATTTTGCATAAATTTAGAACTAGACATAATATGATGACGACTGAGATTATTTATTTGTCTTTGTCTTTTTGACGAGCAGCCGTAATCAGCCTTATTCTAATTATTTCAGCCGTTTTTTTTCCTCATGTTTTTTTTTTATTTCTCTAGAAGTTATTGTAGTTAAGCCTGTTTACTGTTTTATATGTAATACAAAACCTAGAATCGAACCCATGCTCTTTGTGTTTCCTCTCTCACCAGCACACACATTGCCTGCAGCTTGTTTTGTAACATCCGGATGATTAGTTTCTGAATTGTTCCTTTTTGTTTAATGTGATTTCACGGCATATATGATCTCAAACCGAGCTCAGAGCGCTCGCCTCAAAAGCGGAAAAAATGTGGATTATTAAGGCTCCTCGGCTTCCTAACCGGTCGACAAGTCGCCTTTTTTCCCCCTCCTTTTCTCTTTTTGATGAGCTGCTCTTTCCCAGTTAAGTGGATTATTACAGTGCTGGATAATTCATGTCACAAGGCATTATTTGGATGAGGTGAATAATTGAAATCTGTGTCTGAAAGGATTTGATGTGGATGAGAGGAAGGGGACTGGTGGCAGGATTGGAGGGAGTCGGAGGCAGGCTCTGGGCGGGTGTGCCGGGGTGTCAGGCTGGGGACAGCACTCATGCTAACAGGTTCTGACTCACCTCGCCGGGATGGGCGGCCCTCACTCCTCGGTGGCAGGCAGCCCCGGCCGTCTGAGCCGTAGCAGGTTTGGACCTGCGCTCCGCTCTGAGCTGTCAGTCAAAACCAGCACCAGTCCCATTCAAGCCTGAATGAAGCTCGCCTCCGGGGGCTGGCATTCCCACCCAGCTCACCAGCTCAGTCTCTGTGGTTCATTTCTCTCTCTCTCTCTCTCTCTCTCTCTCTCTCTCTCTCTCTCTCTCTCTCTCTCACATCTCCCATACATTTCCTTTTAGCATTCTTTACTGCTGTGAAAATTTCCACCTCAGGCAAACGGCAACGTAAGCTCCACATCTGATGTTTGAGTGTGTGAGTGTGGTGTAAAAGTCTCTGAATAATAATTAGGGGTGTGAAAAAAAGTGATTCGTCTGCGTACAATTATATTTATTTAATTATTAATCTAGTAGTATTCCATCAATTCTTTTTGGTTTGTTTTTTTCTGCCATAAGAAAAACTCATTTTGGTTTTTTCCATAAAAAACACTTTTGTAAAAGACAAATGTTTGCCGAACATTTTTAATGGTTTAAAGAAGCTTGTGTGTAAAGGTTCTTCCCACTCAAAGCTTTTCTCTAAAAATATTTTTTAGGAGCAAAAGTAGCTCTTCTTCAGCATTGTTTAAAGAACCCTTTGTAGCACCAAGTATGTTTCAATGTAAACCTGAAAAAACAATTCTAAATATATAACAAAAAAGTATCACGATATGTTTTGCAATACTGTATTGATTCTGAAAACTCAGTATTGATTTTTAATTAATAGTTTACGTGCAAAGATTGCTGTCAGACAGTGGTTCATTTTGTGTAGTGTGTGTATAAATCCTTGACCACTAGATAGCAGTGTTGTACACCGATCTTCAAATGTCTTTAGATCCCACTGTTCTGATTACATAAAAAAATAAACTTTTACTAAAATTTTATGCTTATGATTGTATTTTAGAGCTGCACAATATGTTTCATTGTCAGCATTACAATGTATGAATGCGCAATTGATACATCGCAGGATGTGCAATGTCATATAAGGCAACTGAATCAAATGAAAATGTCATGCTACACCTTGTTTAATACAAAAGGAAAATTCTCAGTGTTTTCATCTTCCATGGCATATCTATTAGCATTTTTGTTTACTCCAGTCTTGGATACACAGAATGCATTATTAATATCATGACTAACATCATGATGTTGGATCACTGACTTCAGGAGAACTCGCAGAACAGCAAAATATTGCAATGTTAGTTTTTTCTAATATTGTGGAGCCCTAGTTAGTTTTAGTCTATTTTAGTCTAAAAATATATCCTCTTGCTTACAGTATCACTATATATTGCAATGTATTCAGTCATACCTCCTCTATTGGGATATGTATAGAGGGTATACATTGACGTTGGAACACGCCCCCTATAGTCAGACTAAGTGTCAAAACATTCGTCAGCACGGCTGCTTTTCTTTGGTAGAACCAATAGTCCATGGACGGCGATGTGTAGCCAGGAAGGTTCAGCTAACTGAGGCCCAAATCAGACCCGTTTAGAGGGTAGAGCCTCATATCTGTGCCAGTGATCTTACGAGTAAATGTTTACGACTCTGGACCATGTGGCTTACTTGCTTTCTCTTTTACTTAAGCTTAGCATGTTGCTAAATTCGCAGCTAGGGTGGGCTTCACCAATCAGTGAGCTTCCACATGTTTCAGTGCCTTCATTTGCTTCTCTTATCTTGAGCTTTCTGCAGTCTGTAAAAGGATAGCTCTGAATTCCTGCTGAATCCGTTTCAACGGTCAACAGTCGAGCAGCAGATCTTTCCTGAGCTGAACGCTAGCGCTACTATTCATTCTCAGTGGGCGTGGCTGCAGTTACCCTCGCCACCTGTGATGTCAGGTGCACAACTTTTATTGTGTCGTACGTTTCTTGCCAATGCACAGCCCTGTTGTTTATTTTCCACTGCAGTAAACAGTTCCTCCAGTGTTTTATTTTTAAAATATTTAAATCAGATCGGGGTGAAATGAATGGAATTGAGCCATTGGGAGTCCAGCGGTTTGCAGCGCTAATAATAATAATAATGGAAGCTCTCACTGGCTCAGTTCTCGCTGGCTGTATAAGTTGGGCTTGTTGTTTGCAGTGTGCTGTAGGTTTTCTGCTCCAGTGTTTCTGCCTGAAGCTGGGTTTTTGTCTCCAGCTGTATTTATACTTCACTGTGATAATGACCATACCCTAAGCTAGTAGTGCAGTTATGCTGCAGGGCTGTGTCGACGGACTCCCAGGCCGGCCCTGCCTGCTGGGTCTGCTCTGTGTGCCCCAAATATCACTGGCCTCCTGTTGAAAGAGCCAGGGATGCCGAAGCTGAGGGAGGAGGTAAAAAGGAGAAAGGAGGAGAGGGAGGGAGAAAAAAAGAAAAAGTTGTCAGAAGAACATGCCGGTCTCGCTGCGACTTCAAAAGCTCCCCTTCCCCAGGATATTAAGCGACTGTGATGAAAAATTTAGTGAGCGTTAAATAAGGCGCTTTGAAGTGATCTGTTTTGGCTCAGCAGTCTCCGAATTTCCGGAGCCCCTCTGCTATCACCACCATGTTGGGAGAAAGGGGGGGAAAAAACCTCACAAAGCCCAGGAATCAGGGGCAGCCTAACAAGATGCCAGCATTAACATTACAGCCAGTGGCACTGGCCGGAGGGCGGGGGCGGATTGGTGGCTTCTCGCCCTTTTTCTCGCTGTCTCTGCCCGGTTTTCTTTTTTTTCTGTCTCCTCTCCTGGTTACTCTCTTTTCCTCCCGCTTTGCTGTCACCCCTTGCCCTGCAGTTATGGTAGACATCTGTTGCTCATGTGTTAGTTTTGGAAATGAGCTTCCAGTTCAGTGGGGACTTCAGTGGAACACAGTAGTTCTAGGCAGAAGGCGCTGTTCAGGCCCAAGCCAGCGGCAGCCCCCTTTTGTTACTGGAAAGGCTGTTCTGAGTTTGTTGGCTCGTTTGCCCATTTGTTGTTTGATTAGCTTGATGTCAATCCGAGCTCGGCCCAAACCCACCCCGGTTTGACAAGCTGTACAGACTGTTGGCAAAGGACCAATTACCCATTTGATCAGAACAATGAAATTTAGAGTGTGTCATTTATTTCAGATCTTTATGTTTTTTAGACGGTTATGTGAAAAAGTTAGATAGGGAGTCAAAAGTTCGGACACCCCCACATTTCTTACTACAGGTGCAGCATGCCATCTGCAGAGGAGTAGAACATGGTTAGAGAGAATTTTGGAGGAGCCTGTCTTATTTTATTAGGTTTTATTAGTTGCTCTTGGTTGTGAAGGCGAGTAGTTTCACCATGGCCAGATCCAGAGAGCTTTCCGAGGTCTTGGGAAAGCATGTTGTAGATGTGTATTTGGAAATGTGGTTGGTGTGGTGCAACAGTTAGAAATCAGCTGGAAAAACGTGATTCACAGGTGGAGAACATTTAAAAAAGACTAATAATATGGTCAGATCAGGCCATCCTAGCAAGTTCAGCCAAGAGCAGACTGCAAGATGTGTAAAGAAGTCTCCAGCCATCCGAAAATGTCATCATGGGACCTACAGGTAATCAGTTCTGCAGGTAATGGAACGTTTTTATCTCGATTGCGTTTAGTGAACGATTATGTAAGATGCTGGAGTTGCTCAGTTGGTTCAGTGTTTTGGTTTTCCTCCATGTTGCTTCCTTAATGCAGGCTGGACGAGGCCAGAGTCGCACAGTGGGAGAATACAGAATTACAGAAAAACAGATTGCATCGCTTAGGGGTACTGAATGACTCTTTCAAGTAATTTGCAATTTATTACAAAGACCTAATCATGGGGCATCCTATTTTTTATAACAATGTATGCTTTTCACCTATTAAGCTGTTTTTGTGTGGTTTGCACTGTTTGCATCTTACTTTCAGCTACAGCAACATAGTCCATATCGATGGAGTAGCTAGTTTGAGAGCTCAGCTTTATGTATTAAATGCAAACTCTAGCTGTAGTTGATCAGGTTGACTGGATATAGGTTCTGGTATCCTTGTTGCTGTGACACATTAATAGGAGGAACACAGATAAGTCAGTATTCTGATTCTGGTATTCTGATTATAAATGCAGTTAATTCAGAGGTTTAGAGACACTAACCGGCCATAAATCTAAAGCACTAACACATTGTTCCTTTGGTGAAGCTTTGCAGCAATTAAGAGTGTGTGTGTGTGTGTGTGTGTGTGTGTGTGTGTGTGTGTGTGTGTGTGTGTGTGTGTGTGTGTGTGTGTGTGTGTGTTTGGGTTTTTTTTTTGTATTTTTCTGCTCGTTTTGTGCCTCATTATTTTGCTCTAATTATGAGTGTAATCCATTACTGGAGCTGTCTGCAGTAAAGAGGCAGTTATGGTTGGCATGGGGACTCAAACCTCTTAGATATTTCCAGATTATTGGCGAAGATGGTCACTGTGAGGCTGTGAGAAGTTCAGCCCAGCTGCTTCTCCAACGAATTGAGGCACAGTTAAACTGTGTGCGGGTTCGGTTGCCCTAAAGGTAGACAGTTTTATTAAATTGTGGGGGGAAAAAATGACCGCAAAGTTAATATTGTCTGTCTTGTAATTAGGCTGGGCAATATGACAGTGTTATTGTTATTAGAGAAAGACTTCTGAGCAGACTGCGGGCATCATCAGGACTTCTGAAACGCTGAAAATGCCATGTATTATAAAAAAAAGAGCTCTAGAAATAACAACCGGTGTGTAGTAACTACATAGTGAGGAGTAGCTGATCAGATGTCAGTTCTGTATGCCATTGACTAATGTAATGCATGGATGTGAACCAGCTATGGCCTGTTGTTGAATGAAATAGAAAAAAGAAAGTGCTGTAGGTGTGTAACTGTGTACTTGTCCTGGTACTGTCCTGATACTGATTTTGCAGTTCAGTGCATGGAGGCGCACAGAGAATATTCAGTAGCTTATGTACGAATATTGATGAGCAGAATGCTGAACCACAGGTACAAGCACAAGTTCCACCCTTTCCACCTAGTTAGCAACATGGCATGCTAAGCTTATCTGAAGCTGATTGGTGTCTGAGTATGGCAAATAATAAAAAAAAGGGCTTCACCTAAATGCTCTGCTGATCTTTCAAATGTGAAGCCCCACGTCTTTCTTCTGAAGCTCTGATGCCTCACGGAGTGACTAAAGTATTTGGACTCTTTCATAGTTTCCAGAATGGCGAACTGTCCTCAGAAAAATCGCACACCACAGCATAAAGATGGCACACCAGAGGATAAACGTGGCAATATGTGAAAAGTACATCTGTGGTACTGTGCATATCATAAAATTATGATGGAAATATTGCGATATGCATTTTTCTCATATTGTCACCTTTATTCTCTGGTGTGCGATTTTTCTAAGGATCAATACTCAGTACATCAGTACTCAACTCCAGTATCATCTGCTGATACTGTGGTACTGTGATATTGCTGTACTGAATTTGATCAACTACGCCCATCACCATTAAAAAGTTCTGCTCTCCCCGTTGAAGTAGGCCACTCAAGACGGTCAGATTTGAGTGTGTCGTGTCCTGAAGAGGAGACGAGCTGCGGAACGCTTCATATTTGAGACAGATGTCGGAGCGAGTGCTTGTTGACCAAAGCTTCCAGCGGTGTGTGCGCGAGCAGGGAGCTCAGTGTAATGATGTGTTGTGGAGAGTGGCACTTGCGTCCTGAGCTGTTGGAGTTTGTGGTTAATGACACAGGAAGGGCCCGCTGCTGCTTTATTGTTGCTGTGTTGCACTCCCTCCTCCACCCCAGCACCACCGCCATCACCCCCACCTCTCGCTGTAGCATCCTTGGAGGACTCTGTATGAATTCTCACTGTCATGTCCAAGGACGAGCGGCGCAGGGTCAGCTAATTGCTTTTATGATTATGATTTCACGTCAGATTTATCGTGCGTGCTCGGAGCGTTTCTCGAGGTCTGTCGCGGACGCCGGCTTCGGGAAAATGAGTTTACAGCTCCGGGCTTGCTTGGGCCTCTTGTTTTAGCGCAGGTCGCTCTTTTTGACTCATTACACATTACTGATTGGAGGTGAATCACTCAGCTTTTTCCCGTAAAAGCCAGGCTTTCCCCCTTCAGGCGTCTTTGCGTACATTTCGCTCTTCTTTCTTTTTTCTTTTTTCTTTTTTGGTAGAATCCCCGTCAACCTCGTGTTTGTTTACTGGTATGAAATGCTTATGGCATGATTGAGGGATGACACAAACCAGAATTCTCAGTAGTTTCCCGTTTGATCTGTGAAATGGCATGTCTATAAAGCCCCATGTCTTTCTTCTGAAGCTCTGATGCCTCACGGAGTGACTGAAGTATTTGGACTCTTTCATAGTTTCCAGAATGGTGAACTGCTCTCTTTTTTTTTTTTCCTTTGGTTGATGACTGTTTTTCGTGCCGCTCTTTGAAAACGATGAGTAGATAGAGATGAGTGGAGCCCAGATTTCATTATTTTGTGGTTTTGGTCTTCTGTGTGCTGCTGGACCAGATCACTGGAGCCGGTTCCCCAGGGGCCAAATACAGCAGATTTATGGCCGGACATCTCCCCACATGAAAAGGCCATTTCTTTTTTTCTTTTTTTTTTTTTATGATTATTTCTTTTCCATTTTTTTTTCTTTTCTTCATACACTCAATTTTCATCTGTCAGCCTTTTGAAAGGCTTTTGTCAATTATGAGAAATGAACAGATTTGGGGAAGAAAGCAAGAGCTTCATTTTAACACCTTCTTCACAGTTTTGCTTAAGCTGTCCTGATCATGTGGTGTAAAAGTCACAGTCATATGTGACCAGTGTGTCATTAGTGTCTTGTGTAAAAATGAGCAGGATTTTTGTGAGCTGAGCTGAGAATTGTGGCTTTTTTAAAGCTGTTAAAATCCACTGCATCCAACTGACCCAAATGAATTGAGCTCTAGTGGAGCCTCATGCTGTTGGTCGTGAAATAAAGAAACCATTTATGTTAACTATACTGTTGTAGTTGAAATGCATAAACGTCATAAGCCATAAACGCCTGCCTTAAATCGTGTAGGTCCCCCTCGTACCTCCAAAATGGCTCCGACCCATCCAAGCCTGGACTCCACAAGACCTCTGAAGGTGTCATCTGTGGCATCTGGCACCAAGACGTTGGCAGCAGATCCTTTAAGTCCTGTAAGTTGTGCAGTGAGGCCTCTGTGGATCTTAAATGAGGCTTGGGTGATCATGGCCCTGTCCTTCTCTTTACCAACTTTGATAGGTACTGACCACTGCATACCAGGAACACCCCACAAGACCTGCCCGATGTTTTGGAGATGTCGCCCTGTCGTCTAGTCATCACAATTTGGTCCTTTTCGAAGGGGCTCAGATTCTTATTCTTACAAATTTTTTTCCGGCTTTTAACACCGTACCTTCAACTGACTATTCACTTGCTACCTAATATGTATGTCTTGAGAATCGGCATTGTCACAAGATAATCACATGCAACGCTTCCCTCCAGGCGTGTTGGTTGCCCGGTAATGTTGCATCAGCAGCAGTTCGAAAAATGAATAGTTTAACTGTACACGTTTTCACCCTCACCTCAGTGTCGGGGGCATCGTGTGTATGTACAGGTTGGGTAATTGGCGGTTGCAATTTGGGAGAAAATGGGGGAAGATCTGAAAACATACATATATTGTGTCTGATGTGCAGTCGCATGCAAAAGTTTGGGCAATTTTTTACTGTAAAAAGTTTAATAGAAGTAGAAGATGGACGAAAGGATGAAACATTTCAGTAATATTTTTAAATATAATAATCCTTTTTTTTCAACGATTTCAAAATGGCAAAAAAGCAAAAATTTGGGCACCCTACATGGTCACTGCTTAGTAACACCACCTTTGGCAAGTATCACAGCTTGTTAACACTGCCTGGGCCACTGGCTGCAACACAGGCCTAAAGTGTGATCAATCTACCAGCGTGTTTAACAGTTGGGAAGGTGTTTGTTTCAGAGTGATGGGCAGCTGCTTAGCCCCCCCAGCTGCTGATTATTGAGACATGGTTTGAGGGGTCTATTTATAAAGCTTTGAAATGTGCATCACCTGACCTTCTGACCTCTCCCAACGATGATTGAAAACAAGCCATAGCCCTAACAAGCTAATTATGGTGTGAGACCTTGGTAAACTTCTCTCAGAGCTCAGATCTCTTGGGGGGGGGGGGGGGGGGGGGGGGGGGGCCCAAACATCTAAAATTACTCAAAGCAAAAATAATACACTCATCTTTTTTAAATGTTTACAAAAATAATAATAATTTCATCTTTGATGTCGTGTCATTTGGACATCAGTTTGTCTTCTACCCACTCGGCTATGAGGTGGTAATAATGCTGGTAGAAGTCGGTGTATGCTAATACTGGCTGATACACTGATGTGGATGGAGCTTTTTGGTTAACACCTAGCTGTTCATCATTCATTAAACAAAAAACGTAAAACATGCAGTCAGGATACCGATGCTGTACAAGAGTCGTAGTCATGCTGCACCACGAGATGTAGTAGCGAAAGTTGTCAGAAGCAAGTCGCAAACTTGCTGAAAGAGCTGTCCCTGCTGCCTGCGGTTTTGTGCTGACTGCAGGTTTCCGGCCAGTGCGTGGCCGGCAACATGTGACGTTTTAATAGAATGGTTGCATCCCTGTGGGAAAGCACAATTAGATTTGTCAGATGAGTCAAAAACGATCAACAGGAGAAGGTCCTGGGGATGAGTCAAAGACCAGTGGCTCCTCTGCTTCTGCCTGAGTCACCACTGAAGAGGAACCGTTCGGACCGTCTCTGTCAACCGTTCTGATCTAATCAGGACATGATTGTTCCTTGTATTAGTGTCTACATTTTTCTCAGCTATGACAAGGCATACTTTAGAAATTCTGTCTTCGTGCTGATGACGTTGCAGCTGTTGAGCAATTTGTGGCATTTGGGTTTCCCCCTCAATATTGTCGAGCTCAGTTTGCGTGGTCATCACTACGTAACATACTCACCATTTGTTACTCAGCAGCGTTTACTTAAAAGTCGGTCAGCCCCGTCATGACTAGGGCTGTTGTGAGTATGAAATATTGGTTGCACCAGTGGAAATTGTGGAATGATGCTGATGTTCCATGCACCTTGTTCATGTACATATACTATATGCACAAAAATATTGGGACACTTGCTCATTGTTTCTTCTGAATTCAAGGGTATAAAAAAAGTTTATCTAGCTTATGTTAGAGTAAATTTCTCTGCTGTCCAGGGAAGGCTTTCTACTAGGTTTTGGAGCATTGCTGTAAGTATTTGATTGCAGTCAGTCACAAGAATGTTAGCGAGGTCAGGACCCACACCTGGCATTAGGGTTTATGTTTATTTAAATCAGCTTTATTGTCATTATACTAAAACTGGGTTGTACAGTACAACAAAACACTTTTAGGCTAAGTCTCTGGTCCAGTAATAGTTAGGACATGGTACCAGTCTCATGGTAGGAGACAACTACAATAGTGCAAAGATAATAAATACAAAAATATACAAATGTCATCATGAAGCCTGTATAATTAAGGTGCAACATAATTTACTATACTAATGTTAAAATAAATATAGTCCAGCATTGTGGTGTTTGAAAATAAAAGAGAAGGAGTTTATCTGCTCCAGAGAGTCATATTCTATCAGCAATACCTCTTTTCTACAGAGACTAGACTGTGTGTGCATTTGCACATTTCTGTCGGCAATCTGTGCAACTTCAGCTAGCTAAATTTGTTTATTAAAGGACCCTTCCACAGACATTTGGACTTAACGAAATGCCAGTGAGGTGCTTTGGTCAAAGTACCACAGGTATCCAGCTCCAACAGCATCGTTCAGAATGGCCGGTTTGAGTGCCTGTTTCTTTAAATTATAATGAGCTACTGCCCACCTCAGCCCCTACCCTTACATTACTCCTCTTTGTTATACAGGTTTTTTTTTATTTCTTATTTGTCCCTGTTTGCAGTAATTAGCTAGCATTTACTTCACCTTGAGTTCACATCTCTCTGTGTTGAATGCTCGGTTTTCTCTCCATGGGATTACTGGCCGGGTTGTCTTGTTTCACAGTTGCTGGGTTAGTAGACACTCCACCACCGCTGCACCAGTTTTTGATAAATCCTCTGTAAATGGTCTCTCCAGCCTGGTGGCTGTCCCTATTTAAACACTTTTTGCGTCATTTAAGGCTGGTTTCTCAGACAGGAATTTAGCCTAGTTCTGGAGTACACAGCATATTGAATGTAGATGTCCCCAAGAAGGGTAAATAAAGTCCTGGACTAGGCTTAAACCCTGTCTTGGAAGCCTTCGCATGGTGTCTTTGGAAGGAAGCCCTTACAAAATTTTTTTTACAGTTTTCACCCCAGTTTAGTTGGACTGGGAGGGTGAAGGTTAGAAAGTGCTTCATCCGAGACACGTCATGTGCTGTCAGATTTTGTTCAAACAGCCAGGTCACGGATGGCTGTGACATAGCCGGAGATCAGACTTGCATTTATTTATTTATTTATTGTTTTTTTAGATGAAGAAGACCGTGCACTCAGTAGATGGCAGGAGACCCTGTATTTTAGAGCATTTGAAAAATGCTTTGCGGTTTGTTGTTTAGTTATGCCCAATGTTATTATTTGCCTCTTTTACTCAGCAAATGATGCCATTATTAATATTGCAGACAGTGCCAACACTAATTATAAAATGATCCATTCTCAAATGTAATTTATGGCCCATTGCTTTCTGAATTGTTTGGCGATTCTCCTGCTATTGTGTGCATGTAGGCCTATTTGTTAGTGTGTGTTCTCTTTTTTTTTTTTGCTGCTATTTGCTGTGATATTAAACCACAGAGTGATCCAGCCTTTCTCTGCTCTTCTGCATGACCCTGTGGCGCCTGCTACTTGGGAACGGTCTTATTTTCATCGCTTGCCCTCCAGTGTCCATAACATGCTCGCCACTTTTAAGAAATGCTTCATTTGAAGTCTGTGATTAGGCAGAAAACAATAAAATTTAATTTGTACTTGGGACTTTATTTGTAGAATTTGAAATCTTGGCCGCTGTATTAATACGAGCGGATTTGGGGAGCGCAGATCTGTAATTTCCGAATGGCTGTTGCTGCATCATTATACGTTTTGCATGAGAGATGACAGAAATATGACACAATTTTAATTACAGCGCTGCAGACTATAGGCTTTAAAGTGCCTGGGAAGGGAACTGTACGGCTTTGGCCATTGACACCAACTTTGTAATTACTCGTGTCTGAATTGAAGTTTTCCTCCTGGCCTTATTTGTATGTCGGGGGAAGCTCGAGGAAGAGCAGGCATGTCAAGAGAAAGAGAGCGGAGACTAAAAGTCTCAGGCTGCCTGTCCCCTGTCAGGCATACACACACACACATGCGCGCGCACACACACACGTCCCTCTCAGCCTCCAATGTCACTTTCAAGGCATAATTATCCCAAGTTGTGTTGATTAGTGTAAGAAGCAATTATGCCAGTTTTTCCGCCGCAAATGAGGAGACGTGATGGCCCCCTGATTGACAGGAAACATCCCTGCTTTAATAAGTAAATGACTATGGTAATGCAGGTACTGAGACCCTTTGATATGTCAGCATCTTTTTCGTTGCAGGCCCTGTCCCTCTGATTTTAATGAACGGGAGGCTGATTGAAGCCCTGTGTTTTTTCGACTCGCGCAGTCTGTCAGGAGGGAGGCCTGTATGTAACTCGGTGAGCGTTTCACACCATAGAAAAAAAAACACACACACAGAGTCTCCTCTCACAGCGGCTTCTGGAAGCTTTTGATCAAATGAACGAGAGGAAAACAGTCTCCTTGGTACAATGCGAAAGCCAGAATTTCCTTGTTGTATCACTTTAAAGCATGCAATTATTTTTCAGAAGTCTGGAAATCAGAGAAAAATGATTTGTAATTGACACATTGGGAATGTTCTTTATCGGCCCGCGCAGTGCGTTATTAGCTGTTAATTCATCTGCCAACTCCCCTGCAGCGCCAGTTATTTGTTTAAATGGGGGGATTCCCATGGTGCGTTTGTAACTGCGCTGCTGAAAACACTACTCTCTATAATTATTTAACATTACACGCTGGCTTATAGCGGTTATCGGTCGAGGGATATTAGCGTGGGACAAGGCAAGAGTTGTTTAAACATGAATGAGGCTCCTGCTCGACGCTTTGCGAGGGAGTTTTCTGTGATTTGCTCTTGCTGAATGCAAGAACAGTTCTTGTTGGTTTTTGCTGCCATGCGCCGTATAAGCACTTGCAGTGAGAAGCGAAACGTATTGGGCCAGCACAGTACAGTGAACCGCGGTTGCTAGGGCTTTTAGTTCCGGCTAGAGTTCGTCCTCCAGGTCATCCAGGGTTTGCATAAAAAGAGCGAAGAAAGTCTAGTATTGCTTAAACACCTTAAGAGTTTGCTGCTTGAGTCTAGCTTTTAAGTCTAAGGCACAAGCCAAGACGGATGTTTGTACAGTACGAACGCAGTAACCGGTTTGCAGTAACCAGGTCATGGTAGACCACAGCAACTGATGACAGAAATACACTGGCAGTCGAAGAGAATAGCACAAGTGCACATGCACAGTGTTGCCAGTTTATGAGTCGCGCTGTAGCGATTCCATTTTCGTTGCGTAAGAAGTGCACAGTGTTTTAGCAAAGCTAAAATGGACAGTTACTCTGCCTTACTTGGTTACACCCTCTTCGACACAAATCCCAGCTTGCAAGCGCTTTTTATAGCAGCTAAAGGAAAATTTCCCTCTCTTCTTTCCAGACGGCCTCTAGTTCTGAGAAATTCTTGGGTCATCTTGTTGCATAGCTTGTTTAAGGTCTATGATGTGTAGTTCAGGGGACTTTTCTTCAGTTCATGTCTCTTCAGGTATATATATTTATATATCACACATTATATATATATATTATATATATATATATATATATATATATATATATATATATATATATATATATATATACAGTGAGTCCAAGAAGTATTTGATCCCTTGCTGATTTTCTTCGTTGGCCCACTAATAAAGACATGATCATTCTATACTTTTAATGGTAGATGTATTCTTACATGGAGAGACAGAATATTAAAAAGAAAATCCAGAAAATAAATCTAAGGAATATATATTAATTGATTTGTATTTCATGGAGTGAAATAAGTATTTGATCCCTTAGTATTCATTAGCAGTTCTGGCTTTTACAGACCAGTTAGACACTCCCAATCAACTTGTTACCTGACCTGAAGCCACCTGTTCTCACTAATCACTTGTGTGAAAAACACCTGTCCACAGAATCAGACAGATCACACAGATTTCAAGTCTCCAACATGGGTAAAACCAAAGAGCTGTCACAGGACCTCAGAGTCAGAATTGTTGACCTTCACAAAGCTGGAATGGGCTACAAAAAGATTAGTAAGGTGTTGGATGTGAAAGTAACAACTATTGGTGCAATTATCAGAAAGTTTAAAGAGTATAACATGACAATCAACAGACCTCGGCCCGGTGCTCCAAAGAAGATTTCGCCTCGTGGGGTGGCAATGATGCTGAGAACAGTCAGAAATCGTCCTGCAACCACTCGGCAGGAGTTAGCAAATGACCTGAAGGCAGCTGGGACCACAGTTTGCAAGGAAACAATTGGCAACACTTTGCGCAACAATGGATTCACATCCTGCAGTGCCCGAAAGGTACCCCTGCTGAAGAGAGCACATGTGGAGGCGCGCCTCAAGTATGCCAATGATCATTTGAAAGATGAACCAAGTTATTGGGAGAAGGTTTTGTGGTCAGACGAGACCAAAATTGAACTTTTTGGCCTCAACTCCACCCGCCATGTGTGGAGGAAGAAAAATGCTGCCTATGACCCCAAGAACACTGTGCCCACCGTCAAGCATGGAGGTGGAAGCATAATGTTTTGGGGGTGTTTCTCTGCCAAGGGTACAGGGCTACTTCACCGCATCACTGGGAAGATGGATGGAGCCATGTACCGCACAATCCTGAGGGACAACCTCCTCCCCTCTGCCAGGGATCTGAAAATGGGCCGTGGTTGGGTCTTCCAACATGATAACGACCCTAAACATACAGCAAAGGCAACAAAGGATTGGCTCAAGAAAAATCACATTAAGGTCATGGAGTGGCCCAGCCAGTCGCCAGACCTCAATCCGATCGAAAATCTATGGAGGGAGCTGAAGGTCAGAGTTGCCAAGCGACAGCCCACCAACCTTCATGATTTAGAGAGGATCTGCAAAGAAGAGTGGGCCAAAATTCCCCCTGGTGTGTGTGCTAAACTTGTGGTTAACTACAACAAACGTCTCACCGCTGTGCTTGCAAACAAAGGCTTTGCCACTAAGTATTGAGTGTGTTTGGCAAGAGGGATCAAATACTTATTTTCCTCATTGAAATACAAATTAATTAAAATATATTCTTTAAAATTATATTCTGGATTTTTGTCTTGATATTCTGTCTCTCCATGTTAGAATATATCTACCATTAAAAGTGCAGAAGGATAGTGTCTTTATTAGTGGGCAAACAAAGAAAATCAGCAAGGGATCAAATACTTCTTGGACTCACTGTATATATATATATATATATATATATATATATATATATATAATGTGTGTGTGTGTATATGTATATATATGTATATATGTATATTATCCTGTTATAGAAGCCATCCCCCTTTCAGCTTCTGCCTTTTTTATCAAGCAAAAACGCTTTCCTCGTTGTTTAGAGGAACCCATGTTTGATAAGTGTTAGACAATGAGGCAGAAAATGATACATAAAGCTTGGAAATTTGAGTCAACTGACAGTTCCTGAGAAAAGTTGGTGACCTTCATTTGGCCTGATTTGATTATCAAGCTGTGAGATCTTGTCAAAACAATCAGAGCCTAAACTTGCTAACATTGTCCAAACCTTTGCACTGGCCCCACTGATGTGGTGATGGTGGTGGTGTACAGAAGATTATTGTTCCGCAAAAATGGCACCAAACTCACTGAACAGGGATTCAAAATGCAGGAGGTTAGTTATCCAAACATTAACTGTACACTTACTTCAGTTCAGCAGGAGTTTCTTATCATGAAGAGGAAGCTAAAGCAACGCCCCCTTAAAACTACAAAGGCCTGAAAGAGGCTGCTGTCAGGGCTTGGGAAAGTATTGCAGAAGTATCAGTAGGTCATACACATGGGACCGTTGTTGAATATAGGGGATTAGCTACTGCATAATACCCTATATGCTCTTTATAGGAGCATTTAGAGGAAGTGCTCTAAACATTTAGTGCCCAAAACACAGAAATTACGTTCCACCATAGTGAAAGTGGTCTCTCAGTAACCTCCGATTTTAACTTGGAAACTTGGAGCGTTTACCCCTTGGTTTGGTAAGTTTTCACACAGGGCAAAATCCAAGCTCACCAGAGTGCGTAACAGCAAACCATCTGAGAACGCTCTCTCTCTGCTTATTGGTCAGACCTGTCGGGGGTCAGAAGCAAGAAAGTAGATACTGGAAGAAGACCCTGTGTTCCAGACTAGTGCATATATCTGTGCAGCTCAACATGGAGCAGTGGCAGAGATGGCATATGTTCATAGCTTAGTCATTATCTGGGCAGTATATCAGGTTAAACTAGTACTTATATCAGACTTTAAGCAGATCACAGTCTCACCACAAACCAAAGCTCAAGAATTTGTTTGGGATCTGACCGAGACCACTTCCTCTCAGGGGTCTCGGTACAGTTGTTTTAGTCGGAATCCAAGTGTGATAGCTGTGATCACACCTGCCCAAACGAATCGCACTTGAAAGGTGGTTAAAAAGTGCCGGTGTGAAAGCACCCCTCACATTTACATGGAGTCCTGGGGTAATTCTCTCTTTCATGGTGGACACAGCTGTTGTGATTATGACCGTTGGGTCTGCTCTTCAAATAAAGCTGCTTCAAATGAACTTGGGACAACCTCTTTTTGTAGTAGAGATGTGTGAGTGTGAAGGAACCTACACTTGATGGAACCAAACTTGGTGGTTCTTGACTCCTGTGGTGATTTTATTGCCTTTCGGATGTGCAAGTTGTCTTATAGATAAACTCCCCATTTTTGAACGAATCTCTCTTTGCTGTGCATTCAGTTTCATAAAAGAAGTTGTTCTTTCCATGTTGGTTGGTGCTCATTTTATTAGCCGTGCTCTTTCCTGCTGTAGGCCATTGTCTCGGAGGCTCGTAAAAGGTGTTTTTGAATGCGCAATATGTAGAAGCACTACTTGGATTAATTCATGAACAGACTGCCCCCTCCCCCCCCCCCCCCCCCCAACACCACCAACCCCCTCTCGTTTTACACTAAGCAGACCAGGCCCATGTGTGTGCTGCTGCATAAATATAATAGGATCATTTGCACCAGCACTCACAATCCTAGCTGTAATTTATATGGATTGAATGAGTGCTGCATTGTGGAAAAGCATGAGTGGACCAAACGCTCATTTGTCACCTCTAATAAATGTTGGAATGTAAATTATGAAGTTCTGCTTCAGATGTAAATGCACTTTATTTCAGTCTCTTAATGCGGAGGCCCTTCGCCAGAACATTAAGAGAATGCGCTGGAAAGGGAGGGGGAGGGGGGGGAAACATCAAAATTCAGTCTGTTTTTTCTAATCAATAATAAGCACAAAAGAGTTGAGATGAGGGTGCATTATAAAATATCTGATGCTAGTTCATAAATTATTGCTGGAAAACTGGCTTGTACACAAAAAATGTAAATACATTATTGTTATTAATAATATAGTGACTAATAGTTCTATCAGGACTGTAATAGCAGTTTAATGAAATATGACAGCAAGAATATATTACAGTTTCGCTCTAAAATGAGCGCTCACAGGACATCCATCAGCGCCTTTTCAAACGTGAGATTTTGATTATTTTGTTCAACTAATTGCTTCTGTTTTTTTGGTTCCCTCTCTATGTCTTCTTTTGTGAAGGAAACATGGATAATGGATATTAATTAATAATTGTCACTTTTTTTTCTTTAGTTTGATGAAAAGTAATGAGAGGAAAACGCTAATGGGATTCATGTTTCTGTGTGGCACCGAGAGATTATGGCTTTATCAGACCAATCGGAAAAATGAAAAGGGGCAGGTCAGCTTAATATACGAGAACGGCAGCTCAGGACGAACCAGGATAGCATATTGGAATGTTTTTCTTGGAGAATTCTGGTGAAAAGAGATCACTAAAAGGGAAGTACTGTTAAACTGAATAAGAACTGGAGTAACTCATTCTTTCCTGAGAAGAAGAAGAGTCCAAATGAATATCTTAATCAGCTAGCATCGATTATCTGGTTGCAGTGGCATCTGTCAAGGGTTGGAAATATTAGGCAG
Organism: Salminus brasiliensis; assembly: GCF_030463535.1. Classification (NCBI taxonomy): domain Eukaryota; kingdom Metazoa; phylum Chordata; class Actinopteri; order Characiformes; family Bryconidae; genus Salminus; species Salminus brasiliensis. The sequence continues at coordinate 8,321,705 of NC_132891.1, forward strand.
CAAGTGAACAGTCAGTTCTTGAAGGTGGAAAATGGGCAAGCATATGAATCTGAGCCACTTTGACAAAAAACAAACTGTGATGGCTAGACGAAACCATCAGGCAGGTCTTGTGGGGTGTTCCTGGTATGCAGTGGTCAGTACCTACCAAAATTTTGTAAGAAAGTCAACCAGTGAATCAGCATTAGGGTCATGGGTGCCCGAAGCTCATTAACGCTCATGAAAGCCCCACCTCACAACGTACAGGACTTAAAGGTTCTGCTCTTAAGGTATTGGTGCCAGAGGCCTTATGGGGTCCACCGCTTGATGGATTAGAGGTGTTTTGGTCATACATAATGTTGGACGGGTGGTTTTAATGTTAAATGACCCTACCTAAAGTGGTCTAAGAAAGGACAATTGGGTACCTAAGTCTCATTGATACTCATTGATACTCATGAAGGCCTCGCAACTTGGTGCCAGATACCACAGGACACCTTTAGAGGTCTTTTGGAGTCCATGCCTTGTTGAAACACAGCTGTTTTGGCAGCTGCCCAATTTTAAATGGTGGCTTTAATGTTATGGCTGATTTGTATACAGACAGATCTATCACATATTGATGTTTAGCAACTTAATAAATGTGCTTGGAATTTTTGGTGGACATCCAGGGGAAAAAATGATATGCCAACAGTACAATACAAGATCCCATGCCGCTCATCAAGTGATTGAGTGGGTAGAGAAGTGATTAAGATCCAGCGATGTCTTGGCAACACTTGGCACCAGGTTTAACTTGTGGGTCCGTGTAGAAGAAAAATCCAGCCACTGTAGTAGATATTAAAGCAGAGGTGAGGAATTTGATCAGTTCTGTTTGACTGCTGTCATATTAATAACACAACTACACTCAACTATGATTAAAAAGTTGTGTGATCTCATACACATATGTTTTCTTCCACCTGTTGTTACCTTGTGTATGAGCACTAGAGGTTGCTGGAGACCATAGTAACGCTCCCTCTTGAGCATAGCATAGACACACCCATGCAGCAGCTCAGAGCCACCCACCCCAGCCCTCAACTACAGAGCTTTAGCCTCAATGACCTAACCTCGCCTTTACCTCCAGGCCTCACTCGGCACTCCCAGACCCTCAGGTATAATCCAGCACCTTAGACATTCACGCCTAAGTCTGTCTTCGCAGACCTTCAGGCCTCACCCTGATTTCCACATCCTCAGGCCTAGTCTGGAACTTTCACAAGCTTTACAAGAAAACAGTCATTGTATGGACTTGCTTAAATAAAATCTCTGTTGCCTCTGGGCTCCAGAGTTGTTGAGGAGTACTTTCCCCTCATATTGACTGAGTCAGTGTTTCACTGTTTCCCACTGTTGATGGAAGCCAGTGTGTTTCCTCTAAGTGAGCTTCTGTACTCTCCTGGAATGAGCTTTTTGATAAACACCCATATTAACAAACCACGCTCTGTTCCGATGTGTAGTAGTGCTGCCAGTTACTGTCTCGATCACAAAAGACTGTTAATGAAGTTAATGCTTTCCATTTAGTGTGAAGGCATTTCTGCATCAAATCTCACTGAGAGTTCCTAGCACTACTACTTTAAACCTACTCCGCAGATCGGATGGATTATGAGGTGAGTACACAGACCTCACAGAGCGGGTGTGTTGGGTTTTGACGCTGTTCACAGGCATGTCTGTGGAGAGTAAGATCACTGGGTTCAAAAAGCCATTTTACTCCAGTAATCATGATGATCATGCAGCCCTACCGTGTGTATAGTAACTTAAAAGGCAAGAGAAAATGATTGAAATTTGATGTTCTAGTGAATTTGAGCCATAGTGAATTTGCACGCTCTGTCTTCGGTGCTTATGTTTTACTGTACAAGTCTAAGTTAGGGCTGCCCAATATTGTTTCATTATCGTAATATAGAGCCTTGCAATTTTGACATTGCCACAGGCTGCAATCTGCAGTTGAGACCTTTAACCTATTGCATTGCAGTGTTTAGCAGTTTCCTAGAAGCATCTTGAACAACCACAATTCCAGATTCCAGAGTGTTTTCCCTATCGCCTTGATGAATCGAGTATTCAGGTAATCATATAAATTTATTAATATGACTATCAACAACAAGGATCAAAGTCATATCAGTATCAGGAAAAAAAACAATTGGCATCAGACAGATGTTTAGATTGGGGCGATATTTTAGACCAGTGCTCCATGGCGTGTTTTAGAAGAGCAGCAAAACTGTCTGTAATCGTTTATTTTACATAAAAAAGTGTTGTTTGGATCGTCTCGCAATTCCTGTATTGGTGCATCCTTATGAATTTTAGTCAAGGCTGGTTTTCCTTCTTTTTTCCTGACGTGAGTAGCTCCTCCCTTTCTGTTTCGTATTGCATTGTGGGACAATTGTGTTAATAATGTTACCACATTTAAAAACCGATGGGTTCTAAGTATGCATCATGGATATTTGAGTATGCTCAACTTTGACTCTTTTATTTATATTAAATATTACATACTTAAAACTAGTTAGTGCTGCTAATTTGTTTGCAATTGGGACGCACCATCTGTGTTTTACCAGGAATTTAAAAAACACACTTAAAAAAAAAAAAAAAAAAAAAAGAAACACCGTAGTCACTGAGCACTCCTCTGGGGGGCACTAAACAGTTGGAGAATCGTTACTGGTTTACTTTCCCGGTCTGTACCTACCAAAAGTAGTCCAAAGAAGGCGAACAGGCGACAGGGTCATGGGCACCCAAGGCTCATTGAAGCACCTTGGGAGTAAAAGCTAGCTTCTATGGTCTGGTCCATGGGTACCCGAGGCTCAATGTATTGCCTGTGGAGTGAAAGCTAGCTCGTATGGCCTGTACCCACAGAGCTACTGTGGCAAAAATAGCTGGAAAAGCTGGAATTCTCAGTAGTATAGATAGCAGTATTAAATGTGGTTCAGTCATGTCTGGCTGATGTGCTCCATTCAATAAAGTCAGTCAGTATCTGTGCCAGTATTGATCCAGATGATCTGTGCATATCTACCAATATTCAGCCTTATAATCACACTGCTGCTACCAGCTGCTCTGTATTGTCCAGCCCCAGTCTTAATGACTGTTTATGAATGATAGGAGAAGCAGAGATGTTTTTCCAGGGCTAAAGACCGGGTTCAGTAAAGCCCAGTTGAGCCCTTCATCCATAAGTGGCTGTGTCCTCTGGTGAATCCGCACGTGCTGTTTACCCATGTCCTGTTCATACAACCGGCCCCACTTACACCTCCTTTACACGTGCGCGCACACACGCACGCAGGCGGCCGACGTTAAATACCGGCCTGCTGCTTCACACACACACGGGCCCCCCCAGTGTATTCAGCTCATACTGTCCGACCTGACCCTTTGTCTGCGCCAGTCTTGCGTGACTCTCTCCACTAATTCAGCGCTTATATGCGTCTAACCCTTCCCGCCCTATTTCCATCACTTTTCCCTCCCTGTCCGAGAGTGCTTTTAGGTAAGAAAGGAAGGAGAAGAGCAGAGCAGGGGGAAGAGAGCCGTCTCCTGTGGGAACTAGCGGAGCAGCATTGTCATGTGTTTTTCCTCAGTCAAGGTCGTCAGAAAATGTCAGAGCAGGTGTGTGTCTGTCAGTGAGTGGCCTGGCAGTGTAGCCCCTGAGCTCCAGCACGCCGTGCTGTGACATTGGAGCAAACGCATATGACTCCTTATCACCCCTGTTCCTCATAAACCCACTGGTCACAAGAAGCTCCCTCACAGGGCCTGCTGTGCAGAATCTGTTTTGTGAGATCTTACTGGCCAGTGTGGGACTATGTGTAGCCACCTTCTTGTCTGCTTTATAAATAAATAAGGAAATGTTGTAAATTGAGGAACTGTAAGGATCTGATTGCGTTATGAGCTTAACAATCTTGCATCTCCATTTTTGCACTTTTTGACCCAGTTTGCAACTGGTAGTTTCTCTTTACATCGTGTCAAATTTGCATTTTTGACGAATGGACCAGTAGAAATGCTCCAAAATGTCTTGGTACAAAACCTTTTTACATTGACTTTCATTGAAATGTTTTGTTCTCCTGTACATTTGCCATTTTGCAGCTACACCAAGAAGTATTGGACAGAAGTATTGGGACACCTGTTTCTTCAGAAATCAAGGGAATAAAAAAAAATAATGTATAATAATGTGTGTGTGTGTGTATATATATATGCTTTTGTTGGAGTAATTGTGTCTACTAAAGCTTTCAACTAGATTTTGAAGCATTGCTGTGAGGATTTGACTGCATTCATTGACTGCATGGTGAGATCAGGATGTTGTATAATCAGCAGCCAGCCTACCTCACCCCCAACTCATTTGGGAAGTATAGAAGGATGGATGGAGCACCATCATTCCAGAGCTCACTGTGGAGGGTGTCCAATGGGTTTTTTTTTTTTTTTTTTTTACCTTCCCCAAAGAGTCCTATTCTATTGGCAGCATTTCTCCACAGAGACTAGACAAGCTTGTGTACAGTTGTGAAGCAGGTTTATGTGCATTTGCACATCTGTGCCAGCAGTGCGTGCAACTTGAAGTAGTTCATTAGAAGGGGTGACCACAAACATGGCAAATTAGTAGAGATTTCTACCTGGTAGACCCCCATAACAGCTCCTATCAGATAAACAGTGTCTCTCTATTTATTAGAGAGAGAGAGAGAGAGAGAGATAGAGAGGTGTAAATCAAGCTCCAGACCTCAACATCATTGAACGGGATATGTTTGGGATGGTTCAACATGATTGTGAGAAGCAGAAATTGCTCCAACTTCTAAGTCTGAACTTTGGAGGTGTGGAAAAATGTCCCTGCAGGTTTCTGTAGAGGAACTATAAGCCTGAAAGCTAGTCTCCAGGAATGGAATGAAGAACGGACCAAATTACAGAGGCAATTTGGGGGCTGCTAATGCTAATTGTGATTATTACTACAGTGATTATTAATGGCTAGTAATTGAAAAAATTACAGTATGTACAATAATAATCAATGCACTCCATAAGAACCCTCAACATATCAACTTTTTTCCAGACTGTTTTGTCTGAGCTCTCTCTAAGACCAGGTTGTATTGGTTAGTTCACCCCAAACACTCCATACAGGCGTGTTTTTTGATTCTTTAGTGCACTTGCTGGTCTGCTGAGGAGTGCTGTTATATCAGAAAGCTATGATTTTAATGCAGCAGTCAGACAGAACGCTATAGAAAGAACTCAGTACTTGTGGCCTTTCAAGATCTGTTCATTGAAGAGGCTGAAACCATGATTGTGATTACCATACGATTAATTGTGTAAGCCATCTGTTAGTGTGTGTGTGTGTGTGTGTGTGTGTGTGTATTTGGGAGAGGAAACTGGGTTGGAAACCTCTGTTGTTAGTGCCAAATGCTGTAGGCAGGTATGTGGTAAAACCTGTAGGTCAATTCTGATTGAACCTTGTGGATTTGATGATTCCTCTAGCAGATATGTGTTTCCCGGAATCTGTAGGTATGGTTGAGTAACAGCTCGTTTTGCTCTGAGTCAGCAGCCATAAATCACCTGTTTTTCGATGTTTACGAAAGCACTCCCTGGTTTTGGTGAAAAGGTAAAGATGCGAAGTTGAGGGAGAGACGTCACCCGCTTAGAGAGCTCACTGATATTCTGAACAGATGCTTTTCGGTTTGATGTGTCACGGGGTGCTCTCAGTCGGTGAAGGTGGTTTTCATTCACTTTCAGGCCTGCGTGGATGAACGCTCTGCACTATCCCCCAATCATGTGGCTCTGATTGTGGTTTGAGTATCTCTTTAAATGTGAGGTCCATTGTCCTCTCTGCTGTCTAATCAGTCTTGGCAGCTCTGACTAACAGAAAAAGCCTGGGAGGCCTGACGGTTCATCCTCCTGTATGAGCGTTCTGCTGCAGTGCTGCTTCTGACCAGTAGATGGTGATATTTGTCTTCAGAGTCTGAGCTTTGGGGAACTCTACCAGAGCGCTTGTTCTCGCTTGTTCTCATTGTTGCGCTCGGTTTGTCTGGCTTCTCTTCTTCTCAGTCTTTCTTTTCTGTTCTCCCTTTACTTCCCCTAACTTTCACTCTCTTACTTACTAAGTTTCACAAGCATTTTTACTAGCGACCAGGCAATCAGCCTCAGTCACTCATTTACAGTGGCGCCTGTGACTGGGTGGTGTGGTGGTGGTGGTGGTGGTGGTGGTGGTGTGGGGGGGTTAGTCGGTCAGTTAGAGGGTCACGCCACCAACCCCTAGCCTTTTAAAGACTGCAAAATTGTTGATCCGCATCGCGTGATTAGCGTCCTCCCCTATTGAATGCGAGGCCGTCCAGACGAGATAATGTCACCAGAATGTCACAATCTGTCTGCTCCTGGTGTGGCAGTCCTCTGCAAGTGTCGCATTGTGCTTACGCCCAATCCATTGATCACTGGCAAGCGCATCTCCCTTTAATTGTGGCCACACTGTACATCTATTAGCCATTTTGGTGATGGAGAAGCAGCTGTGTGTGCTCAGCTTGCTGTCGGTGTTCCCAGCATTGTGTTTTTGTGTGCGTGGGTGTATGTAGGCCTTGCTCGGTGGCAGCCCTAAGAGCCTGTGTGTGTGTGTGTGTGTGTGTGTGTGTGTGTGTATGTGTGTGGATCAGTGGGAGAGGTCTCGTCAGATTGGTGGTCGTAGTCGAGCGTGAGCTTTTTCTGCAGTGTGGATGCGAGTGCCGGCATTGTTGCTATTAGTGCTGTTTCCATTTGGCTTCAATCAGCTAATTGGATGTGAAGGGTGGTAGTCCCTTCTGTGGAAATGAAGGGCAAGGATCCATTGGCAGTGCAAGATTGCCTTTGTGTTTATCTCTCTGCCTCATCAACGCTCTGTTGCGATGTGGCATTGTAGTATTATGTGTCATTGTTCATTTTAATGTCTGGCGCGACTACGCTCTTGCTCTTTTTCTATACGTCGCTTCTTTTTTATTGTCTGTGGGAGATGTCGTCACACTCACGAAAAAAACATGTATCTCTAAAACGGCAGCTTTACAGGAGAAGGACTAAACCCACTTAACTTTCATTGGAAGTCAGTGTGAAAAGATTTCATTCTTGTTTTTGATGTATATACACGCACACACACACACAGTGTATGGACAAAAGTATTAGGACACCAACACATCACACCTACTGGTTTTATGCTTTTATGACCTCCCATTCTAAACCCATAGGGGGATTTCATGGAGTTGGTCCCCTCTTTGCAGCTCTAACAGCAGGTCTGGAGCTCTGCAGTTATGTGGAGTCAGCAGAGCGTCAGCAGAGACGTTCCTGCACTGTGCTCTGAGCACAGCACTCGACCCTGACCCCGCTCTGTAACTTTACGTGGTCTGAGTTGCTGTGGTTCCTAAACGTGTCCACTTTTCAGTAATACCACTTTCAGTACCAGAACCACTGCTATTCCAAAACCACGCTGGAGTTCAGTGAGCTTTTTAGAACGAGCTATTCTTTCAGTAATGAGTGTAAAGGCAGACTGCATGGCTAGGTGCCTGATTTTATACACCTGTGATAAATGGACAGAAGGAAGCACCCGAATTCAGTGATTAGGAGGTATGGCCCAATAGTTTTGTCCACATTTTGTGTGTGTGTGTGTGTGTGTGTGTGTGTGTGTGTGTGTGTGTGTATGTGTGTGTATGTGTGTGTATGTGTGTGTGTGTGTGTGTGTGTGTGTGTGTTACCGCCTACATTCTTTTTAGAAGACTCTCTTTCAGTTTCTGCAGACAGACTTTTCCACAGCCCCAAAGCTGAGTTTTAGAAGTTGAAGCTTTTTCAGCTTCATCATCTACACCATCTGAAACACACAGGTTCTGAGGTGGTCAGTCCGTTGTTTAGGGAACATCCGCAGCGTCAGCGTCAGTTTGATTTGATCAGATGTTCATCTCTTGTTTCTTTGCTTAGTGATCTCTTGTTTGTTTGTTGCTGCTTGATCAGCTCCACGTCCTGTCAGACCCACAGCGTTGAGCCGTCTTCTCGCAGTGGAAGAAGGACAGAAACACCTGTGGATGTTTTTTTTAGATCTGAGGCTGGAGTGAAGCTTTAAATGCTGTTTATCTGACGGAGGGCAGTGTTTGTGGTCTAGCAGGTTGTGCACAGTTGTTAGGCGTCCCTTTTTCTCTGTATCCTTTAATACGGATTAGAACTCCAGTTTTAGAAACTAGTATCGTCTTATTTTAAGACGATAAAATCAACAGCTCAAGCCACCCTTTGACAAATGGTTCAGTGAAAATGGCTTATATATATTTATATATAATTACTCTACTACTATATTATATAAAATGAAAGATTAATATTTATTTTTCTTTTCTAAAGTTACCATTTTGAATATACTGTCTGTGTGTCTAATTTTGGAGCATTTCTATTGGTCATGAAATTGTGACACAATGTGAAAAATAATTGCCAGACTGTCAAAGTCCAAAACAGCAAAAATAGAGATCCAAGGTTTTTGTATGACTGTGACTGTATCGATCTATCTATATATGTGTATATGTATGTGTGTATTTAGTTTTCTTATGTGTGTGTGTGTGTGTGTGTGTGTGTGTGTGTGTGTGTGTGTGTGTGAGAGAGAGAGAGAACTCTTCTCCTGTGCTGATCTAAGAGATGTGTAGACTGTCACACTGAATGTCATCATTGACTGTAAAAGTAGCGGGAAAAAAAGAAAAGCCTCAAATTACAGGAAAGCAGCACTGCATTAAAGAACAAAGGAGATCGATGGCAGTACATTAAACTTTATGCGATTGGGGGGGGGGGATCAACTAATTAAAATTGATTACTCTTGCTTTGTAAAAGTGTTTCTGAATTAAATTATTGTATGAAAACATTTTGACCAATTGAGGAGCTGAGGAAGTATCCATTACTGGATTGCTGCTGGAGTATTTGCGGTGAGCTGGCCTGAGTAGTTTGTTGTGCTCGCAGTGGCTTTCTTTTTTTTATGAAGCCTGAGTGCCACTGTTTCATCTGTGATCACCTTTCCCTCCCTCTCCGTCACCCAGGGCCTGTCTGTTCGGGCCTTTTACCTGAATTAAAAGGTATTTGTGAGAAATGCCTGCCCTTTTTGTCTCTGTGAAAGTGACATTTGGTCTGGGGCGGTTTGCGATTTATGCGCCTCTTGTTTTATGAATGCTCTACGGTAGCGTCTGAATGACCCATCAGCTGGCCTGCCTGTTTTGGTAAACTGAGCTATTAATAGTGTTCCTTAAACCTTGGAATGAACACTCTGAATGAATTGGCCAGGTGTTTGTATTGTGGCGCTGAATGACTTTTCGCTCTTTGAAACAGTCAGTGGGGGCTGAAGCTGGTTTGAGGTGTTTTGTAGCTGCTTTACTCTGTGAGCTCTGTTTCCACTGCCTCAGAAGAGCCACAGGTCTCTCTTTTCAGTGGCTTGCCATTAAATATTGATATTTTCCCCTCCATATCAGTCCTGCAGTGTGCACCTTTTGGACCTGCCAGGCTGATTCTGGTGTTTGTGACCTGCTGGGCTCACAACATGAGTAGCTTTGAGGACTCTTATTGAAGGGCCTGTGTTCTACTTCCCAGTTTAATTTGGTGTATTTTCCTCTCTGAGGCCCACTTAGTGTGATTTTTGTGTACCAATGACAGAAATATCATAAATAATGGTTGCATTACCATTACCAATCCTTCAGAATTGAATAGGCAGTTTACGGTATTACAGTATTACTGTACTTTAAGACTGGTATGTCTTTTATCAGTGTCCTGATTGGCTATCTTGTAGTGTGCACTCATTCAAAAAGCAGTCTGGACTTAGCTTAGCGTATTTCAACTGGGCAGGGCTAAACTGCTATGTAAATGAACTGTTTTTGTGAGGTTCTGGGGAATTAAGCTTGTGTTTTGAACCTACATCAGCCTCTTTTATTTTAGGTATATGCAGGGGTGCTATATGGAGCATGGGTGTGGGGGTGTGTGTGTGTGGGGGGGGGGGGCAGCGCCCCCTAAGTATATGAGCAAAAGTTGTTTTTCCAATGACGCAGACCCTTTTAAAGACAAACTGGTTGAATGAGAGACCCTGACTACATATCAGTGCTGTTCAGTGTAAAACTACAAATCCCACCCAGGACGTGTCAGATTGTAGTACCTGCAGTGGAGAGTGAATGGGGAAGTGTGTGGATCTCAGTCCAGCCTAGGTTGGATATTTCACAAAGCATAATTTCAGTTAGCCAAGAAACATTAGCCTGAACTGTCCAGTGGGAATGGTCCTCAGCTCTTCTTCCTTCGGACAGACTCAGCTTTGGGATTAAGTTATTTGGTGGAAACGAGAAATTCTGCTTTATTAATGGCCCCTAAGGCTTCATGCGCCTTCTGTTCATACGTCTTATTTTGTACAGACATCTGAACCCTAGGTTTATTATTCAGTTATAATTCCCAATGCAGAAGCCATTATGAGTTATTTGGTAGCTGTTTAGTTTAGAACATTTTGTGGAGTCCCACAGGGTTCTATTGTAGGGTTTGTGAAACTGATGCCAAAGTTATGAGAGTAAGGAACTGATGTGTGGACCTACGCATAGGATATAAGGGGTTAACCATGCACTGGGTGTAAAAGCAGTGCACCCTGTCCCCCCCACCTCTCTCTCTTACTCGCCCCGCATACTCAGAGTTAAATTGCATAATGCACTGTTGATGTCATGTTTTATAGCGCTGCCTGAAGGGCTGAAATTGGCACATACGTTATTTTTAAACCTGCAAAGCACACATCAATGAAGTTTTCCACTCTGCAGTTTTGTTTATAGAAATGTTCATGCTGACCTTTTGCAGAAGTTCAGAGCATTCGATACAAAAGGGCCACCGTCCTGATTTGAATATCCACAGTCTCATCTGCCTAAGCTCACAAGCTCGATACACACCCAGTAAACGGAAAAATATGTAGCCTACGTAACCATCAGCAATGGATATTTTTTTTTTCTTAACATCTCTACATCCTTAGTGTGACCTTCTTGTGTGTGTGTGTGTGTGTGTGTGTGTGTGTGTGTGAAAGTCCCCCTGCGCTCTCTCTCTCTCTCTCTCTCTCTTTCTCTCTCTCTCTCTCTCTCTCTCTCTCTCTCTCTCTCTTTTAGGTAAGAGCTGAGTGCAAAGTAAGAGCCGTAATAAAATACGGAATCCGGAAAAACCCAAAAGAGAGTAAAAAGGGGACGGTAGAGTCAGTTGACCGTAGTATCAGTTTGTGTATAGGCTGTTGGACAGGTTTCGTTATTTGGGGTTGGTAGTTTGAGGTGGTATTCGTGTGTGGTAGGCGCGTGACAATACAGAGTATGGACTGTTGGTTATTGTGTTGTTTAATTTAAGCTTCTATACATGCGTCCAGACTGGAGCTACTATATAAATGTGTTACTTTATACATTTAGCACTTATTTAACCCACAGTTCTACATGAAGTATAGTAGAAATTAAACAAACAGGCCCAACATGGGGACAGACCACCCTTCATAAGCATGTCGTTGCTGTCCAATGAAAAACATGCATCTCTAAAATGATGATTTTACAGTAGAAGGTAAAAAATGGTCTTAACTTTCAATTCAATTCAGTTTTATTTCTGTAGATTGTTTTATAATAAATATTGACACACAAAGCAGCTTTACAGAGATCCGGGGGGTCCGAGCCTCTTTTGAGCAAGCTAGTGGCAACAGGGGCAAGGGAAAAATTCCCTCAAATGCGGAGCCCACCTTCCTCAGGTCGACACCATATAATAATAAAAAGCAAAACAGGAATAAAGACAATAAAACTGAAGTAAGATGAAAACGTGAGTGAGATGATGAAGTCATGCAGATAAACAGTCAGAAGCATGGTCATGCAGTGAGGTGAGGATGAATCAACGCGAGGCCCCAGAGCAGGACAATGGAGGTCAATGCAAAATAAGAGTTTTTTTCCAAGTAATTTAGAGCATTTCTATTGGTCCATTTCTTCAGAATGATTTACACAGTGTGCAGAGCCGCTGCAGGGTTCAAATCATAGAGAAAACTGAAAACGGACAAAAATGGAGAGACGTGGTTTTCATTGGACAGCAGTGTTACATTAGCTAGCACCAAGTGTGTTATCATAATACTGGACATTTATGCTAGAAGTAGGTAAGTAGGTTTTAATAATATTGATAAACAGTAAACTTTGTGTCTAAGCATATCTAAAGAACACTGACCGGCAGCGTGATTAGCAGTTTAATTAGATGTAGTGCATCACATTTTAAATCATTGTTTTAAGGTGCTGTAGAATGGAAAACTGTATTTACTGTGGTGAAGCTGCATACTGAAGAAAATCCAGCAGTGTTTAAGGTCAAATACAAGGCTACTTTGGGAGCATATGGAAGTGAGGCTAAAAAGGCCAAACCTAACACTAGGCCAGGCACAGCATGGAAACAGAGGGGCTGATGAGGATGCCGATACGGTAGAGGCATGATCCTGCGTGGCTCGTGTGATTTGCTACAGTGATGTAACGTGTCCAAAAAAAGGAGAGACTATTGTTTTTGTCATAGACCCTCTGTAAAAGAAAATATATCTGCATGTTCTATTCTAACTAAACATAACAGGGTTGTAAATGGACGTGTAAAACCACATATGAGCATTTTCAGAACACGTGAGCGATTTGACACCTGAGCACTGATCCAAACATTGTGTCAAAACATGTCACTAATACAGACTGTCAAAATAAGTCACAAATGCAGACTGTCAAAATAAAGGTTGCTAGGACGAAGATATTGTAAAAAAAAGTTACTAAAACAAAAAGACTGTCAAAATAAAAGTCACAAATACAAACAGACTGTCAAAATAAGTCACAAATACAAACAGACTGTCAAAATAAAAGTCACAAATACAAACAAACAAGAATTGATTTAAATTGAAAGCTGAAATCACTGCCTCACTATTGTCTCCCTGTTTCCTTTTGCTGAGGAGAAAAAACGATTTGATCCGTTACTCAAAAAACGTGATCTGATCCAAACCATGACCTTTGTGTTCCTTTACACCACTAATTTTAATATTTCAAAAAACAACTCAATTATTTTTTCACCTTTATTTTTTACATGTTACTGCCTGTGCTTTTTGTTTGTGTCAAAATATTATAAAAGTGTATAGTGAACAAAGTCCGATACAGTGTGTTTTCCGTGTTGTCCACCCTTCATACTCTCTCCTGAAACTATTGAAAATAAACCGTATACAGCGAGACGCCACTGCCTCATATCAAACTGATTTCCACATTTTCTGAATTGTTACACCATTGATGTGTAGCTATGTTTGGGTTCGGACGAATTTAATGGTTATTACCTTCTCTATCGCTTTTTTTCTTTCAGTCATACTTACACACACGTAGACTCTCAGTCAGGTGTCATTTCTCTTCACTGCTCCCGAGAGGGCCTCCATGCCTGCTAAAGGTCAGTTTAACTGGAAAAGATGTCGTAATTAGAAGGACATTTAGAGATGTTCTTTTAAATGATTAAAAACGCCATTTAGTGCATCAGCCAGTCAGGAGATAGAAGGAATGTATAATTACATCAAAATCCCATCCCGCACTTTTTTCTTTTCTTTTTTTTTTTTTACTCATGGATTTGGAAAGTGAATGGTTGCACTGAGAGCATCTTAGACAGCATGTCTGTTATCTATGAGAGCAGTTAATTAATATTGAAAGTCAGCTATCCTCTCTGCCTTTCTCCTGCACTCTCTCTCTCTCTCTACCACTGTTTTGGAGGAATCCGAGACCATTGTAACACAATTGCACCTGTCTCTATTAGCCTTTTATTATATCAAGGCTGCTTCTGTGCAGATGTACATGGCAATTTGAAATGAATTGATTCACACTGAGACTGGATCCCTAAGACTGGGTAATGATTTCCTTTTAGCTTCTCTTACCATTTCCTTTTAGCTCCACTGATGGCCCCCACCTACTGTCCACTCTGCTGTCCTCTCTAAGGATGAGGTAATTACTGTCAACAGCCTTAGTTTGTACATCTCCATTTCTAGCCTTAGGTTGTCTTCCTGAAAGCTAGCAGAGTGTGCTGTTTCAGCTGCTTTACAGTTTTGGGACCAAAACATTAAAATGAGACGATTTAAGACGATTTATATAGTATTTTATACTGTTTTATACATTATTCACTTTAATATTTTACTCTGCTCCATTTTTCAGATGCTCTGCATACGGCCCCACTCAGTTATAGTGCCTGTATAGATTCGTGGATTAGGGCGTGTCTGAAGCTTTGTGGCAAATTCTAATACCAATTCTCTTAAGATATAAAAAAAATTCTGCTGATATGATCAGATCATTTAAAAAACATTCAGATGTGTTTATTACATTTTTAAATGTATTTTGTATTTTCATTTTCTGCTTCTGTTCAGGTTTTATTTCAAACTTTCTGCTGACTCTTCTTAAATACTATTAAACAGCAGAAAGTCTTAAACACTCTAAATATTCCAGCACTGGGACAGGTTAAACCTTAATGGTTTATGTTTATCCCTTTTTTCTGTATTTATTATATTATATATATTATATCATAATTATTTATTTTATATAGTTTTATTCCATTCATAAGAAAACATGTTTTTATAACTTCTTTTTTTATTCTAAAGGTTTGGATACATTGTTGTACTTTTTGTAATGTAATGTAATGCTGGGTTTACTGTCATAGAGTTAAGCAGAGGGGGCCTCTTCAGTGACCCAGCTCTTTCACCCTGTTGTCAGGAATTGAGAGTTCAAATCCATCCAAGATATCAGTGTTTGTGATTAAACTGCAGGCCATCATGGTCAGTATACTGCTCAGGCCCGAATCTGTGTGCTGTAATTGTTATCCAAATCCATAGTGAACCTAAGTTACAGTGTTAGGTTAAGGGGTTAAACACCTGAGTTCCAGACTTGCGTTCCTCAGACCTTTAACTTGAGAATAGCTTAATCAGTAATTCTCATTGTTTTCCATGTCAGGTCTTAATAATCGTAGGGTAATAGTACTTACTAAATTGTAATCTATGGGTATAATTAGTCCCTGTGTTTAAGAGGCTACAGGTCAGTTTCAGTGTATATATATATTTTTAGTTAAATATCAGTATAAGACAATCTGAGCATCTACAAAACATCTGCAAAGGACACAAAAGGGTTAACCCCCTTCTCCCTGCTTTGTCTTGATGTAAATGTGTTTTGTCTTGTGTCGCAGAACCTTGAAATGAGTGCTCCCCACTCGGTTTGCTTAGCCCTGGAAACCCCAATGCAAACATCTACAGGAAGTCTTCTGTTTCATGCGTGGTAGTTAGATGGCAGCATTTCTAAGCAAAACAGCTCTTTTATGGTTCAGAATGTATTTTACAGCTTGTACATTCATACACTGGAACTTCACCTGCTACCACAAGAGAGAGGAAGTCCTTAAAGGAAAGCATGTAGACTTACAGGTATTATTTTCAGTTTGGCTTGAACACAGCCAAAAACAGATTTTTTTTATTATTATTTTACACCATCTCTAACAGTTATGAATATGTAGATGAAGAAAATGACTTTTTTTCCATTTTACCATGAATACAGCAATGAATGTTGCCTCACTTACCCAGTTTCAGGTAACGTTTTCAGTTTTAAACCTGTAAAAAGGACTAAAGTAGGTCTAAAGCAGCTTCTAAAAGTGAGTGGAATCTTATCTTCAAAAGTTTCGTACTTTTGTTCCATGTCAGTAAAAAAAAAAAAAGCTCCACATTTTGGTAATGAATTTCATTTTTACTTTGCCGGATTCAATTACTGTGCTGATTTGGTCAGCAGGGCTTTTAGATGAACTGAGTGCTGCCAGAGATTCTTCCCTTTTATGGTTTCAGTGGGGCAGAGAGGTGACGACCAGCTTTTATTGAAATTGGCCTCGTTCTGAGACATTATCTTTAGCATGTAGAAACACCTGGTGACATTAAAGCACAGTAATGATGTAGTTTAGTGGTTAAATGTAGTAGTGTTAATAA
Source organism: Salminus brasiliensis (assembly GCF_030463535.1). Taxonomy (NCBI): domain Eukaryota; kingdom Metazoa; phylum Chordata; class Actinopteri; order Characiformes; family Bryconidae; genus Salminus; species Salminus brasiliensis. The sequence goes on from NC_132891.1 coordinate 8,337,594, forward strand.
TGTATGTTGTGTTAATAAAATCAGTATTTTCAGCTAGTTTATTAAGTTCCTTTACTGATTTCTTATTCCTAGAAATGAATTACTGCTCTCAAGTCACTCTCTCACACTGTGCTCAAAGGCCTTCAGTGAGTTGTGCAGAGAATCTTAAGACAACCAAATTAAATTGTAAAAAAAAACAAAACTTGAAACCACCCAAAGAATACATATGCAAACTTTTCCCTATGGTAACCCCCTTTCTAGTTTGTTTGATAAACCAACATACCAAAGTTATTATACAAATTACAGCAAAATATACAAGTAAGAAAACAGGTTATTTAAAAGTGGACTATGTAAAAGAGTAAAAAAAAGTTTATTTATTGTTTGTTTGTTTTCATTATGTATTATGTTGTTATTTTCTTGTAAAAGGTAATTAAATGCCAAAAAATACTTAAAAATGTTTTTTGTAAAAAAATGACTGACCACAGATTCTTTGACTTCTAACAGTGGAACCATTTATAGTGTTATGTAGCGTCATTTTTAGAAGAATTTTTAGAAGAGTTGCTTCTTCATTGCCCCACTAGGGTGTGTGCCATCCTAAGACCTCCAGACCCAAAAACTCCAGAGATGAGGTTTCTTCTCTTTTAAAGAAAATCTTACTAATCTTCCTAGATTTGTCTAGGGTCTAAAGCCACCCCTTAAACGATGCGATTCGTCTGAAAATCTAGATCCCAGCCACCGCCTTGAAAACACTGTTGTAAATAAACAGGTTTGTTTCATGTAAAAGCACCAGAACATCCCTGTAAAAGCAAGAACCGTGATGGCGGCTCACGGATCAGATGGCATTATAATAAGGGGTAGCTCTTCTTCCTCTAAATTTAAGGTAAGTGTGAAGGAAAGTGCTCTATTAAACCGTTGTCCAATCCAAACTCAATAAGATGGCTGTATGATTTGTGAGGTCCAGTCATCAGGTTCATCGTGGCATGGTGTCTCGGGGCGTGCGGCTTAATGCGGCTTGGCCAGTGTGATTGAGTTTTCGCCACTTTTTAAGTTGCGCCTGACACTTGATCATTTATCTCATTTGTAAAGATTATTGGTTAGAACAGGGAGCACTTTCAGTGCATTAGCAATTTTAGCCTTACAAGAAACACTAGAAAATAATGGTTATTAACAAAGAGTATTTACTGGTATTCAGCAAAGCAACATGCAGCCACCTTTTTAATTTAGGTTAATATTTGGCTTGCCGAAGCAAATGCGCCTTGTTACTGACTTACCGAGATACAGCTCCCCCCCTTTAAAAGCACAATTGTGCGCGACTACCTTACACTACAAGGGGGGTGATCTATAAGTCAATAACTAGACAAGACTAAAATCTGCGCAATGTGGTTATAATTGATTGAGATGTCTGAGTGGAACTTGCATAAAGCAGCTATGTCATCTGCAAAGAAAAGCACTTTTCTTCTCCCTGTAGATCAGATGCAACACTCTGAGAAAATAAATGGACATCTGCCTCATTTGTTATCCCACTTTGGGTTTCATCTTTTACACAAGTGTTTACAAGGAGGCTGGGATGTGTCCGTCGTCTGCAGAAGTAAACGGTAGTCTCAGGTGCAACAAGGATCATGTTTCAGTTGAAGAAAGAGAGCTTTTAAGTCTGTAAATCTGGCAAGAAGAAATTCCACGGCCTATTTCTATAGCCAGGGTTTCATTTGTCAAGTTAAATTCAGACAAACAACTGAAATCTTTCAGCTCTATACAAGAGAATAGGTCTAATAAGAGAATAAGTCTAAAACTTAGTTGTTTATTAAGTTCCTCATAACTGCCCTAATGTGGCATATTTCATTATGTAAATTCCTTTAATGAGTTTTAAAGCTGTTTTTTTATTATTATTTTTTTTTTATTTTATTTTAAGCCAAGTAAAGAATGCATATCGCTGCTGTCCAATGATAACCATGTATATCCGTTTTTAGTTTTCTTCATCGTTTGAACCCTGTAGCAGCTAGAATTCTGGATAAATGGACTAATAGAAATGCCCTAAAATGACTTGGATTCAAATATTTTAACACTGACTTCCATTGCAAGTTAAGAAGTTTTTTTCCCTCCTCCTGTAAATCTGCCCTTTTGGAGATGCATGTTTTTTTTGGACAGTGAGAATATGCGAACGTTGTTCCTATGAAACTTTCTTTCCAGTTTCCCCCCTTTGTTATTTATTCTTTGTATCATGCTAAATTATCTTAAAATCAGCTATCAAATCCCAGATCAGAAAAGACAACAGGTTCTCTTTATTTATTTGAATAACCATTTAACCATGCAAAGAATCCTGTAAGTACCAGAGAGTGAAAAGTCTGGTCTGTCAGGTCCGTAAAAGCAGACCCCCCCCCCAACCACTTTCATTGATCTTAAACTTGATACTATGCAAATTGCACATAGTATGTATATGGTTACTTTTAAGCAGGTTATGTATAAAAAGAATCATGTTGGAAACATTATCTAATAAATATCCTTTTCAGTACCATGTAGAACCAATTTTTGTAAGATTTCTCTTTATAAAGAAGTTTCTACCAGAGGTCATCTTGTATTTGAAGAACAATTTCATCAGGTGAAGAATCCTTTACATAAGAGAATAAAAACAAATTAGGAATTAGTCCAAATGCACATAAATGGAAACATATTACAAAGTCATCGCTTCCCTAATGTGAATCACTCCTACTTTATTATACAAAGGCCATTAATGGGGTGGTACAAAAGAATCTGTTTATAAATAAAAATATAAAGAGTTGAATCCCTTCATAGAATACATTTTCAAAGCTTTTTTCTATGAAACCCTCTTCCCAGTTTTAGAGAACTTGCCTCATCACTTACCCATCCCACAAAAAGAAGCTTGCTATGTCAATTTTATAAAGCATATACATATAAACTTTGTAAGCAGACCATGTTTAAAACATGATTCTAACACCAGGTGTTAACTATTTATTAATGCATTTATTTATTTATGTGCAAATCTAATTAAATTCCAGATGTAAAAAAGAATGAAAGTACTGAAAACGGGTTTCTAGGACCCTTTTTGTGGAAAGACATCCACAGACGGGTTTGTGGAACCTTTTCTGTGACCTGTAAACCCATTTTCCAAAGGATCTTTTTTAAGAACCATCTTCAAGAGGTTTACCTTGGATTTGAAGAAGGTAAAGAAGTCTGGACTGAGGCAGGCTTTACTTTACCATCGTCACAGTATGCGGTGCAGAACACCGTGAGCTGTGATCTAATGTGACGTCACTCACTGAATCATTTCACATTTGAAAAAGCTTCAAAGCAGACCGTTTGTGTACTTCTGAAACATGTCGTTTTTGTGTTTTTACTGTAACTGCGCTCCTCAAACATCCGTTGGGGTTTTCACCACACACACACACACACACACACACACACACACACACACACACACACAAGCTCTGTTATCTGCCTATCAGAGTGCAAGTTTCGGGTGACTGAGTTCAGGACATCTTTGGTGAACAGAGCTACAGGAATGACCACACGTTTAGTGTAACCCCTATGCACTGTAAGTGGTATGACGGAGAGAGCAGGGTTCGGTGGCCTCCGGTACGAGCGCATGTTTTGATTCAGATTTGGGGAATGTGGTTATTGCGTTGTAAATGGATACAGTCATATTTTTACTCAGGAAATTCAGGCATTTTCGTGGTCTGCATCGGACCCTGTGCTGTAAATCTCCATTATTTTTGCTTTAGCCTTTGTTTCGCTTACACCCCATACAACCCCCCTCAACCCCTTACCCCCCAGCACCCGGCACGGAAAGAGACGCTAAGCTGAAATCAATATGATGAGTTTTGATAGGAGAATTGTGTCCCTGTTGCACTCCGTCTCGATTTGTCTTGGAGGAGTTACGCGGACACTCAGCCCGCCTTACCGTTATACGTTGTCCTCGGCCCCGTTTTCAAAATGCAATACTTTTGAATTGGAACAGGTCTTTAGTATATGCAATGCATTACCTAAAATGAATTACCGCAGACAGTGCGCTCAATCACTTTTTATCTTTTGCCGCTTAAAGAAAAAAAAGAGCAGTAATCAAAACCTTTCAACCTATTAGAGGGATGACTTTTACAATTGAATCACAGGGACCGCAGGTGCGATAACGAGACAGCTCAGCTCTGGTCTTGAGTGTGCGTTTCCACCTATCTCCTGATGTTATTTCATGTTTATCTGTTCTTTAAAAGCTCCACTTTAGAGACCCCACTTCACATTTATGTTATAATGCTGTCTAAAGAAGGAGACCTTTTTTTTTTTAATTCTTGCGGAAAGCATGCCAAAGTGGCAAATGAAGGAGCATCTCGGAGGAAAACATGATGGAATCGATCAACACCCCGCTGCACTTACAACTACACGTGTCCTGATGATATTTAATTTTCTAGTGCATTAACACGCCGTCATTACAACATGCAGCCTTGCTGATTTGATCACGATGCATTTTCTTCTTAAAGAATCGCTGAAGTTTTCAGCCAGGTATTCTGCAGTTATTAGATACAGATGGGCACTTCAGCATTAAGTATAGATTTCCAGTCCCTGCACACTTAAGGCTTGGAGTTTGTCTTAAAGAGGATAATGGCAAATTAAACTCCATACCCCATTTATTCAGCAAACCTTGATGGGATAATTTTATAACTGCTGATTCACTCATTTCCCAGATTTATCTCTAAAGTGGTTTGGTGGTCTGGCCTCTACAGCGTAGGGTAGTTTCTCTAAAGTTCCTGCTATTGCCTGATGATGTAGCTCGGACTATAAGCTATAAGACAATGCACAGTAATCATCTATGCAAGAAGGATTCCACTTTTCTAGTGCGTTTCTAATGCCTTTATGAGCACAGTTTTTTCCTGGTACTCTTTACTGTAGATTGCTTTTGTTGTAGAGCAGACTTCCAGGTCCAGGTTTGCTCTGAGAAATGAGAGGTTCTACAAAGGGTTCTTTAAGAAGTGCCATAGAAGAACTGCTTTGATTCCCTGAAGAACTTTAGTGTTAATGTGAGGAACCTATGAACGCATATAGAACTCTGGTTCTTCATCTTTCTGTATTATGTGTAATATATATGTGAATTGAATGTGTTATTAGTTGTTATGCAACGTCTAACTGATGATAACTCAGTTAGGTAATGGAAGGTAATTGTGGGTAATGTATGTTTTGTTTTGTTTATTTATTTATTTATTTATTTATTTTAGTTCAAGCTGATTCTGTTGTCAATTGGGAGCTACTAAGTATTGACAGCTAAAAAGTAACTTGGCAATAAAATTAATTCACTGCCAGCTAAAATTTCATGGTTGTAACAGGACCACTGGGTAAGCCCAAAGCATCATCATACCATCTCTATATTGTCTCTTGTACCACAGTATATGATATTACCCGTTGCTGGGAGTAGTGTGAACTGCGCAAGTAGCGCGGATGGTTCTGTGTTTTTGCATCAGTTCTGTGTTTTTTTTCCTCATCCTGCATTAACACTGAACTCCTCTGAATCAGGAGAGAGACGCTGCGTAGCCTTGGTGTAGTTAGCATGATAACAATCTGCTCACCACAGAACACGTTCAGGTCTGGCTGACTCAAACCTTGCTTTTAAGCAGGTAGATCGTAGACATGTAGACTCAGAGCGAGCAACTGCTGTCAGAAAGACAGAAAGCTAAATTACTATCCATTTTTATAAATAAATAATAACTATGGTGATGACGATAATGAGCTCAACACCGTGGAGGCAACACATAACTGCAGTTTTGGAGCAATATGATTATCGTCACAGCCCTAAAGCCCACACTTTCTTTACCTAGAACGCATTAGTAATTGCGTCATTCAGTAATTGAGTTAGTAGACAGATTTGTATTTTACGACATTGGTGTAGAAGAGAATTACACTCCGCAGCTGTAGGGGGAACCCAGTGGCAATATGGTATCAATATAAACTCTTATAAATTATTTAATAACAGTTTCTGTAATAAAACATGCAGTTGGTTATATTTCTTGAAGCACATGATATGCACGGAAAAGTATTGTATATTTTAATGCAATTTATCGTGATATTGATACAGACAGTTAGATCGCCCAGCCCTAATTACAGATCAGTGCTGATTTGAGCATCTTAGCCTAGAACACTTAAGCTTGTTTCCTCCTTGTACAGATCGCCACAGCAGTGAAGTTCTTGCAGAACCCCAAAGTTCTTCAGAGTCCCTTGGCGACCAGAAAAGCTTTCTTGAAGAAAAAAGGTGAGTGCTGTCATTTGATTTTTCATATATATTATTTATTTATTAATAACTAATATATTTATGTATAAATTACTATATTTATTTATTTTTTATTTATTTTAATAAATACATATATTTGAAGCATGCAGTAATAAATGATTTAGTTCATGTCACCTTGATTTGTGGCTGAAGTGAGTAATGTCTGAGAGACACTGGCCTAAGATGCTCATCTGCTGAGGTCATCTGCTTTTAAGGGTGAAAGGTCGATGCCACGGTTGCATGCCCCGAGGGGTCAGGTAGGGGTCGATTTTGCAGCAGAGAGCTTGATCCCAGCTGTGGGGGATAAATGACCTAGTTGGGACGCTTCTTCTGGATCCAGAAAATGAATATTGACAAACTCCTCCTGTACTTTCAGTGGAATTGTCAATTATGCTAGCTCCCAGCATTTTAAGGCTTTTACTTAATTTAGCTGTTATCATAAATATTAAAGCACTGGAACGCGCTGGAGCATTTTATCGACCGGCCGGCCGATGTGTTGTGAGCATACATATGCATTCACTCTAAATTCAGAGCTGTTTAGGTGTTTATCAATATGTGGGTTTGATGTATGCCACACCATGCGTCAAAGCACCGTTCACTAATCTCCTCTGCGAAGTAAAACGTGAGACATGGACATGACATTCAGGGTGCGTTCAAGTGCTCCAAGGTTTTCAGAAAGACTTGAAAACATAAAGCTATATTTATGCAGTGCAGTGTGTGTGCTGTATAGGCTGCCACCATATTGACCCTTATTGTTAATGTACTGGACGTACTTTCGGAATAGCTGTCGTTTAACGGAATTCAGTTATACTCTTAAAGCATTCCCATTTTCCAAGTCTGCTAAATCTTGGAGCTGGAGTTCTCCGAAGGGAAATCTGTTAGGAGTAAAACAAACAAACTGAGGAAAGCTAATGATATCTGAAGATGTTGAGGGAATTTTCCATGTTTTTGGCTGTTGCTCTGAACCTGTCATAAAATGTTGTTTTCCTTTGGAATTAGACTAATAGTTTGTCCTTACAGGAGACACCAATCCCCACAGCAAATACTGTAGATGCTAATCTTTTCATAACACCAGCCCTTAGCTTGCGTTTCGTAACACGGATCAGAGCGTTTTTCCTATATTTTTCTCTTCGTTTCCTGCCTTAAATTCTTGTGTTCTTGCGGGACTAATTCATCTTAAAAGCAGGAGGATTTGGGCTCTGTCTGTGCCAGAAGAAGGCAGTGCATACTGAGCTTAAAAGCTCCATGACCAGAAGAGGTAACATGAGACAAAATCTATATTTGCAGACTGGTCTTGTTCACATCGCCAGGCTATTATGACTACCTTCTATCCCCAGAATTTCCCCTCATCAGTGCTTCTCATTAGCAGGTCAGGTTTATTTATAATTCATGACTCATAGATGTACTTCTTATGTAGTGTTAATACAGAACAATGGCCTTATTTCAGTGTGTTGTGTTCAACCTGCAGACAACCTATATGGACAAAAGTGTTGGGACACCTGCTAATTCATTTGTTTCTTTGGACATCAAGGGTATTACAAAAGATTCTGTCCTGCTTTTGTTGGAGTAACTGTCTCTACTGTCTGGGGAAGGAGGCTTTCTACTAGATTTTGGGGGATAGGATTGCTGTGAGGATTTGAGCGTTGCTGGATCCAGGATGCTGGATGATCACCATCTCCCCTTATCTCCAACTTCCCAACTCATCCCAAATGTACAGGGGTACAGTGCTGTACTCCTAGCCCACACCTGGTATTAGGCATGGCGCCAACAGGTTCATGTTTATCTACTCCAGAGAGTCCTATTCTATTGGTAATACTTCCCCACAGGGACTAGACAAGCTGTGTGTGTGTGTGTGTACATTCACACATCTGTGTCAGCAATGGGGGCGACTTAAATTAGCTGAATGCATTTATTAGTCCACACACATTTGAACATGTAGTGTAAATCATTGAATATGTTGAATAGAGCTAGCAGTAGCATTTTAAAGAACAAATGCATATCTAAAAAAGTGTTGTGTGTAGGATGTGATCTAGGTGACTTCCTAAGCACTGAATTGGTGGTGTAACAATAAAAGAAATTAGATTTGAGTGAAATTCATAATTTATGTATTTAAGTGAAATTCTGTCCAATTATGTCTTAATTATTTAATTACCAAAATACTGCAACAGTGAATGAAGAGCAGTGTGAAGCCGATTTCGCACTTAAGTTACAAACCTGATTTGTAACTTGTTAAATTAGAGCTTTGCATTGTTCACACTTGGTAGGTTGCTCATGTTCACATTTGCCATGCAAGTTATACAGGATGTGGGTCCCTCGTGATCAATGCCCTACAGTGCCATCATGTATTAATTTAAAAAGTACACTCCTGCAACATTTCTAACTCATAACAAACAAAACATTTCACTTTGCCAGGCATGCAGCAGGGATTCAGCTAGAATCACAACAAAATCGTTTTCCACTGGTTAGAAACTTGGCTGTTAAAAAATCTCTCTCTCTCTCTCTCTCTCTATATATATATATATATATATATATATATATATATATATATATATATATATATATATATATATATTTAAATATGAAGTATATGACAATATGAAGATATTTTGTTATAAATAAATTATAAATTTTATCATCTGCTTTTTTATCCTCAATACTGTTTAATGCTTAATAAACACTGATCAGCTGCAGGTTTCATTACTAACAGTGTAATTAGACTGGTTTAATTGATTAAAAGATGAAGTGCAGCAGGATGTTGAATAAAAATCTCACTGTTCAGTATGAGAGGGGATGTAAATAGTGGTTTATAAGAATTGGTCGCTGCTGATGTTTTTAGTCTGTGATTATATGTTAAAAAAAAAATCGAGATATAGTATTTTTACACAGAAATGCTTCACTTTGTCATCCATAACCAAGACCCACAATGTTAATTTATCATGATTTGTAAATGTAAATAATGTAGCAAATGTGAACATTATTTAATTAATATTTATTTAATTATTAAATTTCTTCTTTCAAAGGTTGAAATGATGGCAAGTGACGCTCACCTGTGCTTTCATTTGTTATGTTTCTACATTAAGCTTTAGTGCTTGATGACAACTGTCAAATATTATTGAAAGTTAAAATAATTAAGGTAACACTTGAACCTGCGGAGCCGGTTGAAGCTCAGGTGACCTCCACTCATCCCAAACCTGTATTATCCCAGGTAACTCTAGCCTGAGCTTCCAGACCAACCATACTCATTGTTCAACTGCTACAGAAACTTCTCAGGCTAGAGGAGAAGCCTATAGTGTCTTTGCACGCAAAAGCCAAACTTGGTGAACCCCCGAGACCTTTTGTAATGAGTACACTTTTACCAGACCTGTGATCATATATAGCACTGAGCAGGAGAACCGTCACCCCTCATTTACCGGGAAAAAGACTCTTCACGTTTCCAAAGGTCAAAATCCAACTTTCGTTCAGTCAATTTTTTGATTTAAAAAATGTAGACCTCTGCACTGTAGGGAGGCACAGATCAAATTTGTTATTTGGATATTCATTAAATTGGGTTAAAACCTTGTATCTCTTTCTTAGCCTTTAATGGAAGTAAAAAAAAATTTCTTTCATTTTCTTTTTTCATTTCTATTGGCCCAATTTTATCAAAGAGTGAAAACACAGTGACTGTGACAGTGACTGCTGTTGCTGTTTACTGTTGTGATGCATTCTTGAGTATTTCAAATGCACTTGAATATTTCTGGACCAAGCTAACAGCCCTGCTATAGTAAATGAATTGTGATGAATTATAGATGGGCCATGTTTTGAAGGGACTGGCGGTACCATTCTGTAGGCTTTCCATTCAGTGCTGTAAATAGGTTTGGCTTTCGTGGTATTAAACACACACAGCGGCCGTGTTTTGCTTTGATCGTGACCTCTCCTAAAGTTCCGCACCGACCCTAATGGGAAACTGGGAATCCAGGACTATCATAGCAATGTGCCCCCAGGGTACGCTTGAGCTTCAGTAGATCTATAAGCTAGAAGACCTGACCACATGACCTTGCTATTCTGAGCTGGTGCTATTTATTTATTTATTTATTTATTTATTTTTGCATGTACATTTGGAGATCCTTTAAGCTCAAATACACAGCAGTTTGACATTGGACCAACAGAGCTTCTTTGTGATGAGGGTTGTAAATCGGCCGCCGCCTGATGTCATGGTGTCACAGTAACCCCTATATTTTGATTGTGGATCAGCAATTAGCCTCCTTTTGGTTTGGGAAGGGGACTTCTCACCGTGAGTTATGTCTCTGAATAGTGCTAGCTTATAAGTGAGCTGTCTGTAAATTTGCATGTTGTGGAAAATCGCCTTGTGTCAGCAAAAGGCCATTTCTGCCGCGCCTCACCTTGAACAATGTAATTATGTCACTATGTTGTATCACTTTGAAAGTGACTTGTGCAATTTGAAGGGTAGGAGGGAGGGAGGCTAATCTGGAGGCAAAGTGCTGAGTAATCGTACGCCAATTTCACTTTATTAAATTTCACACAAAATTTCCTTTTTTTCCCAGAGCCCTGCCGAGTTCACAGAAGCAATTTAGGCAAGCGAGCTCCTCCTCCTCCTCATCCTCCTCCTCCTTGTGTTGTCGCTGCCGTCTTTTCAGCAAGTTTTTTTATCTTTTACTGAAAGCAGAAATTTGGTTTGATTGGCATGTTTCATATTAAAAACCTGTCCTTAACACAGTAGCTGAGATGACAGCTTGATGGTTATGAGGGTGATCTTTAATTTTCCCTGTTTATAGTTAATACCCATTTATTAGGGTTAGGGTTAAACCAAGGGCATAGTAATAATAAGCTCTAAACATAGACCTCTATGATGTCCTTAATTATGCATGCTATGTACGTTTTAGTACTGGATTGCCTATAACAGGCTGGTATGCACTGGGAGTTTGTCAGTGTATTCCTAGGAGTGTGGATTTGCATCATTTGATTTGGAGGATAGGACTGCATTGTTATTAGCCTACATTTTGCCTGCGGCCACAATTCGAGCATGAACTGGAATATACATATAATATATACTTTTTTTTAATTTTATATATATATTTTATTGTATATATTTTTTTTTTTTACCTGGATTTGATTCTGCCACTTCAACACTAGGAGGGTGAGAATTTGAACCCCTTAAAAAGCCTATGGTCCAGTGTTTTTACAAACTTCTCTTGCCTAAGAATAGCCTCACCAGTCTGTGCAGAAGTCCCTGTAGTTACTGATTAATACACCTTAGTGTGTAATAAACCTTGGAGTGTTGCGGGGTTAACACGTCCTCTTCAACACACCCAAAGTCAGCCACTGTCTCTTTTTGAACTGCCGCTGATGTGGCATTGCCGGGCAGCCAACACACTCTGAGGAAAATGTCCGGTCCCCAGCTCCACCTCATCAGCTAAGAGACTCCTGTGCCGGCCAACATTGTTTAAGAGTGATGAGGGGGAAAAGCACCATCTACCCACCTGGAGAGAGCATGGCTAATTGTGCTCTCTCGGACTCCGGCCACTGATGGCAAAGCAACATGGCTCTGGATTCAAACTTGGGACCTCTGGGACATGGTGCCCCAAAGATTGTGGTTAATTTCGATGTATTATTTTACTTTAAGTAAAACAAATGCTAAACTGTACTTTTTTGGGTACATATGTTGTCACCCTCAAAACCTAAATTGTGCTTCATTGTGATTTCCTTTTTTATGTTTTCACATCCTGTTTTTTATTTTTTGAACAATTATTTTCAGTTCCTTCCCTTGGGGATGTGAATGTGGGCTCCTGTTAAGGTACACAGGTGGATCTTAAGGATCTTCAGGGTACATTTAAATAGTTTATGCGGACAAAGAAGTAACTGTACAGTAGAGTTTTCTCTGACAGTCGACTAAACAGGACCCTGGAATCGTTTGCTCCAAGTAGAAAAGATATTTTATTGTTTCCATTAATTCTGCATTCCACACCCAACATAGTGTCCCTAAACAGGTCAGAACAAAATGGAGCACTGGTCAGTTCCTTACCTTTTTACACTGTAGATATAGAGGCCTAATAATACAGTACTTTTGTGTTTATTTAGGTAAGGACATGCTCGCTCGCTCTCTCTCTCTCTCTCTCTCTCTCTCTCTCTCTCTCTCTCTCTCTCTCTCTCTCTCTCTCTCTCTCTCTCTCTCTCACACACACACACACACAGACTGTCAAATTGTACTCTTAGAGAATCAGCAAATTACAGCAGTGTTGCTGTAAAATAGCCCATAATATTGGGCCTGAGGCTAACAGTCAAAACAAGCCCAAATGCAATGGAACATGTATTTAGAGTTTAACAAATTATATAGCAAAACATGTAACAGTGTACACCAGTCCGCCATAACATTAAAACCACCTGTCTTGCTCATGATGTTGTCGTCGGTTCGCTGGTTGTCCTTTTTTGGACAACACTCCACAAGACCTGCCTGATGTTTTGGAGAGGCTTTGACTCTCTCTTTGTCATCTCGCCATCACAATTCTGCCCATGTCAGAGTGGCTCAGCTTCTTACTCTGGACTATTTTTACTGCTATTTTTACACTTCAGCTTCAACTAAAACTCACTGTTGCCACGAACCTCTGTTCAATAACTTGCTGCATAAGATATCCTACCCCTAGACAGGTGCAGTCATACCGACGTAACGGTTAATGTTTCCTCCTGTCACTTTTACCTGGTTTTAATGTCATGCACAAATACCATATATATATATATATATATATATATATATATATCATACGGGTGGGCACTGTGGCAAAAATAATATAATGACGATACTTCACAATGATCTTTAAGGAATGTCCTGATCCAGTTATCCAATTAACAACCACACAATCGAGACTTTTCTTAAAATGACCATATAACTTATAATCCAGTCTGACTCTCCTCCCTGACCAATCAGCTCCTCCCAGCTCCTTAAACACTGCAGTCTAATCACACTCTGGCCTGATATATGTTGCTGTTGGTCTACTGGTGTGTAATAACTGGTTTATAGTGGCTAAATGAGCTGTGTGTGTGGTTTGGGTTTCTATAGCTTGTGTGTATTAGCATTAGTGTTAGCCTCCACTCGGTTCTGAATGGGTTCTTCAGTGCTGGTTTAAGAACAGAGAAAGACGTGCGGTTCTCCCGCTGGTAAAACAGAGCGTTTCAGTGATAGTTTCATAAGGGTCAGATATTATGGTCTGTTTTCAGGTTCCACTGTAAAATAGCTCCACACTGCAGAACCTCTACTCCTTTATTTACCTTCTGAGAGCGTCCGCACTGCTGCAGCCGGCTGGGCTGTTAATGGTGCTTTGAGAACGCCAGATGAACTGAATTAAATAGTTTTAATTAATAGAGATTAAAATAGTCGATTCCGGATCCATTCAAATATGCTTGGATCGGCCCCAGTCCTGATCCGCTGGTTTGGGACGGGGCATCTCTAATTTCAAGTCCACATTTGGTGCACTACAGCCAATAAAACAGGACTATGTATGCTCTTTGAAATCCTGCATTTCTCCAGAGAGTTTGGAATATTGCCAATATCCACACTATGCTCAAAAATGTATAGTTTATCATATCAGTAGGATTTAACCAGTAATGATACAGTATTGTCATATTGCCCTGTCTATGATATACACTAAATGGAACCATGCAGGACATGGTGTTGCTCCAGAAAACATTTGGGGGTTTGCAGGTAAGGTTTAAACAGTAAATTAGTTTTGGTTCCTGATTCATTTCACTTGCATTTTACTTCCAAGCCAAATATCCTTCAGTCCAGGTTTCTGCCAACACACAGTACATGATCCATCACACACTGGTCTGTGTATTGTGGTGCTGAAGAAGACAAAAAAAAAAAAAAAGCGATGGCTGCATGCTGTGAACTTCTTTTAAAATATGCTCCACACCATCATGCCCCCCCTGTCTCCTGACCTCCTGAGCACCCTCTATAACCCACTTCGCCTCAGTCACGTCCCTCAAATAACAGAGAGATGTCCATCTTAATTTCTAATACAGTTTAATGTGATATTTATGTAAATATTTTCCGATTTTGCGCTGTATTAACAGCCAGAAATGTCAAAGCTCACATAAAATAAAACAATACCATCTCCTGGTGGAGGGGATTTAAATTGGATTCCTCCAGCAGGCGGGCGGCTGATGAAGGGGAAAATAGGCAGCACTTTGATTACATGTTGCAGGATCTTTACACAATAATCTCTCCTCTACATATTATTTACATGCACTGTAATGCTGTAATCTGCGCTGAAGGATCTGCGCTCTCTTATTTCTCTCTTACTCTCGGCTGTTCGAGGGAGAGGTGGACGTGATTTCATGTTAGCATGTAGAAATATGTGCTAATGTTTCCTAAACAAAATTTACCAGTGTAAATGGTGACATACACCATGTGGAATAAAGACTAGGTCAGTTAGTTTCAGTTTAAATGAGATTTCTGAAGGTAGTATTTTATTAACTGCAGATATGGAATGTCTACTGGTGAACAATGCAAGCTGTACCCTGTAATATCACCTGCTCATCCCGTCCAGCGGTTCTCCTGAAACTGACGATGCTCGTAAGGAATTGGTTCCCACTTTGCTGCAGTAACAGCCTCTACTAGGTGTGGGAAAATTGCTGTGAGGATTCTGTGTGTGCATCGATGAGTTCTGGTGCTGATGTGGAGCACAAACGCAACTTCAGCTCCAATTCTAATGATACTGGATGGAGCTCTGTCACTCCGGAGAGCGCAGTTCCACTGCTCTATAGCCCATAGCTGGGGGCTTTATACCCCTCAGGGTGGCACTTGAGAGTGGGGATGTTGACCTGAGGGTTATGTTTGGCTGCTCCAGAGCGTCCTGCTTATAGAGATTACGTTTGAAGCTAAATGCCTGTATCAGCAGGCAATTAGACACGGGGTCACCTTAAAGGGGCCGACTAGACAGAGTGTCTGGATACTTTTGGAGGTATATGATACTTTTTCAGATGCCTCTACCTGTCGTTTCAGATGTAGATTGTACAGTGAAACACCACCTTGGTTGCTTCACTTGTACTTTTGACCTCTTCGCTTTCAGAACAAATCGGTACCTTTTCACTAGAAGAATAAAATCCTAAATTTTAATGTTACTTAATGTAATGAGACATTTATGTACAGCATTCACAGAGCAGATGGTGATTTCAAATGATGTAAAGACATCATTTGAAATCAAAAAAAGGATTTTAAGATTTACTCACACACATGCATTACCTATTAACTTACTCGGTAAGTAAGGATGTCGCTATTACGTTCTTTTTGCCGTCCCTATCTGAGCCAATTACTGATTGTGGACTGCCAAATATTGCTACAGTAAAAATCACTTCATTCATTAAAATACAGTTTTAATATGTTTTGATTCTGATTATCTTATTATTTTGAACCAGGGTTTCTTCCACTTACATATATCTTGTGGCGACGGCGACAGGCACAGGAAGCAGGTATATAAGCAGGTGATGCTCAAGCCAGTCAGACTTTCTCTAGGCACCTGACAAGAGGGAGAAAGCAATAAACAGACAGGGAGAGAGGAGAGCAGAGGTGGATAAAACTAGTTAACTAATGTTAAGTTAGAGAGGTTTTTTAAGCCTGCAATAAAAGCTGCTGTTTTTTGTTGTTTTTTGGGTGTTTTTTTTTTTTTTTTTTCTGCATTTCATTTTTCTTGGTAAAGCAGTTCCGCACTAAAGCCATTTAAACAGCTTTCTTCACTTCTGAGAACCCGCCTCACTGCTGTGGGTTGTGGATGATGCCCATTTATAATGGCACCTCTATGACAGTGGAGTAAATAGAGCTCAGAATCAGATACCCAGTCCATTAAAACGTGCCTGAGTCCACCAATACGGGACACGAGTCGGGACATACTTCAGTGTATAATTGTTATTGAAGGCATACCAGATTCTGTCTTTATAGGTAGTACGCTCGTGTCTATACAGGCTCTTCTATATCTGGTCTAGTCGTATAGGAAACCTGCTGCCAGTCCGGTCAAATCCTGGTCAGCTCCTTGTGAAGGTTGTCTTTGTGAACTTTTGGTACAGCTGGTTGAGGCTGCTTGATTTGAACAGGCCTACTGGATCTCTGACCTCTCTAGTGTTCTTCATTGTAGTCATTTCATTACGGCAGGTGGGGGGGAAGGGGGGGTCACAAAGGACACGGAAGCACCCATGGTATAATACCTGCTCATGCCATGAAGGAAAGGGTATGGTTCATCATTCTGGATATTAATAGGAACAGCGTTTGCAAGTGAGGTTATGCGACTCACCTCTTGGACAAAAATGGCAATGACCAAGGCCTGTGGAGAAGGCGAAGGGATTGATGTGGTTATAAATTACTCCACGGCGCCACCTAGTACCCGGTCCCTTCTCACTTTGTCATCAGCGGAGGGCGATAAAGCAGGGAAATGAGAGCAGAGTCCCTTTTTTTTAATACATAAATGAATACGCTATGAGAGCGGTCATTATTTAGGGCATGCGATTGTGCTGCGGCGGACCCGGCGTAGGGGACGCAGACGTGTCATACAGGATTTTGCCGCGTGAACGGGTTGAAGTCGCTCTTTGGCTGTCTGTGTGACCTATTGACCTCTATCTATTTATGACCCGTGACTTTTTTTTTTCTTCCATATTCAAAATGTGAGTAATATTCACTCAAGGACAGCTTAATCGTTCAGGCCTTGCAGACCAATAAAACAGCTTTCACCTTTTAGCACCCAAAATATTTTAGTAAGCAATTTTATAATTGGCTGTCCGAGCTTGGTCTTAAGCTATAAATTTCAGAAGTGCCAGAATCGGAGAAGCACGTTTTATGATTGGCCGAGTCGCCTCATCGCCTGATCCGAAAAGAGAAGAGGCAAAAGGAAAAACGGCCTGAAAAAATAAGAGCCCGGAAAATAGAGCTGTAAATAATAGGACGAGCAATGGGTTTTCCTTTAAATAAATACCGATCAGGTTTATGTTGAAAGACAATAGAAAACGTAGCCCAGATATGCAGTTTACAGTATTTATAGCTGTAATATCATGGTGCCACCACCGTAATTTCATGCCCCAATGAGAATGGCAAGGTCAAAGCAAATGCTTCGGCTGAGCATGTGCTAATACGGCGACTCATAAACAGGCGCGGCGTGTATCAGGTGCACCAAATAATACAGTATAATGAAATACAGAATAGCTTTCCATTATTGTTCTTTTTTACGGTGTCATCATTAGATGTAATTTATGTCTTAAAAAAATTCATCTCCCAGCAGGTCGATCCGAAACGAGGCGCTGGAGAATGGGAGGGGGGGTCCACGAGGTCGTTCTACAGGTTTGGGAAACCGTAATAAATTTTCAGATTCTCTATTTGCGTCCTTTCCCTTTTATATGCAAAATTCTGCCTCACCTTGTTGTCTTTCTTTTCAAATGGGATCTCAAAGGCCTTTTTATTTGTCGTCCCATTTTCTTTACAATAATGGCATCAGAGGCAACAAAATAGCTGACTGAGCTTAAAATCGACAAGAAAAAAGTGAATGTGTTAATGAATTTGCATGCATCTCGCTTCAGATGCGCGACAGAGGCCTTTGTAGTTTTGCGCAGGGCTCTATTTAAGAATTCAAATGACGTTACGGATATGTACATATTTGTTTATTATAATGTCTTTTAGAAAGAGGCCCTCTCTCACTCCAAGGTGAATATATGAACTTCCCAGGAGTGTCTCTGTCTCCCTCTCCCCTCTCTCCTGCAGTAGGTGATATGACTCTGGGAGAAGGAGGGGTCTAGAGGGGGTTGGGGGGTCTCTGTCTCATTCAATAGTCTGCCACCATGCAGTCTGCTGTGGTCAGATGAATGGTGAGTCCAGGGACACATTATTGCTTATTGGACAGTGCAGACTGACTGCACCAGCTCAGCACATGGCTGCGGCTGCTTCCTGGCACTTGCGCTGCCACGCAAGACAGGACGGCCAATATTTGACTTAAATTATTCAACAATTTTCATGGCCGTTTTAGTCCCTGAGAGCTAACCACACTACCCCCCACCCCTGTTCCCCCGTCTAACCCCCCCTCAGCACGGTGTGTTCGGTGGCTTTAAAAGAATCACCTCGTGCCTTTGACCTTAACCTGGAGATTTCTGTTCGAGTGATAAAAGTGAGTAAATGGTCATTTTAATGAAAATAGTGGAGTTATAAATTTCATTAATATTCCCTCTGATGGGCAATGAGTCTACAGCTATATGCAGAGCTCCTTTATTCACAAAAGTAGGCCCAGAAAGATTCTGTGGCTGTATTTCATCACTTTGGGCTGATGAGTCTAGATGTCTCGCTGAGATGGATGTTGTACTCTTTGCTCGTCTAAGAAATGAAATCGGAGGATGTTGATGCTCTGGATGTGAATTACATTTCAGATTGCGTTTTAAGTTTGGAAATCTCAGAAAGCCTGTAAACATCACTTGTTTTGACTTTACTGGGTGATGACTCTTCTGTACTGGTGTCATACATCGATACTGACCTTTAGTTTTGCTCTAGAAGACAGATCAAAATAGTTGAATACATAAGAATATATTATTTTGTAATTGTTAATAATAAAAACTACATATTTAGTGTAATATCTTTACACTTTACGTTGAAACGTTACAAATTCAACAAAAACGTAGGCTGGTGTTTTATTATCTATTCTAGGAACAAGAAGAAATAATATGGTTAACAAATGTAATTATTGTTGGTTAATAAACTATTTTATATTTATAGTACATCCTTAATTAACTGACTTTAACTACCTGTTTGGTCAACATATTTTCAGCATCATAACAAAATAATATATTAAACTTGACACAAAAAACATTTATTTAAAATGTAACAAATTTTAGAAACATGACAAATTATAATGTTACTTTTTTTTATTATTATTTATTTATAGTTGGTTCTTGCCAGTAAATGACTTAATGATTAGCTGTTTAATCAGCGTGAATTAGTAACTGCAATTCAAGTTTAAAGCATTCTGGGTATTACTTTTCTTAATCTTAATACAGTTTTCCTAATTATTATGGAATCATCTACAGCCCCATTTATTATTAAAAATTATAGTAATAAATAATAAATAGAATATCTTCATTTTTACAGCTTCCAATGCATTCTCAGAAACCTGTTCTATATTATACTAGAATAGTTTTATGCATGTATCTTCTGGTGGTTGGTAAGCATAGTGGGTAACAACACTGTCTTCCCAATAGCCAAATGTATGTGGACACCCCTTCTAATGAATGCATTCAGCTATTCAAATGCCTGTACAGAAGTATTGCCAAAAGAATAGGAGACTCTGGAGCAGATAAACATATGAACCTATTGGCACCGTGCCTAATGCTAGACATGGACTAAAAGGGCATGAAGCCCCCCAGCATTGAGCTGTGGAGCTGTGTTCTCTGGAATGATGGTTGGTGCTCCATCCAATACTTTTGGGGATGAGTTAGAGGAGATGGGGATGAGGTGGGGTGGTGATCATCCAACATCCTGACCTCACTAATGCTCTTGTAGCTGAATGTAGCAGTGCTCCAAAATGTAGTTGAAAGCATCCCCCGATATTTCGCAAGAGACAATGGAGGTGTGGCAGGTGTCTCAATACTTTTGTCTATATGTCGTTTGTGAGATATGCTTTAAGCCTTGAAGAGCTTCACTCAGGAAGCATGGGTAAATGCACTGCATGGATGAACGTGTCTGTATGTTTGGAAATTAGGGCTTTCTAATGCTAACCCTCACCAGTTGAATTCTGCCCTGTATGTGTTTGGAGTTTTCCTCTGTTTGTTTCTGTAGCGTTCCCTGTGGCCCTTCATCTCAGAAGACTGTGTGCATTCGCAGGACTTGGATTTCATACCCAGTTGACAGCAGACAGGGCCGAACAGGCAGAGCCTCTGTTCGCTGCCAAGCTCTCAGCTCTTTCTGTGCTGTTTAAGCACATGTGCCACTGGCATTTGCCACATTTTATGATATGTGTATTACAGCGCGAAAAACAGCTCGCTGTCTGCTCTTTAAACAGCTCAATTTGGAGCAAAGCTCAGCCTTTTGGCTCCCTGGCAGGCAGGCAGGCAGCAGAGTCGTATGAAAGCATGTGGACTGGAGTGGTGAAATGCCCAGGGGGACGTC
The DNA here is from genome assembly GCF_030463535.1 of Salminus brasiliensis. Taxonomy (NCBI): domain Eukaryota; kingdom Metazoa; phylum Chordata; class Actinopteri; order Characiformes; family Bryconidae; genus Salminus; species Salminus brasiliensis. The sequence continues at coordinate 8,357,957 of NC_132891.1, forward strand.
TCCAGTAAACAACACTCGCGCTAAGGCTGCTGAGAGAGAGAGGGAGGGAGAGAGAGAGAGCAAGCAAGCAAGCAAGAGAGAGAGAGAGAGAGACCGCAGATCACAGAGATGTGTGGCTGAACGCACAATGACAGAAGTGACACTCTCCAGTCTGCTGTGGACAAACAAAGGTCACAGAGGGAGTAGATGTAGTATTATACAGCACATGTATAAAAGTGATAGTTTAACTCGCGCTTTGACGGCCGCTGTATCCTTTTAAAAAGCAGTCGCGCTAAATGGAGACGATTTGTTTTTTATGTGCCAATTGCGGCGGCAGCCTATAATGTTTTCACCACATTTATGTGTTCATTAAATGTCCAAAGCTCGGCTCCGGCTGTACGAATAGACAAATAGACAAATAGACGGTCTCCGAAGGCCTTTTCTCTTTTTCACACTTTGCCGTTGTGCAGTTTTGGCTCTTTGTTTGCTTTCGAATTGCTTAATAAAGACAAGACACAGACCAGCGGCTGCACGAGGTGTTGGAAATAAACCCCCCATTTTTTTTCCCCCACAAAAGGAAATGTTAAAATTAGATTCCTCCCCCCCCCTCCCCTGTCATTTTCCATCAGGGACCTCTGTGCAATTTAATCATGACTAAAATCATTAAAAAAGATCTGAAGATTAGATTATATTGGCATTTGCAAAATTATGTAATACATTTACATTACAATGAAGAAATTAAAATAATGCATTTTATCTGTCTGGGGTTTCCAAGAGCTCCACCTGGGGAAATAAGACAGCTGGAAATGGACGGGTTCTTTTCTCACTGTAGAGGACTGCCAGTAATGGAGAAGATCTCAGCAGTGCCAGGCAGGCTCAGCGTCAGACCTCTAGAGTTTGACGCCTGTTATTATTCCTAATACCTTCAGTGCGCTTAACCTGGTTTATATGAGCACTATTGCTTATAGGCAAGTAGCATGCAGTTGTGATGTCGTCATGTCCAGCGTTCGAGGAGCGTTCCTGTTCCCCTTGCGCTTTCCTCATTAATTACTTTGGGCCTTGTTTTTTTCTGAGGGTGACTCATGTGTTTGCTCTTTTGTGCTCTTCTGAGTGCACTTCTCTACAGTAATTTAAGTGAGCCTACACAGTGGAACTTGAGGGTGGTTTGTGATTGCTCTCTCTGCGCAGGTCTGACAGACGAGGAGGTGGAGCTGGCCATCCAGCGCTCAGGCAGCACAGAGGAGATGCTGGCTCGGACTCCGGCGGGACCCCCACACATGATTCAGGGCCCTCCGCTGGCTCCTGTACCGTACAGTAAGTATTACGCTACCAATCGATGTGTAAATGATGGCCGCCGTTTGGATGAGGGAAGATGATTGCTTCTCGGTTCCAGTAATAAACTCTGTTTCCCAAATATGTGGCACCCCTCCCCCACCTTGATTTTTGACACCCTTAATGGTTTCAGATATTATTAATATAATGGAAATGCAAAAATACATATCAAATACAGGTGATCATTTCAATGAAAAAATTAATTAGCATTAATTGAATTAGACACTCCCAGACTCGGTTACTGCCAGCCCTGTTAAATCCTAACCTCCCCTAAATTCAACATTTCCGGCCTTGTGAAGTACGCTATAAGGTCTTACCATGTAAAACCAGCAGTGCTGGAATAGAGCAGATATAAAGTTATTTAAAATATTGGGTTTTTTATTATTTATTATTTATTATTTTGTCCCTAATTGGAAGGCCAATTACCCAATCTCCCCATTCATGTGAATTTCCCCAACCAACCAATGCCCCCAACACTAGGAGGGTACAGACTAGCATGTCTCCCCTGATACATGTGAATCCAGAGACCGCCTCTTTTTAAACGGCCACTGATGCAGCATCACTAGCTAGCCAGCACACTCTGTCTCTGCTTCTGTCACACTAGAAGTGATGTGGGGATGATGTAGCATTAACCCACCCCTAAAAGAGCAAGGCCAGTTGTGCTCTCTCGAACTCGCCATGACCTGGGATTTGAACCAGCGACCCTCGGAGTGGCAGCACTTTAGTCCACTGGAAAGAAGGGTTTTAAGACTAAGACCTCAGCAAATCACAGTGAAAGCCATTATCTTGGAATCTTCCCAAAAGTGGGAACTTGTCCAGGAAGTTACAAAAGATGCCAGACAAACATCGAAGGAACAGCAGGCCTTCAGATAAGTTCCGCTTCTACTACTAGAAACAGACTGGGCATGGACGTGTCACAAGTTGAAAATAGTAGCAGTAGACGGGAGTCCTGTAACATTTAACATAGACATGACACATTCCACACACAACAGCATTCCACAATAACAGCAACATAGCAGCTGTCAAACATGGTGGTGGTAGTGTGATTGATGCTTGGCTGCTTCAGGACCTGAGCAATGTGCTATAATTGAAGTTATAAACATAGCTCTGTACCAAAAAATCCTTCAGAAGAATGTCTGGTCATCAGTCTGTGATCTGAAGGTCAGGCACATTCAGGTTCTGCAGCAAGAGAATGCTCCAAAGCAACGGATTACAGTTGTTAATGGTGAGACAGCTAGTTATTACGATTAAGGGGGCAGTTAAATTTTCACAGATTTTTTCTTTGTTTCCTTCTATAAATGGCATTAATTTGTTTAACTTTTAAAACTTGCTTTCTGCTTCCTTATCTTCTCTTTGCCTTATATTAAATTGTGTATGAGGATCTGAAACCATTTGCTATGACAAATATGCAAAGGTATGAGCTCATGTTGAGCAAAATAGCAGCAAATGGTGTGTTTATGTACTAATATCTGGTCACAACTGCTGAATGACGAGGCGAAAAACCCAAATTCCTTGAATTGGCTTAACAGCCACTGCTCAGTGATATCTCCTGTAATGTGAAGAATCTGGAAGTGAAAGAACCTGGCGATTCTGTCTGGAACTGATTATATTTTTCTCGTTCATACGTTTGTGTGGGCGTAGATTCAGAAATATCAGCGCACTCATGACCACATTGGTTCATCTAGTGCTGAGAGTTGATCTACTTTATATTTACCCCATTGCTGCTCTGTACAGAGCTCTACTCAGGATCATGGCCCACCGTAACGGACCTTCCCGGTCTTGGAGCTATTGCTGAGAGCCTCTAGTTTACATTGCTATGCAATAAGTCAGTCCAGAGAGCGTCAAGGCCATAACTGGATGGAAAAGAGTCTTCGAGTGTATGCTCTTCATGCTGAAATCTGAACAATGTATATTCTACACGTGCCATTATAGGGATCCCATCAGTCTGTTCTAGGTTAGCTTATGGCAGTGGGTGACCTCCCATTTGCGTAGATCTGTAATTAATTCCCCCACTCCAGGTGACTGTGTGGGCCATGTGATATGGTGCCCACTCCATCATGGCAATCTCCTGCATGTGGCAGTGGGGCTGGTCAGGGAAAGGGCCTGCTCCAACCTGTATCTTTATTGCCTCGCAGGGTTATGAGTGCCGGGCCGGCCGCTGATTTACCAATGCAGAATGAAGTCCGCGTAATGCTTAACCCGTATGACAATGATTCCAGATGTATTCCACCCTCATTTATTGCCACACTGTCCTTGACTCCCCAGCATCTCATGTTTTGTAATGAAAGCACTGTTGATGGGATGGCCGTGTAGTTAGGCTCCAGGCCGACTCTCACGGGGGGTTTTATATCAAAACGGCTATAAGAGAAGTGCATAATGAGGTGAGAGCGGGGAGTCTTGTACGGGGGTCAGGCTGAAAAGAGGGGGCTACCTCTCTTTGATGTCCTTGTTATAGGGACGATGCATAGAGTCCTGCATCCATCTCTGTCGGAGTAATGGATACTCTGATCTCTATTTTCAGCCAGCAGAAGGACAGTAGGGCCTTCTCTGAACCCAATAAATTTGAGAGGAGATTGGAAAAAGAGGGAATGGGGCTTAGGCTCGCACCTTAAGTGACCAAATGAAAAGCAGTGGTGGGAAGTGGAGGAGGAGGAGGAGGCGGAGGAGGTACTCCGTTCGGACCTTCTTCAAAGTGGACTGCCTACTCTGGGACGGACCCAACGTCCCCTCAAACTCTGCCATCGCCCGTGATATCATCAGCTATCACCAGCCAGCAGGAGAGGAACTGAACGGTTCCCTGCAAAACATACCAAACGGTTCAGTTAAGGTTGTGTTTATAGTTATCCAAGGAATGAGAATGGATAAAGAAGGCTTTGATGGGGAATTTTGTTGATGTGCCCGTGGGCATCGGACATCACCTGAAATCACCTTTAAACAAACCTGGCTTTGTGAATGACTGCTGGCATTTTTCCCCCTGCTTGTCAAATCACGCGAGATGACATCAAAAATTAGCGTCATCTGCTCGTTCGAGCGTGGCCACCTGTTTTTCTCGAAGAGCGCGGAACGCAGCACCTTAAAAAGCCACAGCCAGATTCACTTTGTAAGTCTATTAGAGACCTCGTTTATTTGTATTCAGTAGAGCAGATTCAGACAAATTACTGCAACACACCTGTTCCCCAGGCTCAGTATGTTACAAAATGGAGCATTTTGTATCTGACATGTTGACCTGCCACAGCCAGACTTGCCTTAATTACTTCTCAGCTTAGTCTTGGGTTATTTGCATGATAATTTTTACCTATTGCTGGGGCTTACCTGGAGCGGAAATAGCTGCTTTGGCACGAGCAGAAATAGCTGCTTCTGGCTAAAGTGTGACCTCTGAGAAAGAGCGTGCCTCTGTTTGACCTGTTTTGGAGCAGTACATGACAAAGTGTGGTAACAGCTACCTGAAAAAGCTTGTCTGTCTTTTCCTGCTGTGTGGCCATCAGTCATTTTATTTATTTCAGTTATTTAGTTCTAGGCAGCTGCTTAGAGGAGCCCATGGCTGCTGATTATTGGGGGAAAGGTTTGAGGAATGAAAGCGTTAAATTATAAAGCTTTAAAATGTGCTTCACATGGCCTTCCCTAATGTTTGTTGTGAGCAAGTCACTTAACTGTTCACAGTAACAGAAATTGTGACCAGGGGTGGCCAGACGTCTGCATACGTCTCATGTTGTTTGTGGGCCCCAAAAACCCTGGCTGCTCCCCTGGTTGTAAGTTGTAAAATTCTCAGAATCGAGCTCCAGCTGTAAAGTTCCTGTGTGTTGTGGCTTGTGTGTGTGTTTGTTGAGTGTACTTTGATATTGATCTTGACCATAATAATCAACAATATTGTTGACGCATTTTTAATTGCGCTGTTCTGTTCCTCAGTCCAATTTCGCTAAGACTTGACCTTTGAGCTGTACTACTGTACACTAGGTGGCAATAGATGCCCTTCACTGATTAGAGAGATGAAGATTAGATTAAGTGTAGCTATTTAGTCATAACACAAACCAGTGGGGCACGAATTTTTGATTTTAGAGAAGAAAAGTCTTAAAACAAGGGAACGGTGGCAACAAATAATTGAGAGATGGACAGGATATTATGAGATGAAGATAATAAAAGTAAACAAATATAACTGCAGGAATTAAAAAAAATAATTAATTGTGTAAAGTAATGTAATTCTTAGGAAGGTAGTGGTGGTAACGGTGGAAATGGCACACTTTGCTGCAGCAGGGCCTGGCAACCACTTCATCACAGAATACACTATGAATTCTTTCTTGTATCAGAGGGAGCTTGTGGAAAATCTAAGACCATCTCTCCAAAAACTGAAGCTCAAGCGAAGGTGGACCATGCAACATGACAATGACCCAAAACATTTCAGTAAATTCACAAAGGAATGGCTCTGAAAAGGAATCCAAGAGTCCAAGATAACTGCTCACTCTGTACGGCTCACCTTTTGTGGTACAACTAGAGCCATAGAACTGTCCAAGTATCAAGTTCAGCCAGAGATGTTATGAACAAGGAGTTTATTACTACTTAAAATATCTAGATTAGAACCAGGTGCAGCACAGCTGCAGGTGATTAGGGCTTGGTTGGAGAGAGTTTTGGAGGAGCCTGTCTCACTACAGGAAATGTTCTGTTTAGTTTAGACAAGGGACGGCGCCTGTGTAGCGCATGCAGGACGCACGGCAAGACACAAAAGGTTTGCTGCAAAAATAGCTGTGTATTGTTTACGACACATCGAAGACAATTGCTGGCTCACATGAACATTACCCGGACTTTGTACTAGAGGGTTGTCTGGATCGAGTCCGGGTAATGTCAATTACGACTGATCCGGACATTTGCGTTTACACACAGCTCTTTCGGGTAATGTTAATAAAACAAGTCTGAAGTCTGATCCAGAGAGCTGTCTGAGGCCTGGAAATGCAGATGAGTCCGAGAAAGGGTTTAAAATGTCTCAGAGCAGTTAGGAAGATGAGTAAGCGTATTGGCAGTTAACAGTGTTATATATAGTGACACATTCTATATGATGATAAGTTGGTGATGCATTTATTGTGCTATTATTGCCTATGGAGTTTTTGGGGGCTCACAATGAGCAAAAACTCATATATATTTCTTCTACAATTTTTTTTTCTGGGTCAGATGTGTCTTTCTGAGAATGAGTAGAAGGTATGTGGGAGTCATTGATGTGGCGTGTGTTTCCTGATAGAGAGTGCTCAAAGCAAGTTCACACTTTATGCTGCTGGTATACGCTAGTTGTGAAAAGATACTATTCCTGTGCTCTTTTTGTGTAATTCTCATCATAATGCTCTTCTAGCATCTTCACCAGTTAGCTAGGTGACCTGCAGGCATTTTCAGGAGGGACTTTCCACCCTGCTTACTCACTATAGTAGAGAAGCTCTATCTTTCACCAAGTCAGTGAAACCAGCAGCTTTATCTCAGTTGCTAATCATGTAATGCTGCTGCTGCTGCTGCTGCTGTTGTTGCTGCTTCTGGTCATTTTCTTGCAAATTTTGTAATGAGTGAAATTAGAGATGGGCTCATCAGTGCAACATACTGATACTCAGTGCGGGGCGGTATTGATAAGATCATAATGTTTCCAAATAGATCACAGTTACATAGGATATTTAAGCTTGCATCAATAAAGACTGCTGCTATTCTATGCTAAAATGACCTTACCGACATCATAATAATACAAATTACAAACAATACAAACAATATATATATCAGATCTCATTAGAACAGATGCATATTTATCTGTTTATTTATTTAGGGTGATCAGTTATTTATTACTTTTCCATTATTAGCAATAACATATAATACAAAATAAGACAAGAAAAAATGGGGGGTTTTGTGTACATCACCCATAACCCTCCTCCCTTTGGGAATGTTTTAATGAACACATTATTTAACTATTATTATAGTAACAACATTTTGTAAAAATGTTATTAGTGTTTATTCTAATATTTGTGATTTACCAAGCAAATAAACACTTATGGCCCAGATTAGCAGCTTTCTAATTTTAACATTTGTGCAGTAATATATTGACACTATATGAAAGTAAAAAAGTATTGGGACACCTCCACATTCATTGTTTCTTCTGAAATAAAGGATGTTAAAAGGAGTTTATCCTGCTTTTGTTGGAGTAACTGTCTCTACTGTTTAGGGAAGGCTTTCTACTAGTCTTTTTAGCTTGGTTGTGTTTGGTGATGAGTGTTTTTGAGGTCAGGATTTTGGATGATCACCACCCCATCTCATCCCCAACTCCCCAACTCATCCCAAATGTATTGGATAAAGCACCATCCATCATTTCAAAGAACACAGCTCCACTGCTCCACAGCTCAATGATGGATGACTCTATACCCCGTTAGCCCATGCCTGGCATTCATGTTTAGTTCATGTTTATCTGCTCCAGAAAGTCCTGTTCTATTGGCAGTGCTTCTCTACAGGGACTTGACAAGCTGTTTTAGCTGTGTCAGTAATTGGTGTAACTTAAAGGAGCTAAATGCATTCATTAGAAGGTGTCCACAAACATTTAGACATTTCCAAATGTAACTGTTAGTGAAAATAATTGTAATTTGTCTGATACTCAGATAATCAGATTAATCAGATACGTCATATTTCTGGAACCGAGGTATACCGGTACAGACGATACATCACCCAGAGCTGCTTGTACTGTGCTGCTATTTGTATGATGGTGGCAGCTCTTGTCAGTGTCTGCTGTGTTTGTGTGTTTCTCTGCAGATCCCCCTGGTTACAGATGGAGAGACTACGGTGCCCTGGCCATCATCATGGCAGGAATGGCCTTTGGCTTCCATCACCTGTACCGGGTAGGTTCCTACGTGCCCTGAAATGTTTCCCAGTTTATGATCTTTTTTTTAATGTCTGATCGGCTCTCTGCAGGTTCTGCCTTTCTCTCTCTCTTTTTTCTTTTTCTTTTTTTTTAATTCTCTGGCGCGGCTCCTGCTTTAGTGGAGTTTGTGGTTATTTTACGGCGAGGCTGTGCTGTGTGTGTAGATCACCCTGTCTTCTTTCAGGCCATCTACTCTGCATCATGAGCATGAGCTCATCTCCAGGCCCTTTTCTCTTCATTTCACTTTTCTTTTTCGGAAAATCCCAGAGCCAGGCTCTTTGATTTTAGCCCTCCAAAAACACGGGGCCAGGCCTGTTTGGTGAGGGGAGACCCCGTTACAGAGGAACCGTAATCCCACACCGGCCGCAGGGGCATGTGGACTCCATTACTGGCTTTTATAGGTGGAGGAGAGCAGAGTCCAGGCCCTTCCACTGTGAGCAGCGCTAGGTTATAGTGCTCCGATGATGTCATGCTTAGGAGTGCATGACTGTATGCATGTTGGGCTGTGTGTGTGTGTGTGTGTGTGTGTGTGATTGTTTGTTTTCATACATTTTTAGGACAAGAATAAGAATGTGTGAGTTTCTATTACATATAGAAATTAGGGCATCATAGCAAATTGGCATTTGTCATTACAATACATGCAAACATATTGTAAATTATATTATAATTCTATTATATTAAATAATTGCTGTCATGCAAAAGCCTCCTATCTCTAAATGGCAGCTTTACAGGAGAAGGAAAAAGCTTCTTAACTTTTAATGGAAGTCCATGTAAAAATATTTTGTTCAATGCTTCAAAGTCATTTGTTACATTTTTATTATTTATCCTGAAATTTAAACCACAATATAATTTAAAGGACAAGCTGCTATAACTAATTTTATATAAATGGTAAAACAATAACATATATTGTACATTGTCGCCATCACACAAAAACTGGATCTCCCTTTTTGCACAGTATGTTTTGACATACTGTGAATCTGGCAGCAATTCTTTACTTTGTGCCATTAGAGATTACATAGTGTCCAATAGAAATGCTCCAAAAATCATTGAATTCCACTGTAAATGAAATGTTTTTCTTCTACTGTAAACTTGTCATTATGGAAGGTTAATGTTATGAAGAGTTTTTGTTTTCCCAATCAAAGCAACTGCTTTGGAAATTGTAATTCATAGATTTTGCCAATTTCCACAACACAGTGTCACATCTTCGTAATTCATGTGGTCTTATGTTTGCTGTACGGTATTGCGATTTGTTTTTGGTCTGTTCTAAATATAAAAATGGTTACTGCCATAAAACAAATGAAAAACTATGAAATATTATTTTCCCAGGTGCTTAATCTTTTCCACAGTGCTGGACCGTGTTATTATTACATATTGTTGCGCAAAAAAACGACATTTTCCGTTGATATTGTTTTTTCTTTTTGACATAATCTGAGTCTGCCAGTAAAAAAGCAATTATGCAAAAGCAAATATAAAGAGTCAAGGTTTTTGCGTGACAGCAACAATATATATGTCATTTTTAAAATTTCAGGATGATAAAATCTTTTTACATTGACTTCTATTAAAAGTTAAGAGGGTTTTTCTCTTCTACCTAAAAGCAAGTGTTTTTGCATAACAGTGTTGATTTATTACATATGGAAGATATGTAAGACCCCATGTCCTGAAAATGTACAGAAACAAGTGTGTGTATGTGTGTGTGTGGAATCAGAGGGCAGATTGGCCATGTGGTGGCTAGCATGTGTCTTTGGCGTCAGTCTGCGTAGCGGCGGCTCTGAGCTGCCTCCAACACGGCCACTTCAGTCGGCCCCGGCTCTGCTGCTGTCAGCATACACACAGCTGTATAAAACTCAGCAGTCATGCCTCTGCAGCTACAGCTCCCACATTATTAATGTTAGGGTTAAACTCTGTTTGGGGACTCCACAGAGAAAGCCACTTTTTCCACATGACACGGGAAATCTGAGTTTTTCCGTCCAAAAGTCATGTCTGGTTCTGCCGCGGTCTTAAAACACAGACAGAAATTACACTACCATTCAAAAGTTTAGAATCAGTTGTTAAGAGTTGGTCATTGATTCAATAATACGCCACGCAGTGTAGTTAACAGACATTAGAAAAACTTAAATAAAAATATATTTCAGTTTAATATTTGAAGAGTTTGGGAGGAACTAGAAGCTGTTTTAGGTAATTTATCAAGTCATACACCTATTAGCCATAACACCTGTTCGCAATAATTGCCTGATATTGGTGTAGGTCCCCCTTGTCCCACCACAACAGATCTGACCCTTTGAGACATGGACTCCACAAGACTTCTAAAAGGAGCTCTGTGGTATCTGTCCTATAAGTATAACCTATAAGTTGTGAGGTGGGGCCTCCATGAATCACATCAGTGAGCTTTAGGTGCCCATAACCCTGTTGGCAGTTCACCAGTCGTCCTTTCATGGACCCCATTTGGTAGGTACTGAGCACTGCTGTATGCATGTTGGGCAGTGTGTGTATATGTGAGTGTTTTGCTTGTTTTGATTCTCTAGTTGTACCACATAAGGTGAGCCATTCCTTTCAGAGCCATTCCTTTGTGAATTTACTGAAATGTTGGGTCATTGTCATGTTGCATGGTCCACCTTTGCTTGAGGTTCAGTTTTTGAGAGATGGTCTTACATTTTCCACAAGCTCCCTCTGATGCAATAAAGAATTTATGGTGTATTCTGTGATGAAGTGGTTGCCAGGCCCTGCTACAGCAAAGCAGCCCCAAACTGTGCCATTTCCACCTCCACCACCACTGATTTTCTATGAATTAGACATTAATTTACAAATTTTTCTGAGATGTTTCTTCAGTTTTATTTGTTTAGTTATATTACCGCCATCTTTTAGTGTTGTTGAAATAAAGATCCGACATCTTTAACTATGTCAAAGACAGAGGCTTACCTGGATTGTCCTAATTTTACTATTTTTTTTATTTTTTCTAATTTTAGATTTTATTGAAAACAGTGAATCCAAGTTTCTCAACTTTTTTAATGAATGTTTTAATGGTTCTTTCTTGCTCTATTTCTCTTCCTGTCTCTTCTCCTGTCCTCATATGCAAGTCTGTGGTTCTCCTGTCTGCTGTCAGTCTCTCGGCTGTGCGGGTTGTGTGTGTGTGTGGCTGCAGGCGTGCTATTCCCTGGTGCGAGCACTCTCACTGCTGTCATGTCACAGGAGCTGCCTCCATATGCCCTGCGCTCGGCCCATCCTTTATTTATGCTATAGAGCAGAGCGTAAACACAGCTCACAGCAGCCCTCTTATTAATTACCCTGCCGCTGACACTCATTTAATCTTTTTCAACTTAAAAGTGTTTATTACTTCTGCCCGTGTCAACAACACTCGTGCTGCTGTGAAAACCTGGCCAGGCCAACTGTTCCTCAGGTCCAGCAGACAAAGGACCTGACCGGACAGTTCAGAAACAGGGAATTGCAATAGGTGCGGCTTTATTCAGTAGTAATACGTACAGTATGACTTTGAATACTGTTTAAATGTTCTAAAATAAAAATAAAACAGACTTTTTTTGTTTCATAAAATAAAATTTGGACAGTAACACAGTTTTTGTCATTTTTGTAATTTTGCCTCTACACACCACCTCCATAAATGGCCTGTTCCCTCTGATGACCTGATCTTTCTTATTTTAAGGAGAATTATTAAAGAGAGATAAAAAGCCTGGAGTTGATTCTGTAGCTGTTAATGGTAATTCTCAATATACTGTCCAGAGAGACGTCTATGTGAGTGAAGAGGATTATTATTATTAACCTAAAAACCAAAACTGACTCTGCAGGAGCGGCCAGACATGCTCAACAGCACCAAGAGGCCAGGAAGAGCACAGAAAACGACTGAAGTAGATGGCCGCAGAAAACATGCTTCACAACATCTAGTCAAGCCAAGAAATAGTGGATGCATCATTGTCCAAGTTGACAATCGAGAGACTCCTCATGACTTTAAATACAGGCTAGTGTTGGGTAGTTTTCTGTAAGGTAAACCTGGATCTGGTCATTGATGTAGATGTCAGTTTGACCACTTACCAGTTTGTCACCTACATAAACATTGTTGTTTATGTAGGTGACATAAACAACACTGACGGCAGTGGCTTCTTTCAGCAGCACACACAGGTCAAGAATGGTTTGAGGAACATAATGAAGAGTTTGAGGTGTTCTACTGGCCTCCAAAGTTCTCCAGATCTCAGCCCAATCAGGCTTCTCTGGAATGTGATGGAGCAATAGGTCTGATTTGAGCCGACTTCACCACTCTACTGCTAGACATCTCTACATCTTGGTGCTATGTACCACTGGGCAACTTCAGAGGTCTTGTAGAGACCATGGCTGGTGGGGCATTTTAGGCATTTTAGGTGGTATTAATATAATATATAAGCAATAATATACGACAGCAAGTCCTATGACCTGAGATATTGGTGGATCAGATCCTGAATACAGTCAACATCTGCTGCCCTTGATCCACTTAAACCAGTCTAATTAAAGTGTTAGTAATGAAACTTGCAGTTGATCAGTGCTCCTTAAGCACCAACAGTATCCTCAATATGCTTAGAAAAACATATTGTTAATCACAATAACAAAATATTGCTACATCCCTACTACTGTGTTATGGCTGGTGGTTTTGTCTGGTCAGCGTTGGCATCGCTGATGTGGTAACGTGCACTAGGGCTTCTTTGATTTATTTTGGTTCTTTATTTCGTAAAACCAATAAAATACTATTGCTAATGTACTAGAATGTATTGGACACAATAAGGTGTGTTAACTTTAGCTGAAGTTGCACTACAGAGTTTTACCATCATAATAAACCTTTCTCCACCTGCCTCTCCAACAAACTTTACTTCAGCTTTATTTTACTGCAAACGGTGCCTCCAAACTTTGGAAGGGTATCTGGACTCTGAGACAGTTGTTCCAGCTGTGATTAATCCAGTGTTACTCACCAGGGCCATGCTTGCTTAGAAAAGGAAGCCTTTTTACATGCGAGAGATGAGAGAAGCTGTAGCCTTTTCAGGCCTGGAAGGTGTGTGTTAGCCCTCCGACCTAGTTGCTCAGGCTTTGTGTACGAGCCTGTTGTTGAACAAGGCTTAAGTCTGACAAGCAATTGTCCTCGGAAGGTGACACGTTGGAATGGAGCAGCCAGGCTGTGGGCAAAAAGGCTTAATGAAGTTGAACCCAGAGTCACGCCCCATTGCTTAATTCTTGGCCTGTGTGTCAGCTATTGAGTTAAATTGCAGTGGATGAAGTGAGTAAACCACAAGACTTTCCAGAGGGAGAGAAAGTAGGGGAGGGAGGGAGGGGTGGCGGTAGTGGTGGGGGGACGCTTTACTTTACTTTATTTATTTATTTATTTATTTATTTATTTATTTAAATGTGGTCATAAGCGTATTAATTATGCTTCTAAATGCAAAGCTTTAGCTAAACATCCTTCTGGACCACGGGTGATGATTTAGTGTTGTTTTTTTGAAAAACCGCAAAATATGCAAATATTTTACCCATAGTTTCACCCAGTTTCCACCCACTCTGTCTTTTTTATTTTATTATATATATATATATATCTTTGTATTATATATATATCTTTGTATTATATATAAACTGATCTTGCAAATGCATCCGTAGTGAAGGCGCCGCGGGTTCCGCCCGGGTTTGCTGAACCCGATGAGAGTCCGTGTTGGTTTACTGTTGGTTCCCATTTGGAGAAAAGCAGCAGATCTGCGTCCCTTTGTGGGTGTGTGGCTGCTAAACATGCCCTCGCCCGTGGCCCTGTTTTCCCTGTTCCTGAGAGGAATTCTAATAGCGTGTCATGTTTTTAATTGCAGAAATACATCCTTCCCCTCATTATGGGCAGCAAAGAGGACAAGAAGCATCTGCAGAGGATCGAGAGCAGCATCATCGAGATGAGTGGCACGCTGACACAGACAGGTGAAGATTAATATCTTCATCACTTTTTCCTCCTTAACATTTTCCTTCATTTATCTGTCTCCAAAATCTGCTCACATTTTACAAATGACGGTCCTGTCATTTCGCTTTAATTTGAAATTGCTTGTTTACTGTCAGCTCAGCCTCAATTAATTACGTTTCGCTGAAAAGCTCTTAACCTCAGAATATTAATGAGGGGAAGGGGAATGACAGCGTTTCTTTTTTTTTTGGGTAATATTTTTTCCCTCCTTTGTAACTGCATGGGTAGAAAGTTCATTTTAATTTTTTGCGATGGTGGAGGTGGTGGTGGTGTGGCTCCCTGGCTGGAGGCTGAGCGGGCCAGTGATTAAGTGTGCAGTGACAGGTGCGTCTTGTGCCTTGGACAGGTGAGGAATCTGAGCCAGGCTGTCAGAGAACGAGCCCCCCTCTTCAACCCCCCACAGCCACCACCCCCCCGCCCCTCACTCATACGCTTCTTACTGCTGTAATTAAACAAACCAGCAACCATGAAAGCGGGACACTTCCCAGAGAAACTTTAGTCTCGTTAGTGCAGCGTTCACTCCACAGCTGTGCTACACACGAGAGAGTCTAGGCCTGTGTGACTGAGCCTATATATGTACGTACACACACTGTATGGGCAAAAGTATTGGGACACCTGCACATTTTTATTGTTCCTTCCTTTATTCTAGGGTATTCAAAAAGAGTTTGTCCTGCTTTTGTTGGAGTAACTGTCTCTACTGTTCAGGGAAGACTTTCTACTTGATTTTGGAGCACTGCTGTGAGGATTTGATTGCATTTAGTGACAAGAACAAGAGCAAGGTCAAGAAGTTGGATGATCACCACCTTACCTCATCCCCAACTTGTCCCAAAAGTATTGGATGGAGCACCAACCATCATTTCAGAGTGCATAGTTCCACTGCTCCACAGCTTTATTCTCAGGGGCTTTATACCTCTCTAGCACAATAGGTTTGGGTTTATCTACTGTCCTATTCAACAGTGGGGCAGCGGTTAGAGCGCCGGGATATCGATAACTGGTTTGTGGGTTGAGTGTGTGTGTGAGTGTTTGTTCACTACCAGATGGGTTAAATGTGGAGGACACATTTCGCTGTACAGTGTACACTGTACAGTGACAAATACGTGCACCTTTACCTTTACCTTATTCTATTGGTGACTTAAACACACACAGTGTGTAAATATATTTGGACATATTCTTTGTGTGTATGTATGTGTATGTATGTGTAAAAAATATTTCTCAGCTTTTATACACATTTGAACAAAAAGTGGCATGTCCAAAATTATTCATACCCTTCTCAATAATTAATAGAAAAGCCTTTATTGGCTATTACAGCAATCAAACGCTTCCTGTAATTGCTGACCAGCTTTTTGCATGTCTCCACTGGTATTTTTGCCCATTCATCTTTAGTGATGAGCTCCAACTCTTTGAGGTTCGAGGGTCTCCTTGCCATCACCCTGATCTTTAGCTCCCTCCACAGATTCTCAATTGGATTCAAGTCAGGACTCTGGCTGGGCCACTGCAAAACATTAATGTTTTTGTCTGCTAACCATTTCTTCACCACTTTGGCTGTGTGTTTTGGGTCGTTGTCGTGCTGAAATGTCCACCGGTTCCCAAGGCCAAGTTTCTCTGCAGACTGCCTGATGTTGTTGTTGAGAATCTTGATGTATTGCTCTTTTTTCATGGTGCCATTTACTGCGATCAAGTTCCCTGGTCCATTGGCTGAAAAACACCCCCAAAACATTAGGTTCCCACCACCATGTTTGACAGTGGGGATGGTGTTCTTAGGGTTGAAGGCTTCTCCTTTTTTACGCCAAATGGTGCACACATCATTGTGGCCAAACAATTCAATTTTTGTTTCATCTGACCATAAAACAGAACACCAGAAGTCTTCTTCTTTGTCCAGATGAGCATTTGCAAAGGTCAAGCGGGCTTTTGTGTGCCTTTTCTGGAGAAGTGGTGTCCTCCTTGGCCTGCGTCCGTGGAACCCAGCAGTGTGCAGTGTCCGTTGAACTGTCTGCCTTGAGATGTCGCCACCAGCAGAGTCCAGATTCACCAGGATGGCCTTGGTGGTGATCCTTGGATTTTTCTTCACCTCTCTCACTATTCTCCTGGCCAGCACAGGTGTCACTTTTGGCTTCCGACCACATCTTCTGAGATTTTCCACAGTGCGGAACTTCTTGTATTTTTTAATAATACTTTGCACTGTAGCCACTGGAACTTGAAAACATTTTGATATGGCTTTATAGCCCTTTCCTGACTTGTGAGCGGCCACAATGCACAGCCGCAGGTCCTTAGTGAGCTCCTTTGTCTTAGCCATGACTGTCCACAAACCAACTGCAGAGAGCTGCTGTTTTTCTCCTGTTGAGTTGATTAAAACAGCTGTTCCCAATGAATCAGGGTAATTAGGATGCTTTAAAACAGCTTGGACTATTTGGAATGGTATAGAACTTTGGATTTTCCCATATACTGTGACAGTTTTCAAAGGGTATGAATATTTTTGGACATGCCACTTTTTGTTCAAATGTGTATAAAAGCTGAGAAATATTTTTTCCCACAATGATGCCTCTTGTACATCATCGTGTTATCTCCTGGGAGATGCCTGTGTCGTTTCAAGGCAAAAATATAACTTCTGGTTAAATAAAAGTAAATTTAAGTCAAACTTTGCCAGGGGTATGAATACTTCCGGGCATGACTGTATATATATATATATATATATATATATATATATATATATATATATATATATATATATATATATACATACACACACACATACATACATACACTAAAGGTGGGACTTAATCCAGGGCCACTGTGAGCACATGTTTACACACTGATTTGATGAGTCTTTGTTTGGAAAATGAAAATTTGTCGAAACCGGTGTTAGTCACTTTGCATAAGGCCTCACGTCTATTGTAGAGGTATTGTACTCAGCAGGGCTGAATTTGTTAGAGTAAAGCTAGTCTGTATACACTATTGATTTTTGGCTTTTTGAACAGTAAAAAACAAATACCATATTGTGCGCCCAGACAAACAGGCCCTGCTGTCGGTTGGCCCGTGTCTTGTGCTGCTCTCGGCCCAGCCATTGTTTTATGATCTCGCAGATCAAAATAAGCAAATAATGTTCCCCACAAGAGGATCTCACCAGTTACACACGTTATATCAGACACACAACGCTTGGTCTGAAAGAATCGTCCTGTATTAATGTGTTTTTATACGTGTGTGTGTGTTATAGAGTGGGGTTGTTATTAAGCTGTTTGTGCAGTGCTATGGGCTGGGGAGTGCCCGAGGAAGCCTTCTGAATTGAGCCCTTGCGTGCAAGCTTAGTGTGGCTTTCTCTATCTGATTAACAAATGAGCTCTTTCATTGTCATTTTGGTTCATATATGCAAAAAAATCCTTCCTTTGTGTTCTGATCTCTGTCTCGCCATTCTTCCATTTGGGTTTACCATCATTCCTGCTTTGTTTAGGGTCACGCTGGAGATTTCAGCGATAAGAAAGGCCTTGATGTTGAATTTCCTTCTAATTTTATAAAGCATCTCTCTTCCCCTCTCTCTCTCTCTCTCTCTCTCATTCTCTCTCTCTCCCCTCCCTCTACTAAGGTTGTATGTAGTATTTTATTTCTATCTATTGCATTCCCTACCTCAATCTCTCTATCTCTATCTCTCTCTATCTCTCTCTCTCCCTCTCTCTGTATCTTTATATTTAACATTTCTATTTCTCTGTATCTCAATATCTCTCTACCTCAGTTATAGGTAGTATTTAATTTCTCTCTCTCTCTCGCTCTCTCTCTCTCTTTCTCTTTATTGATCTCTCTGTCTATATTTGATATTTCTATTTTGCTCTTGATTTCTCTCTCTCTCTCCTCTCTCTCTCTCTCTCTCTCTCTCTCTCTCTCTGCTAAAGTTGTATGTAGTTTTCAATGTATATCACTCTCTCTCTATCACTCTCTGTTGTATGTAGTATTTCACTTCTATCTCTATCATTTTTACTCTCTCTCTCTCTCTCTCTCTCTCTCTCTCTCTGTCATTCACTCTTACACTTTTTTAGTCTCTTTATTCTCTCTATGTCTCTCACTCTCTTGTTTCTATTCTCTTGTTTCTCTCTCTCCTGCTCTATTTGTGTATCTGTTCCTCTCATGCTCTTCTTTTTGTCTCTATCTCTCACTTTCCGCTGCACTCTTTCTCTTCTCTCTTCTCTCTTTTTCTCAATCCTGTTCTTTTCTTTCTGCCTCTCGCTCACTCTCGCTCACTCTCGCTCTCTCCCTTCCTTTTCCCTTTCGGAATAGTCCACCTTTCGGCGGCTGGTCCGTCAGTCAGTCACGCTGCTGATCTAATTTGCTGTGGCTGCAGTAGCCGAGCTGCTATTGTAGTTAATGACTGTTTCAGTGAACAGTTGGGAGAGGGTTGCAATTACAGAGTGAGTTTCCCCCTCTCCTCACAACATGAGTAATAGCGACTGACTGCCTCTCGTGCCAATTGCTCGCACCCTTTGTTAAAGTTCATGTGTTTCTCCAGCGCCGAGCGCGATGAAGTGATGTGTCCCTTTGAATGCGGCCGCATTACTCTCTCTCTCCGCCTGTGAGTAGGCCTTGACTCCCATTATGATTTCCCTGCAACTTTGCACAGACAATTAATGAATGGGTCTTGGATGCACTTCAGCATACACACACTCACACACACACACACACACACACACACACACACACAGGAGCTGTAATGGAATTGTGCTGCCTGTTTGGCCTCTTTGTCAGTGGAGAGCATATTGGTGACCAGCTGGCCATTAAAGAAACAGAGAGGCTTGGACATATGTAGTTTACAATACATTGAGGTATTTACTGAATAATTTACACAGCGCACACTGTGCGGTTCCTCGCACCAGCTGGGAGACCACTTGCAGCTTCTCAGATTCACCCACTCACTTTCTACAAAGACAAGGCTTGTTTCGGGCCAAGCCAGAGTGAATGGCAGCATTATTGCTCACATTCTGCATCTGAGCTCGGAGTGTGGGCTGTGCCTGAGCATTTGGCATTGGTCATCAAAGTAGAACCTGAACAACTGAGTGATATGTCTGCTAACACAACTGCTTACAAAATGGGGGATGGGCCATGTCACGATAGCTTACTTCACAGTGTGCTTTTCGGGTTACAGTACTGTGGAGTAGTCTGGGACCAACGTTCATTCACTTATTAGTTATTAAGTTTTCCGGCAACGATTGGATAAAAGATAATGCGATAAACTACTGAAACTATTCCAAAGTTCAGAAAAAATAGGATTAACAACCGTGCAGGGCCTGGTAGACCACCAACACTGCCCCAGTCAGATAGGCAGAACTGTGTAGCATTAGGTAGCATTTTTACCTTAAAATAACAGCATCCAAATTATTGACACTCACTTGTAATATTGAAAGCAACTGACACAGATGTGCAAGTGCACACACACACAGCTTGCCCAGTCCCTGTAAAGAAGTATTGTCAATAGAATAGTGCTTTCTTGAGCAGATACACATGAACCAATTGGCACCATGTCTAATGCCAGGTGTGGGCTAGAGGGGTATTAAGCCCCCCCCCAGCATTGAGCTGTGGAGCAGTGGAGAACTGTGCCCTCTGGAATGATGGATGGTGCTCCATCCAGTACTTTTGGGATGAGTTAGGGATGGGTGGGTGGTGATCATCCAATTCCCTGGGCAGTGGAAGCAGTGACTCCAACAACAACAGGATAAATAGGTGTCCAAATACTTTTGTCCATATAGTGCATTGAGAAATGTAAAGACATTTTCAAAGTGCACCTGTAGCAGATGGCAAGAATCCAAAATCCAAATATTATCCCATAATTAATGCCATGATTTTTCTTTCCTTCACTTTGCATTCCATCTACTAGTTACACTCTATAATGAAACATGCAGGTTTTTTAAGCACTGGCGATGTACAGCATATGCTCAAAAAAGCACAATGACAACACTGACTGTTTTTCATCATGTTACGATCGAATATAGTCAGTGTTGTCATTGTCCTCCTGTCATTATTATATTTAGTTGTTGTGGTTTTGTGTTCTGTTCTGTCAAAAGTACTGAATTTATGCTTTTACGCAGTACTCCATATCATGAGTATTAGTACTTCTAACATTATATGGACAAAAGTATTGGGACATCTGCTCATTCATTGTTTCTTCGGAAATCAAGGGAATTTAAAATAAAAAAAATAAAATAAAAAAAGTGTTTCCTGCTTTTTTCCAGGGAAGAAGACTACTAGATTTTGGTTGCATTCAGCGATGAGTGTTAGTAAGGCCAGGATGTTGAATGATCGCAACCCCACCTCATCCCAAAAGTATTGAATGGAGAACCAACCATCATTCCAGAGAACACCGTAACACTGTTCCACTGCTCCACAGCTCTACCCCTCTAGCCCACACCTGGCATTAGGCATGGAATGGCACCAATAGGTTCATGTTCATCTGCTCCAGAGAGCAGTTGGCACTTCTGTTGGCAATACTTTTCTAGCTGTGCATATGTGTGCATTTGCACATCCGTGTCAGCAATGGGTGCAACTTAAAGTAGCATTTATTAGAAGGGGTGTCCACAAACATTTGGACATAGAGTGTTGTATAA
Source organism: Salminus brasiliensis (assembly GCF_030463535.1). NCBI lineage: Eukaryota > Metazoa > Chordata > Actinopteri > Characiformes > Bryconidae > Salminus > Salminus brasiliensis. Next base: position 8,378,682 of record NC_132891.1, read on the forward strand.
AATAAGACAGACTTAGGCAGATTATAGAGCACCTGTAAACAACCATCAGTGTGAAGTCACTCTACAGTACTAACTAGCTGATTGGGTGTCAGTCTGCTCTACCCTTCACCGGTTTGTTAATGGCAGCGTGGTTCTCTACTGTTTGTAGTTTACGTACCTCAGAAATCCTCGAATATTCTGATGCATTTGGATCATACTGCTCACTCTCATTACGCAGTACTGAACTTCTGCTAGCCGCAAGGTACTAAACCCTTATTGATGTACAGTGAAAATCCATTATCCTGCATACAATAAATACTCACAGTCCAAGAATTCATCAACAGTAATGCTCTCTATGCGATAAGTAGGTCCCGTTCAACAGTTAGGCGCATTGCAATCAGGAGATTGCTATCCACCGTAGCGGAGTGATATGCAAGCTAATGCGCTCTCATAAGCATCTAAAGGGACGCTTTATAGAGTCGTCTACTTTCTCGCTCTCGTTTTATCTCCGTTCCTGACGCACGCTAGTAGCTGAGCCGTGTCGTTTGGGCGAGTAGCGTTGAAGGAACACATGTAATATGTGCTGAAAAGCTGTTTCTGTGAAAGGAAAGCCCTGCAACCGTGCACTGGAGAGCCGACAGTCGGCAGCTAATAATATCTGTTGATGTTAATCCATAGAGTTGATTTAACACTTTACAGAGCATGATTTATAGAGGCGTTTATTGGTTTTCTGTAACATAATCAGTTTGGAAACTTAATGCATTGTTTGGGAATGCATGTGTGACTGGAAGCAGGGGGAGAGCAACTTGTGCTCTGGGTTATTTGAAATGATACCCCCATTAATAACACCAACTCTTGGCCTGTTAGCGCTGCTTTTCCTGGGCTTTCTCTGTGATCCTCGGGACCGTCTCAACCTGGCAATAACACAATCTTCGGAGTCGATGGAAAATGAGCTATATTTACTCAGATTAGTGAGGACACTTTGTCTAGCCTCCTCCGCAGGCTCCCAAATGAGGGGATTTTTTTTCTCTGTCTTGTTGATTGTTTGGAGAGTTTGAGAGAGACTAACCCATGCTAATGGAGGTTTAGAGACGGTGGGTTGATACAAGATCAGACACTGGTGATTAATCATGAACAAATGTAGTCGTCTTCTATTACTGACTGAGGGGAAAGAAGAGCCAAACAGAAATCTATGAGCAGCATCAACAGAAGATTCGAGGGCGGAGTACATTTTAGCATATTTTTATCTGTTTATCATTTTGATTTTCTCCTTCTGAATTCAGCTTGGAGTCTCCTGGGGGATGATCATTTAGTGACGTGGCTCGTAATTTGGGAGTGGGCAAACAAAAAAAACAAAATTTCGCCAAATGAGATTTTAATGAAGCCTTTTTGATTCATGTATCATTCGTTAGCTTATTGTTGCAAAAAAACATTTCATCACCGTTTTTGCCTTTTTCTGCTTTTCGCCATAATGTGGAAATTTCCCCAACTGACTTGATGCAATGGTGGCATGTAATGCAATTACAGTACCATGCTGGAAATTCAGTGAGCTCTTTAGAACAACCCATTCTTGCACTAATGTGTGTAACGGCAGACTGATGAATGAATTCACTCATTAAGAGGTGTCCCAATACATTTGTCCATATAGTAGTTCTAAAGCAGTTGTTCAGTCTTCCCTAAATGCTGGCTATATCTGGCTGTGATGCACATAAGAATATTGTATTTATATATTTTCTAGTATCTAGTAGTAATAGTAGTAGTTCTTATTAAACATTGACACTGTCTGTATGTTTTGGCTGCAGTGACCCAGCTGCAGGCGACTTTAGCCTCAGTGCAGGACTTGTTGGTCCAGCAGCAGAAGAGAATACAGGAGCTGTCTCAAGAGCTGGCAAACTCTCAGGTAACCCCACCATACCCACACATACACTTCTTATGCTACTGTCTATTATCATATGACCCTGACCAGGTATATGCACATCACCCTTTTATTTGGTGAAACAGTTGCAGCAAACAGTTTCTTCCTCCAACAGAATGATCATGATTTGAGTTCTATCAGTCTTATGTTGGCAAAGGAGTGTTCAAATGGCAGTCCTCAGAATGGAGGAATGCCAGGAATCCCTTTCAAAGAATACGGTCACTGCTGTTTGCAGTGTGGCCTGTGGTATGTGAAGGGATGGGTTAACAGGAGGGTACACAAGAGGAAAAACAGAGAATCCAGCTGTCTTCTGGGTAAAACAGAGGCCACATTCCTTCCCAAAGTGGTAATTTCTCACCAACTTAACATGAATTGCAGGGACTTGTAGTGTTGCTCCATGTGGTGTAAATAAAGTTCCCCATTGGCCTTTTTTTCTCCCTCTCTCTCTCTCTCTCTCTCTCTCTCTCTCAAGGGTGCAGACAGCCTCTATAAAACAAGGCCATTTTAAGCTTAAAACAACACCCAGCATTTATCACACTCTTTGATATGGATGTCTTGCCCTGATAAAACCGTTAGTGTCGACATGGCTCATATGCCGCTGAAATCGGAAGTGTGCATGAGCAAGACTGAGTGTATATTGCAGAAGCCCAATAAAGTGCATGTAAAGGCATCAGCACAAGGCTAAAGCAGGCCAGCCAGGGACAGCCGCAGGAACAGGACCCGCTCGTCATCACCTCACCTATTTTCAGTTGACAAGAGACCTCATTTAAGCCCCTCCTAGATGCCATCTGAAAAGCAGAACCATTCAAATTACACTCTTAAAAATAACACTGCCAAAATGGGTTGTTTGGAGAGAAGCCATAGAGGAACCACTTTTGGCCTGTTAGAAGGTCTTACAGTTAATGATTCTTAAAAATATGATGCTATGGTCTTGTACCAGTAAACGTGTGTTCCATATCCAAACCTAGAACCATTCTTTGGGGGACGTATCATTCAAAAAGGTGGAATCACTGTTGTCAATAACATTTATTCAGATTGGGTGCAGATAGCTCAGTTTTGATGTTGGTTCTGTACAGCTGTAAACTGTCAAACATTGTTAACATAACGTGTTTTTAAAGTTTTATTAAAATGCACAATGCTTCATATATCAAAAATGGTGATTTAAAGCTTGAGTAAGATAACTTGACAATAATTTCTGGTTATAGATTATTACAGTGCATGTTTTATCATAATATCATAATTTTTGTAACTCCCAAAATATCCAAAAGTAAATTATATATATATATATGCAATCGAAATAATGCAACCCCCATTCCATATAAGATTTATTAGCAAAATTTACAAACTCACTGCAATCAACCAATCAAACGACCAATTTAAATAGATCAACCTAATACCAAAACAAGTGGTTTCTCCAAATTTAACACAAATTGCCACTTTTAATGACTACTGCAAACTTGATGCCTAGCCAGACACCATCTTCTGGCAATGTTCCTCATCATGAGCAGTGCCTTATGTTCACTAATATTCTCAAGTTTATAATATTCTCAAATATCTTTTTTTCCAATCCCGATAAAGACTTCTGATGAGGTTCAAGTCAGGCGACTTTGACAGCTACTACTGAATCTTCCAGGACTTCTTCTGATACCAAGCCTTGGTGGACTTTGAGGTATGCTTGGGATCATTGTCCTGTTGCAAGGTCCAGTGACGCCTAAGCTTGAGCAGATTACGTGATGTTTTTACCTTGGATTTCCTGATATTCGATTGAATCCATCTTGCCCTGCCTAGTGGTATGTCTGGAGGAGGAGGGATGAAAACATTTAATGAATTTTTAGATTGATTTTAAACTTTGCTTAAAGACCAGATGTTCACCCACATCCACAAGGTTGGTGGATCTCTTTAGGTACGCCGTCCTGAAAGAAATCTTACTGTAACTGTTTCTCTTACGCGAAAAATGGACATGATTTACAAGCTTGAAGAAGTAGCACTGGAACGAAGCTGGAATAAACATTGACGGAACCCAGCATCATCATCTCTAGCTGCCTTGGTGTCAGCTCTGTTGTGTGTGTGTGTGTGTTTTTCCCTATCACGAGCTAATTTAGTGCGGCATGGTGTCATTATCTTTCAGTGGAGTGCTCATCATGACTGCGTGTTGTCTCTTCACTTTTGAAGACATATGCTTACGATCCATAACGTCTCTCGCTCATCTGAGGGAAATAGCTGGCGTTTAGAACGAGCTCCCTGTTAAAAACACATCTCCATACCTCCAGTATGAAACTCTACTCACTTTGTATCTCATGATGCTCTGATAAATCATCCCGCAGCAGGCGCCAAAAAGCGCTTTGGAATTGCGACGGAGCCGATGTTTTATGTCCACAGCTTGTTAAGCACATGGGTGTTTGAATGTAGCATCTGGATCCCGCAGGAAAACATATGCGAACGCATCTGGCCTCGTACGAATCCCAGAGAAAAATATGAACCTCTCACCCCTCTGAAGTTCATCAAAACTGCAGACTCACCACTTCTCCTTTCTTGCCCCCCCCCTCTCAAAAAGAGATCCGTCTCTCCATGGATGGCCTGAACTGACTTGGCAAATTGAGCCAGAGTAGTAGGCACTCTCCGCCCGTAAGCTCTCCACATCAGCCTTCCGCTCAGTTCGCTCAGCCGGCCGAAGCCAAACAGAGGTAGAAATGGATTCCTGTTAAAAATCTAAATTGAATTAAAAAGTGTTGCCGTCATTTACCGTGAGTGCCTTGTTGGAAGACAGCAGTGTGTAAAAAGTATATTTCACATCAAAACATCCATTAAACAAATCATAAACTCTGCTTTATAGCCAAAGTGTTGATCTTAAATTTTCCTGCGTGAGACGTGGGCCCTGTTGTCTCCAGCCATATGGGAAATTGTGGAAATTGTTTTCAGGTCCGGAGTGTGTGATTGAGAACACATGTTGAGCCACTGAGCCTAGTTATCATTTTCACTTTGCGGTTTTCTGCCCTGCCTTTTTGGGCTGCGCTGTGCCGAGCAGAACGCGCCAGGCTCGGCAATTAGAACTCTTTAACACGGAAATGTGCGTTTAACCTAAAACACATGGCAACTCTTGTTTCTTCAGCAGCTAAGTAAACATTTCATATCATTTCAAACGCTGAATTACAGTATGTGCTCAGTTTAACTAGCTGAGTTGGTTTTTTTTTTTTTTTACAGTATTATGATATTATACAGTAATGAAGTGTCAGATCGTTTAAAACTTGGCACTTTCTAGACTCTTTAGAGCATTTTGTCATTGCAGCATGAGCGCATTGCTGTTGTAATTGAATTTGCATTAAAGAGCCCATATCATGGAAAAACACATTTCTTTACTTTTTGAAACGGGCTTGTTGTGTGGACATTATTAGAGTTAACTAGGGTTGCAGCAGTATACGTTCTAAGGTTTACCATGGTATGAAAATGTATGGTTGTCATAGAATGTACATTTGCATAATTTTGTTGTTTTTTTGGGAATAAAATGCAATCAAAAAGAGAATCCCACCAGTTTCTTACTATTTTCCTACCAAAAACCATTGGAAAATAACCAATAGATTAATCCATCAGACCTGCCTGATGTTTTGGAGATGCTCTGACGTCAGACTGGCTCAGATCCTTACTCTTGCCCGTTTGTCCTGCATCACCTTCAAGAACTGACTATTCACTTGCTGCCTGATATGTTGACCCCAAACTTTAACAGGTGTTATTTTAACGAGATAATAATGTACTTCAGTTTAATTTTAATTCTATGGCCGCTCAGTGTGAAATGCACTAGAAGTACCAGACATCATAAACCGCCAAAGCTGTCAAAGATACAGGGATTTTCTATGTCACGTCCAGTTAAACAAAAATATTGTATTAGAGAATCCCACAAGATTCTTACTAGTTTCAGCATTTTAAAGCCAGGCAGTCACTCAATTAATAGGGAAAAAAACCTGCAGATTAATCAATAAGAATGATTATTAGCTGGAAACAAAATAATAGTTAGAGCTTTACCATCACATTCAGCTTTCTTAGAGACATTTTATATCTACTAACATTAATAAATTGTTTTAACTTTACTAAATATTGTGTTCAGCCCAAAAAGCTGGAATAATAAAAAGAATAATAATAATGACAGTAATAATATTAATATTAATAATAATAACATTTACATTTATGGCATTTAGCAGACGCTCTTATCCAGAGCGACTTACAAAAGTGCTTTGCTATTTACCCAAGAAAAGAGATAATAATAATCATGATGTTTTATGAAACTGTTTTCATACTGTGAAAATCTCATATCGTTGCAGCCCTAGTTTCAAAACACACTTTACTGCCCAGTCCAGGCGCTTGGTCACTCCTGAATCAAAGTAAGTGAGTGTAATATTTTTAATTGGTTTGTTAATTTCCAAAAGGCATAAAGTTAAAAACAAAAACAAAGAAAATGACAAAGAGCCAGTTTTGGGATCTCATGATTTTGGGATCTTCACCCATTCTTCCTTCCAAAAGGCTTCCAACTGTCTGGCTGCACAGCTTGTTTGAGGTGTATCCACAGATGTTTCAATAGTGTTTAGGTCAGAGAACTGTGAAGGAAGACAAAAACTTTCAGCTCGTGCCTCATCGGGTAATCTATTGTGAATTCTGAGGTGTGTTTAGAATCGTTAACAGGTGGGGTTTTTTTTTTTTTTTTTTGCTGGAATGGGAGTTTGCTGGTATGTCGAACAGTGCATCACCACTCCAGAGTTGATTAAATCTGCCCAAGCTTTTGTACTAAACACAGAGAAAAACCCTTCTCTTGCTTAAAAAGTTGAAACGATTGTGTCGTCTTTAATTTGACACTTCTTAGACATCAGTTGAACCTCTGCTCACTACACACCCAAACAGAAATGTACAGTTACTGTAAATGAACAGGGCAGTCAGTCAGAACAGGGTTCCTTCTAAACACGTCTGGAGGACAGAAATAGAAGGAATAAAAGAAATCGAATAATGGTCATGCAAGCATGAATTAGGATGTTTATCAATGGACCCCAAAGCCAAAATACGACCTGAGAACATGGTGCCTTTACGTGATCTAATAAGCATGTTTGCATTGCTGTCAGCAGTTAATTGGTTATGGTTAATTTTACCATATGCATAGGACTTCATGTCTTGGAATTGCTATCTTCATTGTCATCAGCAGATGCGGAAATTATCGACATAAGCCCGGAATTTTCATATCAGTGCACCCTCGTTTTAAATCCAGAGATATTTCCCTTATTAGTGGCTGCACATGGAAGATTAGGAGCTTGTGCAGTTTGTAGCCGATGAGCTCGCCACTGGGATGGTGCATAAACAGGCTGAAATGAATTGTACCAGTGCTTTCATTGGAAACACTCCTGAGGGATTTAGTTTCAAGCTGATTCCACCATAAATATACATGCATTACACGAGGAAAATATTATCGGGGAGAGAAGCTGTGAGTTAATTTGCATTCAGACGTTTTTAAACTGTCCTTGTTAAGATATTATCCACTGCTAATGGTCTGCAGGCATTTACTAATGTATTCAATGTTTTCGCTGGCTGTCTGCTGCTGTTCTGCGAGTGTGTGTGTGTGTGTGTCTGTGTGTGTATTAGTCTCTCTCTGAGGGGTGTGATGTTCTCTATGAGGATTACCTTTACAGGAAAGGAGGTGAATCAAAGGGGAAAGAAGCAGGATTACTTGGTAGTGGCTACGGTCAGCATTTGGCAGATGTTATCCAGAGCAACTAATACTTTTTTCATGTAGCAGAATTTGGCAGAAATACAGTTAAGTTATTTCCAGGCACTGTGTGCTCACCTGGGCGGGGAGCCGGACCCCGTCTGCCATGTGGAGAGCAGTTTCACTTATGTAAACCTAGGTTTCCACACATGACCTGACACAAGACAAGGAATTGACTCTCTTTAAGGAAATGTATGTTTGTGACACTTGTAATTGTGTAGTTTTGTGTATCACAGTATTTTACACATTTCCTGATCAGCCATTACATTAAACCACCTGCCAAATATCGGGTTGACCCCCCGTAGTGTCATTAAAAACAGCTCTGAACTGTTGAGCCATGGACACTCCACAAGACACAGCCAGCCTTAACCTTTTCCACTGTTTGTGGCACTGCTGTGGGATTGGATCATAGTGGCCGTGGTTGATCATGACCCGGTCACTGGTTCACTGATTCCTCTTTCTTGAAGCACTTTTGATAGGTACTGACCACTGCATACAAGGAACACCCAACAAGACTTGCCTGCCTGTTTTGGAGATGCGCTGACCCAGGCATTTCTTGTCAAAGTGGCTGAGTGGCTTGTCAAATCCTTACTCTTGACCATTTTTCCTGCATCCAGCATCACCTTCAAGAACTGACTGTTCACCTGCTGCTTAAGATGTTGGCAGGTGTTATTTTAACCAGATAAATAATGTATTTCACTTTACTTCACGTAAGTGGTTTAAATTCTATGGCTGATCAGTGTAAAATGCACCAGAAGTGCCAGACGTCATAAACCGCCAAAGAACAGTGTTGGCCATGTCTAATGTTGAAGCCCTAGCAGTGCTATTAATTGTAATTGGAACTGACTGAACCTCTGAAGATTTTGTGGTACTATTTCAGAACGTCTGTTTTGATCCCAAGAGTTCCAGAAGAACCTTAAAAGACTAATATCATATACCTTCACTATGACCCTCTGTGGTACCCCACCTTGTTTTATGGTAATTACTGACAGTAGTGAAAAGACAATTAACAGCAGTCAAGCTGCCATCATTTGCCTTTTATTTGTACATTTCTTGGTGACACAAGCTCGGCCTTAGGTCACAAATGAGCTTGTTGTCGCAGGACTTTCAGCACGCTCTGCTGCGAGGTGCGTTGTGGCTCCTGTTTGAAAAACGTTATTTAGATTTTATGTCTGGGAAGTGTAAGCTCAGCCGCCGAAGCAATTAATTTTTTTTCCACAGGTAAAATGAGCGAGAGGCACATTCCAGCCTTATTATGTGGGTGCCATGGGGAGTTGGGGATTATGATGGTCGTAATGAGGTGAGGCCTGTAATAAGAGTGTCTTCGCTGGGCCTAATGCGCTCAGCCCGGATCAGATGTGCCCTCCGAAAACACCGCACTTTATCAGAGGCGGCTTTAGAAGCAGATAGGAGAGAAACCCCAACCTTGCCCGCCCCTCCCTCCCCACCCTGCACTGTAAATGAGTCTGATCCTTTTCAGATGTGATTCAATTAATTTCCTTTAGATGTAATTACATGTGAAAGAGTCCAAGTTATCCCTCTTCACTCGACAGGGGGTCTCCGCATCCTAACTAGCAGCCCCCGGTGAGTCAGGCATTCTTAATTACTTTCAGTTTTCTTTTCCCCAGCCCTTTTTACTTCATTTCCACACCTCTTCCCCCTCTCCCTCTCCTCTTCCTCGGAGGGCGGGAGGACGGGGGGATTAGGCGGTGGATGAGGGCTGTTTGTTTGTGGACGGTTCAAAGCTTCAGGTACCCCTGTGACTGGTGTAAGTTTACAAGACTTTTATTTCCTCCTCCAAACAGGGCTCAGGAGCCTCGCATAATCCGCTCGAATTTGAGTCTGGGTACACGAGCCGCCCCACTTTGGGCATTGAAGTGGAGTTTGTTCTCTAAAATTATGATTGTGGTGAGAGTTTTGGGAAAGCACAGAGGACTGAGTGCATCATCATTTGAAAAAAGGAACCGACAGCCTTTATTTAGTTGAATTCATTGAGTGTTTTAAGTTGACGTATAGATAGTAAGTGTATGACTGTGGTTGGGGCTGTGTTTTCTTTTACAGAGGGCTCTATTTTTAACACTAAACACGAACACAAAAACACTGTCATTATTTCTGAGTCTTACCAGATAGTGTTGCTGTCCTCTCTTTGTGTCCTCTCAGGGTGAAGAAATTGCAACCATTTAGCTTTTAGCCTTGCCCCCTCTCACTTTCCCAGGTTTGGCATTCTCAAGCTTTACTTCAAAATAAGCCAGTACTTTCGCTTCTAATGTGTGTTTAGCTCCAGTTTGGTTCAGCTGAGGAAGCAGGTGATGGCGAGAAGAGATGGTAAAAGTCGCTTGGCTAGTATTAGCTTTTAGCCTTTTTGTCGTGTCTTGTCTTGCTTTGATGTGCACTGCGTTTGAGTTCCCCTTTGTGGACACTGGCTCAGGAAAAGCCCCGTTCACGAGGCCTGGTCCACGGAGCAACTCGTATTCCCATAACTAGCCAAGTCTGGAGGTGATGATGAGCTGCTCTCTAGTATCAACAACACCATATTCTCTGTCAGCTTTGAGTACCCCTGGTGGGTTTGTGGTGTAAATATAATGAGTCAAGACTGTGAGTCTATGAGTTCCAGCCCTGGTTATGCACTATTTTGAAATAGGAACAACAGTGTTTAGGGTTCACATTATGTCGGTTTCATATGCTGGACTCAGTTTAAGAGGTTAATTAGTTTAATTGATTTTCGTTGTTTTCTAATGTAGCCATTTGTAACATAGCCTTTTGTGGTGGATTTTAGAGCACATCATAAACAAGATATTTTTATTTGAGTTAAATGTTATTTCCAACATTCAGTTAAATCATTATTCTGTGCCAAAGAAAATACAGTTTGACATTCTCAGGCCACTTTAACAGTCAGAGTTGCCACAGGTTCCTTTTCCCTTCTTTCTTTGCGTGAAATGGCATCATCAACCACCTGTCCATTTAAAAAAGAAAAAGATGGATGATTTTTTTTTCAGAAGTCATTTGCTATTCAAATATTTGCAGGCCATTTCAATTGGCCATCATTCCATGCTGCAATTCATTCCTTGCCAAGCTGTAGGTGATAACGCTCCTTTTAATAAAAACCCCTCTGACTTGTGGCTGCCTGATGAATGCAGCCATTGTTGTGCTCGAGACCTCTTATCAAGCACCTCTGTCCTGCTGAAATCAGCAGTCGGAAATATGGAAAAATATGTAAAAATGGTGCGATCAATTTCCCTTTTTCCTTTTTTTCCCCAAAAGATCCTGAGCTCATGAGCCCTTTCCGTTTTTCTGGCATATCTGTGCAAGTGTAAGGGATGTGGGCTAGCCATTACTGAGAAAGGCCTTTACTGAATTTGTTGAGATATTATCATAATGGTTGTACCATGTATGCACCGATCTACTGACTGATAAATGTGTTCCTTTGAACTAGAACAGTGAGCAACTGAAAAGGTTTTGCATAAACTGTGTGATGTTTCCATACGTCTGGGCTGATACAGTGAATTACATGACTCAGTTCGGCTTGTGCGCTCTCCTGAGTCACTGTGTTTTATGGGAATAGGTTTCTTTTCCAGCGTACCAGTAGATCTAAAGAAAAGAGACTAAAAGGATCTGTTTGTAATTTGTCTGTCCTCTTATCTGCAGGCCTCCTCTGCTACCAACCGCATGCTGGAGTCCCAAGGCATCAGTGAGCTGAAGGCTGAGATTGCTTCCCTGAAGGGGCTTTTGCTCAGCAGGTAAACTCTTCCTCTGTTCACCTGAACTGGGCCGAACAGATAACGGGCAGCAGCGTCCATTGACACATTTGCAGGAAGTATAGACAGTTGCTTGCTCACCATATGGAGGGTCCACACTATGGTCTGTGGTCTCTGAATGAAATGTAGGATGAAATCAGTCTGAATCTGCCACAATCAGAGCACAGTGAGTTCACCCCAGCATTCAGTCTGCAGCTGGTCAGTTTATTGCATTGTCTTTAAAAGGATTTTCTGACCGAAATAATGGGAGCCAGCAAAGCTCACTGCTTTTGAATTCAGACCTTGCATGTTAAGCCTACTCCTCAACCTTCACGCTTAGCAAAACAGGTTCCATGAACTACTCAAAAAGGTTTCTGCTACATGTAACACATGGGGAACCTTTTTATGATGCTACATGGAACCAGTTCCACAACGATTTAAGCTCTTATCCAGAGCCACTTACATTCAAATCATGTTACACAGGCAGGCAAATGTCGCGTTAGGAGTCAGCAGAGGACTCTTATTGGTGAAGCTGCAAGCGTCAGTGCGTCCCCAGGCCAGGGAGTCAAACTCTGATCTGCCACTAGGAGGGTGTTGTTGTTACTCACCATGCTTCAAATGATTGTTTAAGTGGTCATGGTTCAGTATACAAGCATCACCTTTACTAAAGTAGCGTAAGCCCCTTTTTTGGGGTAAATGTGTTTTGGACCAGTGCATTCATTTAGCCCACAGACTGAAAGCATATTTTTGTTTTAGTTGTTGGATACATATAGATAGGAAATCAATGAAAAATAATCACATGCCATTTGTAGCTCAGGGGTCAATCAACTCTGGTCTAGAAGTACAGTATTTTGCTATTTTCTTGAGGTGAGGTTAGCGTGTTGGAGCAGGGTCAGAGCCAGGACGCATTTTAGGCTGATAAGAATCTCAAGATGAACTGTAAGAAGTTCATAAGATTGGGCTTTATTCACCAGCCGTTCTTAAGAATGAAACCCTTTATCTTAAAACCCCCTTATGCAGTTTTCACAAAATTTCTTGCTTCAGTGTTTTTGTGTTTAGTAATTGTTTCAGTTAAGGAGGACAGTGGGATCCATCATTATAAGAGCAGAGCTGTGAACAGTGCTGCACTTTAGATACACATCATGAATCTGACGTAGAGATATCCGTAGAGGTTTTCTCAGGAACGAATTGAAGAAATGTCTTGGAGATATTGGGGAATGTGGCCCCATGTTCTTCTAAAATATTCTCTTAAACTCTTTCTGTGACTACTTTCTATGTTCTGTGTCTTGTATCACACCCTAATTATTACTAAACAGTAACTTCATGCAAAACAGTGCAAACTGTCCGAGTTGTTCCTAAGTAATAACAGTGGGTGAGGGGGGCAGTAACCACTAGTAGTTGAGAGAAGTTTAAGAGGTTAATTAGTTTAATTGATTTTCGTTGTTTTCTAATGTAGCCATTTGTAACATAGCCTTTTGTGGTGGATTTTAGAGCACATCATAAACAAGATATTTTTATTTGAGTTAAATGTTATTTCCAACATTCAGTTAAATATCTGCAGTGGAAAGTGAAATGGAGGAAAACCAGAAAACTAAAAATTCTGTAAAAAAAAAAAAAAAAATAGAAGTGATGACTGATGTGATGTCAAAAATTCATTAGTTTCCTTGTGTAAAAAGATAATAGGAAAAAAGGATTTCTTAAGATGCTTGTGAATCCGGCCATAGAGAACCAATGCTATACAGCACACATGTGCCCACTTCTGTTCACCACAGTCAAACATCAAATAAGATGTGTTAAAGAGTTTGTTGTGTATGTGTCACATCCGACTCTGCAGTGGGACATGCCACTGAAAGTGGTTCGTTACTGGTTAATTAAGCCTAATGCGTCCAACAGGTTCCCCCACTGCTTTAAGATGGAGCTTTTCTCACTTTCATTAATGGTTACTTGGTTATGCGTCATGCAAATTAAACCCTTAGTAATCTCATACACCTGAAATACCCACACATCAAAGCTTTCGTTTTCGGTCTTTTGTTCTTGTTCTACATTTTAATCTCTGGCTGTGTTTCTTTTTTCTAATTGAACAAATGTCTGTATCACATTTTTACAACATGGCTTTTCAAAAGGGCTAAAAGCTAAACACAGACGCTTCACCATCTGCTGCTACGATCGCTGCTCTGGCTATTCAAATGAATTGGCAGGGAATATTTGATGTCTTTGTAAAAGTAGCTTTACCGTTGTTATTTGCTGTACTTACACTGTTGCGTCTCTGCCAGGTGTGGGAGACATATGGCTAAAATTGTAGTCTCTTATACTTGAGTGCACTTTACAGGTCTGCAAAGCTTTTAGTGTTTCTCTGCACCAATAATCATATCATACATTTTTATTTTGGTAGGATCAAAGCTGATGAATATGCGCTTTAATAGGAGAAGGCTCCTCAGTGTTGCTCAGATTGATTCACAGGGGTTTAGAGAAATTGCTGAAAGAGGAATTTAGCCAGTGTTCACTGGATAGTTGGCTATTAGTTAGCTACAAAATGGCTACTGTTCACTGTTGAGAAATCTGAACGACGTGCTATCCTCGGTATGATGGTGGAAGTGATGTCAATTCAGATCTGTGATGGAACTCAAGCCTGTACGACAAATGACTTGACTTGACATCATTGTTTGTTTCCTAAGCCACTTAAATGTGGTGGCAAACGTAGCTCCGGGAAATCCCGTGCTCTGTAACTTTTTATCACTTACTACTCAATTTGAAAGTTTCTGGTGATTCCCAAGGTACTTACTGTCAGCCGTCGTGATTATCTTTGGGAATATTCGGATAGACCATAAATACACCTTTTCTTTTAAGCCATTACAATGACAATTTAAGAGCGCGGGATTTCCCGGAGTCACTACTGCGCCGCTCCTGTCTCCAACACTGTAGCCAATTTTGTTTGGGTCACAGATATACAGTGGTTTTGTTAAATCTTCAAAAACTATTAATGGACTTGGTGTGAAGTTTGTATGTTATGTTATGTCAGAAATCTGAGATATTCTTTCTGGAATTCTTTTTGGCCAAAGAGCGTTCTGTCCACCTTCAGAAATGTTCTTGATACCAGCTTGACCCAAAGCTTAGCAAAATTCTCTCCAGACCCAAAAATGTTATTTAGATGTTTCTTAGAATTTTCTCTAGATCTAAGAACTTTCTTGTTAGGTCCAGGTAAAACCAAAGCGTCTTGTTTTGTAACCAAAAGCTGGGTAAAATTCTCTCCAGACCCAAAAACGTTCCTCTTGAGTCCAGCTTGACCCAAAACACCAAATTTAGAATCTAACAGCTCAAAATCCTGTCCAGACCCAAAAATGTTCTTCTCGAATTCAGCTCGATCCAAAGAAGCAAAATTTATATCCTAAAGCTTGATGAAATTCTCTCCAGATCTGAGATCTGAGAAAGCAAGCAAGTTCTTGCCAAAGCAAGTTCTAAATCCAAAAGCTTGACTCTCCAAATAAACAGACCCCTCTGGATGTTTAATGATAGCTGCTTTAGCTTCGAGTTACATTCGCTTCATCATTTTCTAGTGACATTATTTATAATAAATAAATTGTGATCAATTCAAATGAAAGTTAAATTCCACCGTTCAGTGTCTTCGATCAACCTCTAAAATGTTTAATCTGCATAAACTTTAGGCTTCTCAGGCTAATGAATTGTTGATTTCAAATCCTAATGAGCCTAAGCAAGCCTAAGGGTGTCTCATTCCTTTATGCACACATTCTATGTCTCTCTGTCTTTCTCTCTCTCTCTCTCTCTCTCTCTCTCTCTCTCTCTCTCTCTTCCAGGAGACAGTTTCCTGCCTCTCCTTCCCTCCCCAAAATCCCATCCTGGCAGATTCCTCTGAAGCCTGGCACACTGTCCAACCCCCCCTCGGTCAACCACACCAACAGCAGCAGTGACATCTCTCCCGTCAGCAACGAGTCTGCCAGCTCCTCGCCCATCAAAGAGGGCCACAGCTCGCAGGTGACCCCGTCCAGCGTGCACAGCCTGAACGGAGAGGCAGGACTGGGGGCCATGCTGCCTCTGGACCTGAAGGACCAGGTCCGCATGGAGGTGCAGGGAGAGGAGGAAAGGAAAGTAGAGGAAGAGGAAGAAGAAGAGGAAGAGGACGACGTGACTCACGTGGACGAAGAAGAGCACCTAAGCGTCCAGACGGAGGACAGGAGAGGAGGGGACGGACAGTTTAATGAGCAGGTGGAGAAGTTGCGGCGTCCTGAAGGGGCCAGCAACGAGAGCGAGGTGGATTAGGCCGAGCTCTAGCAGTTCTGTGTGCTTCAGTGTATTCCTACCATTCACTCACCCCTTACTTTAATCCGGTTCCACAGTTGCTCCCTTTAGGCAGGCCATTGCGACCACTGTACACTGCACTGTGATATAAAGCAACAGGTGAGACGAAAGCAGTCTAACCTCGTTGTTTGTGTTCGCTACTCTCGCAACGTGATTTCTTTTTTTTCTTTCTTTCTTTTTCTTCTTTTTTTCTTTCCGGCAGAGGCTCTAACGTTCTTGCATGCCCAGGCAAGCTCCATAACAAGCAGTGTGAAACTAGACGATGACAGAGTTATGATCTCCTCCTCCTTTTTTCAGCTCTTTATTTATTTATTTTTCTATTAGCAACCATTCTGTGCCCAGACATTTCTCACAACACTAGTTATTTCACAAGACGTTAGCTAACTGTCCTTCCGGATCATGTTCAGAGTACTATCAACATACTGTATATCTACAGGTCACATTACTGTACGGAATTGCAGGCAAGGGCCTACAACTGCAAATCATGGACACCAAAGAATCACAGTGTTCCGCTTCTTGTGTTTTGTGTGTGGTTTGTGGGTCACGTGACCCGACTTTCCGCGTCACGCGCAACCACAGAGAGACCCATCCTCTGCTGTCACGGTGGACGAGCTCTCGTCTGGACTTTAACCATCTGTTCACGTTGGCTGTGCTCTCTCTCTCTCTCTCTCGCTCTCTCTCTCTCTCTCTCTCTCTCTCTCTCTCTCTCTCTCTCATAGCGTGGCTCAGCACCTAGCATGTCGGTGGAGGAACAAGCCCTTGTAATTTCCGATTAAAGTGATGATGGGTTTGCTTCCTGGTGGTGCTGAGAATTGGAGAGCACAGAAGAGGCAAATAAACACTGTTTTTAATGCACTCTGCATGAGTGAGTGAGCGAGCTAAAGCGAGAGAGCGTAAGGGAGGGAGGGACTGAAAGCAAGTGAGAGAAAAGAGAGAGGGCGAAAAACAAAAGCAGTCTGCTTGCTCAGTTGCATCTCTGCCGTCTCCAACAGGGCAGCTGATTTGGTTTGTGAAGTATGTTAATAATCAAATGATCAACAAATAACAGATGTATTAGTTCATGCAGCTTGAAATGTCAAGGAGGCTAAAATCGGAAATCTAATACTCAAAGCCTGTTCTATTGTATTATATTACATGACAAAGCCTCCAGTCCAAATTACGCCGGCCTCCTACAGTGAATAATCTTAACATGAAACGGCGCCGGGGTTTTTGTAATTAAACCATGTAAAACAATGGATGCTTCAGCAGAGGTGCTGACAGTCGTGCTTCTCTCTTTTGTGGGGCTTTTCTCTCCGAGTCCTGAGGGAGAGAAAAAAAGAGAGAATAAAAAAGACCAGAAAAAACACCCCTGATGCAAATGGAGAGTAACATATGAATACTTAACTAATGGAATTACTCACTCGCCAGCTGACGAGAAGAAAAGAAAAAAAAATAAAGCGAGAAAGATCCCGGAGAGAGAATTAGAGCGTCAGCTCTACTCTGACATTTTCACTTTTAACAAATGGCCTTCAGAGTAACGTGATTATGGCCCGAGCAGGTGAAGCGATTGTGCGCTGTGGCAGCGGTCGCTGTGCCTCTCCACCGTGGAGGAACCTTACTGTCTAGATTACAGCTGGCTTGCAACGTCGCCAGTAAGACTGAGAAAAGGTGTTGATGTGTAATACGGTAGTGAATATGAACATAAACACGTACACGTACTGTAATACCGGCTTATGATTTTTAAATGAATAGTAATAATCAACAAAATTGAGGTATGAAAGGAATACTCCACTGTTTTTAACTAATATCCGTCTGTCCCATGCTTGTGATAGACACCGCGGAGCAGGCGCTAAACTGCCCGCTGGGTTCTACTAGAAGTGTGTTCGGGTCAGCAGATTTTTGTTTATGTAGGTTACTGTATACCACCCATGTGGGAGATTAGGTGGGAAAAGGGTTATTTGGTCTGATACTGACCCACGACAAGAAGGCCTAGACATCAGTGGAGCATAGCATCAGAGCGTGCATACATGCGTTTTTTTATGAAAGCAAACATTCATATGGATATTCATGTGTGTTGCCGCTGACTCTGAAGTAGGTAGTCTTATCAGAGATCAGACATGGCCTTCTTCCCACTGCAGTCTGTTGTAGAGACCCCCAGTGAGTGTGCTGTTAAGATGACTGTGGAATTCTGATAGCAGAGAGAATGTAAATATTTGTAATAAATTTGATTTAACACCAGCTTTGTTGTTCTGCTGCTTGACCTAACGCTGGAGGTGGTGCAAAGCTTTAAAACTGCCGTCTCTTCCTAAGAGCTTCTGAACTGTTATAGTTGTGTGCAAATGTTTGGGTACCCCTGGGCAAACTATTAAACGTGCAGAAGAATGATGCAGTGCATACCTCAGAAAACACCATGTAAGAAATGCTGAAAGCTGAAGCTTTTGGAAAGAGTGCTCTCAAGAAAAACACAGGCTTAACAAAAAGCTTGTGAAAGATGGAAGAACTGCCAGATTGTTGCGAGTGTTATGAAAGACGCTCACTCAGTAGAATTCAGCAGTCTGAAAGTTCATCAAATATCATGTTTTAAAAGGATTTGCAAAAGAGGCTTCAAAAATCTACAAAATATGTGCTTTGACCCGGCATTCAACTGCATCTGAACACATGACCGTCTGTATAACAACTGCTGCTGTCTGTATGGACAAAAGTATTGGGACACCTGCTCATTCATTTTTTTTCTCCTGAAATCAAGGGTATTAAAATAGAACCTATTCTGCTTTTGTTGGACTAACTGTCTCTACTGTCCAGGACAGGCTTTCTGCTAGATTCTGAAGCACTGCTGTGAGGTTTTGATTGCATTCATCCCAAACGTATTGGATGGGGCACCATCTATCATTCCAGAGAACACAGGGGACTTTATACCCCTCTAGCCCACACCTAGGTTCATGTTTATCTGCTTCAGAGAGTCCTATTCTATGAGTGCAACTTAAAGTAGCTGAATGCATTCATTAGAATGGGTATCCACAGGCATTTGGGCATATAGTGAAGCGGATTGTCTGTATAAGAGAATTTTTAAACTGCACATTAGTATTCATGAATCTTTAATGGTTGGATATGTGCTCTAGATGGCCAAAAAAAAAAAATAATCAAATAACTAAAATAATGCATGTCTGTGTGTAAGGCCAGCGGTGAGAACAAGATGTTCACTGATCCCAGAATTGAGTTTCATGTAAAGGTCCACTTGCCGTGTGGGTTTTAATGGGGGGACTTTGGCACTTCATTCTAAATTTTACACAAGATCAGCACTCTTCGGGCTGGTTTCAATGAGGTCTCTATTAAGTGGACTCAATCGATAACCTGTGATCCTAAAACAGCATTCTTTGAGGGGGGAAAAACGCACATTCCACTATCGTAAGCAATACGAATATTCCAGTGCATTATCAAGTTTATGAATTTAATTTGTCTGTCAAGGTCTAAATGATCAATAGCATTGCACATATTGATGTGGTGTATAAACTTCTTGAAGGTTCGATACCGCATCCCTTTGTAATCCATTAACCTCTCCCTGGAGTTCAGACCGGGCTCAGATTTATAGAGGCTGCTGTAATAAATGCACTTGTACATCATTTAGTGTCTTATGGGAGCAGCAGTGCATTCCTGCCCAGAAAGCCTCCTGCATTCTTAATCTGCAATTCTTATCTTCATTTGAGGGTAGGGTGGGGTTTTGGAAAGGGGGGGGGGGGGGTCGGTGTATGGTCGTCTGTCTGGGTTTGGCCACATCTCGCCGAACACTTAAACAGAGGAAGACGTTATAAAGCTAGAGCAGATAGGCAGGCGGCTGAAGCTGCTATATCTGGCTCCAGTGCAGGAGAAAAGCTTTATTTAGATGGCTGAGGTGTCTGGCTGGCTTTTGCCAGAGGTGGGAGCTTTAACCTCATCAGTGGCGCTGTGCTAAACGGGGACCACTCAATAGGGGAGTGTATTGATGTGGCCTGAACTCCATTGTTCTCCTGAACTGAGCACTCAGCAGGTTAGAAGGCTGAGTGTCTTCTTGGATCAATGGGAGGGTTGTTAGCCCTTCCTGCCCCAGGAGGGCCAATGCTAAAGGGCTACGCTCACAGCACAGGGTCCTTACGGGGGGATTACCTCAGAGACACTTCCGCTGGAGTCCTTAACCGGACACTGTTTTACCTATGACCTACATATCAAAGGATTCTGCTATACAGCGCTAATCTATGTGGCTTTTAGCAATGACTAAGGGTCCAAGCACTGAAATGGCCATTTAAGCAGAAGATTGAGGCCAATACAAAGCATGTTCTGTTGTAAGAATAAAGGTGCCAAAAGGGTTTTTTGGAGCGGTGCCAACGAGGTACAACGGTTGGAGTTGTAAGGGTTTTTTTTTTTCAGTTGAATAGATTACTACTAAAATTAAAATGGTTCAGTGACCCCAAATATAATAGACATTTGTGCAATGCTTACAAATGTATTCGATTGATTTGGGAATCTAGATGGTAAAATAAAGATGTTTCAGATGGTTCTTTGATCGAAGCCATAGAGAAACTATATTTGTAATAAAGACACAAAGGACTTTTACGTTGGTAAGGAACTTATAAAAGGTTCTTTACACACAAATGTGTTCAACTTTTTATGACTCAACCTAAAAAATCTCCTTACAGTTTACCAAAGGTTGAACTTATGTACATTGATAATAGATTTGGCATTAAGGGCAGCCTGGCCTTATCATGCATTGAAACTTCATCCTCACATTCCCAGAAAAAGTGCTGTGTTTTCATCCCTGGCAACACTAAAGTCTAAATAATATTTCCAATCAGATTCATAAGTTTGGCAGTAATATTCACACCTGTAAGAGACATAATGTGCCTTTTTCACACTTGTAAAAACAGCCCCAGTAATAGAGCAAGGAAATCCTCTCCATGTTCACCCCAACTTTGCATAAGAAAGGTCAAGGCTAATGCTGCGGAGATAGAATAGACCAACACGCTTCCTCCTTCCCCCTCCGATAGCACGAGCTGCAACACAGCACATGCACGCCTGGCTATGTGGGAGGCAGCCTGTTTGATGTTGTGCTCATATGGGTCCAGGCCTCTGGAACACCACTGGGTATCCTTCACTCAAAGGGAATCCGCCGGTGGACAGATGGTATCGGGCACCGCAGGACGCCCTCATGCTTTGGCTCTAAGCAAGATGTCCTCGTTCTGTGTTTGGCTTTGCTTTGTTGGAAATAAACAGCATTTTTATTCTATATTGACCAAAATACGCCACCTTTTTCACGCTTTCTTCCCGGGTATTAAAGAGACTGCTTATCCTGCTTTTGTTGGAATAACTGTCTCCCCGGTCCAGCCGAAGCTTTCTACTAGATTCTGGAGCATTGCTGTAAAGATTTGATTGCATTCACTGCCAAAAAGCGTGTTTATGCTTATTTCAGAGAACACAGATCCACAGCTCAGTGCTAGGAGGCTTTATACTCCTCTAGCCCATGCGTAGCATTAGGCAGCATGATGCCGACAAGTTCATGTTTATCTGCTCCAGAGCGTTCAATCCTGTTCTATTGGCATTACTTTTCTCTACAGGAAACAGACAGGCAGTATGTGCACATCTGTGGAAGCAATGGTTGCAACTTAAAGTAGCTGAATGCATACATTAGAAGGGGTGTCCACAAATATTTGGCCATTTAGTGTACTTTTAGACATGATGGCAGTCCATCAGTTTGAAGCTGGTAAATATATTTATTTATATCATCCCTGCATTTTTTGGCAGCAATTGGCAGAAGCTGTAACAGAGCAGGTTTATATCTGGTAAAAGCTGTTGTTGCCCGTCAGGGAGAGCTGGGCTTAAATTCACATTAGAAGCTGATCTTTTCGTCAGACGCTTGGACTGTCTGAAAGGGCTGCGCAGTTTTGAGTCGAAGAGGCACAGAAACTACGAAAGGTGCGAATGGCTGAGCTTGTCCAACCAAGGTCATGAGAGGCTGGTGGTATAAGGCCTGAGGCAGCCACCCCCGAGGCTTGTGGTGTCGTGAAGCACTTTGTCATCACTTGTTATATAAATTCTCAACAAACGCACAGGATCGCATTTCCCCTCCCTTTTGAGCTCAGGGTCATTTGATGTTCCCCTGGCCCTGATTCAGCTCTAAATGGGCCTTCTGGGCCTCTGGTGGCCAGAGCTTTGAGAGGCCTTCGTTATTGGCAGCTTGGTGAAAAAGCTATCAGGAAGGCTGAGAAGAGGTAAACGAAGAGGTGGCAAAAGGGTGGAGGAGGGGTGGAAAAACAGAAAAGAGGGGGAAAAACAATAGCAGGCTGTAAAAGAGGGGAATAAATCTCAGGGGAGCCGAGAGGGCCTGGAAGTGGTAATATTGGAGACAATATTTATGAATTGGCCTGTAATGAGCCATCAGCGGCATGGCGGATATGAGCGCCTGGGCGAGAGAAAAATGCCCTTGTCCCTACACTGGTGGGGAGAGCGGCCATGCTATTGTGAGCAGAATGGATTATCCAGGGCTGCTTGACAAGCCTGTTGAGGACCCAAGACTGCAGGCAGTGGCGGGGCAACAGGTGCGGCCCTCGCCGAGGCTTGCAAATTAGACAAATCATAGAACCGTGCGTGCAGCACCTGAAGCATGCCAGAGGCCCATAGAGAGAAACAGAGAGCGAGAGAGAGAGAAGAAGGGAGGGAAGGAAGGAGGGAGGTGGATAGGAAAACGCTGGCCTGAGACTGACACGGACCGAGCAGCAGGCACCAGTAGGCCCCACTCCCTCTTTCCACACAGCTCTGTGGCTGCCTTTCTCTCTCACACACACAAACACACACACACACACACATGCAAATGCAGTGCTCTCCTGTGTGTCTGCGCTGGATGGAAACGACAAGCGCAGAACAGCCCACACTGATAAGACACCATACTCCTAAGTCAACAGAGCTGCTTTTAGCTCTGAGCGTTTACAGTTTATGCCTTAATTAAGACGATGAATACCACTAGCAACTGCCTCCGTTTTACGCTACCTGTGTAATTACACCGAGCTCGCTGTATCCTCCAGCCCTGCTCTTAATGACTGTGGAATAAGTAAAATGTTTGATGCCTGGAGAACTAACCACGTCTTCTCGCCCTGCCAGAGCGGTGCTCGGTCATTAAAGCGTTTATTGAAGCAAGGGTTTGGGTGTGTTGTAATGTGCTCGCTCGTGAAAAGCGCTGAGTGCTCTGAACCTAAAATGGCTTTAGAAAGCAGAGACCTTTTAGAGACGAAGTGAGCCTGAAGTTTCCAGTGCAGTGTTCATGTTCTACTTTTCTAGTTTACTGCTGCCTGAACATCTGTATTAATGCTGATGTTAGAGATGGCATGATGCCACCTTTCCTTTTTCTATATCCTTTGGATTTTGAAAGCTTCAGTATCCACCGATACTGATCCAATATTTACAGCTGTTTAGGTGAAGCCCTTTCAAGAAGACTATCACTCAAATAAAAGGATAAAAATCCTCTAATACCCCACATGAAGAAACACACAGCTCACACAGCTAACATCACCACATCACAGTGTGAGTGCAGGGCTAGGTGTACTGCAGGATTGGATTGATTGACAGGATTTGTCCCCCTTCGGATATCCGGTTCAGAGGTTTCTGCTGATACCGCCCTGCCTATGACACCTCACTAATGTTAATGAAAGCCTATATGCTTTAGCTGAGAAAGCTGCTGTGTGAAAATGGAGGCTGTTTGATCTTATAATAATATCAGTAATAATATCAGTGTCTGCAGACAGTTACTCTTCACTGTGTAGACTTGGAACAGACACATGGTTATGGCTGCTTGTTATTGCTTCTCTACAAAAATATTTACAAATCTGTATTCAAATAATAAGTTTAACAGAAATTCACAGGTTTTACATGTTTAAGGCTCCACTAGCTTGCAATCATAGCCTAGCTAAAACATCCTGCCCACTACACAGATAACAAACCCGTGCATGGGCAGCAGCTAGAAACCAGAAAGTTTTGTCCTCAGTTTCCAGGTTGGCCCCACATATGGATGTCCACCAGGTCAGTGGTGGGACCACAAGAGCTTAAGCATGGGTTGTGTGCAAACCTCTAAGTTGTACAATGCACATGTGGCCTGGATGTGCCATGTGACATTAGGGTGGGCTATAACAATGACCCCATTCAAGTCCCATTAACAAAGTATGTATAAACCACCTCAGAGCCCATACCTAGTATGGGTATGTTGGCTAATTTGGCTTGTGCTGGGCTTATATAGCACCAAACAGGAAGTGATGTGATGTCACTTCTGATTATTTTGGTGGGAATCCTGTCCATAAAAGCTCCCTAAACCGACACAATGGTTTCCCCCCACTGAATCATGACATGGGTGGTCTTCACTGCAGAAAACAATCCCATGCAGGTACATTTTTCCGCTGTCATGTGATTAACCAAAATCCAAACATCAACCATTACAGCTTAAATTCTAATGACAGTTTTCTTTTCTTGCAGGTTTTGCTCTCCTCTTGTCAACGAGGACAAGACATTTGGGTTGCAACAAACTGCTTTCCAATCAATTAATAACGTTTATTTTATAATTAATAAAATCCCAAATGTTCATAATGTCCATATCTTCAGTGGTAGTGAGTGGCTCTGTTCCAGGACTTGAAGTTTCGTTTTGTTTTTTTCCCCACAGATGATTTATTGTATTTGCTGTGTCTGTACGTAGGACTGGATAATATGACTATATTTATCATCATAGTGATAAATATACTCACTATGCTTTTCTCAGTACACTGTGATTTGGGTCAGTGTTTTAAGATCGGACAGTGTGCGTGTTTAATAGAACTGCATAGTCAGTCTTATTCAATTTAGTACAGAGTACTCAGTAAACAATCTTCATTGGCATGCAGTCTTGCAGGCACACAGACACTCCTAAAGCAATGTTACTTTGTCAGAATGACATTTCTAAATCACTGTGGCCATTGCAAAAGTTGGGACACTCTAAGTGTACTTTTTCTTGACGATTTAGCAAATCAGGCCTGAGTCATTTCACCTATTAAAATTGACCTTCAACAGTCAGCTGAATCACATTTCTGGGTCTTCCAACCTCTAAGCCCGGCCTCTAAGCAACTGTCTAAACCAGTCTGATCTGAAAACAAAACGAAAGTAATCGATGCCCACAGGGCAAAGGAAGGCTTTAAAAAGAAAGCCAAGTATTTTCAGCTTGTGGTTCCTCCAGTGCAGATTGTTAGGAAATGGTAGTTCAGGGGAACTGTGGAGGTCTAGATGCATGCTGATAAGCACTGCACTTTTATGCACATAGGCAAATCAAAACCCCCAAATGACAGCCAAGGACCTGCTGGAAAGTTGATCTGAGTCAGGAAGGGGGTGCACTGTTCTACTGTGCAGCATTGCTTACACAAAACTGATCTTCATGAAAGTCCTAAGGAAGAAACCTTAACCGTGACCTCATTACAAAACCCAGTGTCTAATGAAAGCTACTGAACATCCACAGAGGCTGTGTTCTCTACTTCTCAATAAAAAAGACAGAGGATGCCTTTTGCATAAGACCACCATATATAACCACATGTCCCCTTCCACAGTGTTTCTCTTACTGCCAGTCCAGGTGGGTTTAACACACATACTACATTTTGTATGTATTAGCATCAGCACTATTTCATTTCTGCATGAAATATCAGATATCTGTATCAGTCCTGAAACCCCCGTCTCAACGCATGCCTGTTTCTGACCTTTCCTCTAAACTCAGCCTGGATTGTCACTCGAAATACAATCCAAATTTTTTGAGCCTTCAGAGAGGACGGAAAAAAAAGAAGCGATCCCAAAATCCCACGCCGGACTTTCAGCCGCTTCTTTTGGAAGGATCATGGCACTAACAGAATGCCTCTGGTAACAAAAACCCCAGTCATTGGTGTACAATTGCTATTATTAGCATCAGTAGAATCTTCCCAACCTCCACTTCTTCCATGCTGCAAATGTCACATTGCTGATGTATTCCATATTAAATTACAGCGTTTTAAGTGAGCGGAGAGAGGAAGGCTGTGTGTTATCAACAACTATAATGTGAAAGATTACCAGCAGCCCCCCGTCCCACCTGTTTTCACTCTCCTTTTCACGAAGGGCGCAGCTGTGGCACCAAACAGGGCATTTTAAACGTCTCTCTCTCTCCTTATTTAGCTCGGCCCTGCTCACAAGGATGCATTTGGAGATTGTCATTCGCTTTGGCTCATATAGTTGGTATTAGTGGTGTCAGAAAAGGAGAGAGGGTGGGGAGGGGGGAGCGGTGGGTTGTGGAGCGCTTCATGGGCAGAAGTCATAAACATCTCAGTGAGTGGCAGAAGGCCTAGTCCATGCCCTGCGTCCTTGTGTTCCAGCCGGTGTTTAGACGTAGATAAATGGGCAGAAATGTTGAAGCTGGCTTGTAATTGTCTTAGTATCATATTATGCTTATTTTCATCATTTCCACAATGACTTCTGTTCTGATTCTATCAGTGTCTGTTTGGATCCGCTCTGGTTTCTATCAGGTTGCAGGTGCATTTCCTGGCCAACAAGATAATGTGTGTTGTAATTATGCCAATGTGGAAATTTTGGGTTGCTGAGGCTGCTTATGGTTTCTATTCTGAGGCCTTCAGAGTCCTCTGGGCCTTTAAAGAAGGGCTAATGATTTCTGGAAAATAGCAAAAGAAAAGCTACATATATATATTTTTTTACCTAATTATATTTTTATACATTGCATTTATTTATTGTGATTAAACTCTAAAGGTTTTAATACCAGTAATAATAATATTGTATTACACTTAATTACAATTGGTTGCAAACAACAGGCAGAGCCTTAGTTGCTCATGACCCTGTCGCTGGTTCACAGGTGCTTTCTTTCTTGCAGCACTTTTGATGGATACCGACCACTGTGTCACTGACAAACCCTCACAACTCTTGACTATCCTCACAACTCAAAGTGTCTCAGATCCTAACGTTTGCTCATTTCTCCTGCTTTTAACACATGACCTTCAAGAACTGACTGTTCACTTGCTGCCTAATATCTCCACCCCTTTAACAGATTCCACTGTAGATGAAGATAAGCAATGTTTGGGGGGTGCTAATGTTATGGCTGATCGGTGGATGGATATCAGTTATATATATAGATATCAAGTCTGAAGTTAAACATATTAAATGTCCATGTTGAATCTAGAACTATTGGAAAACATCTTCACCAGTGTGCACCAGTGTTAGCTTAATGCTAGCATACTACTATTCCCCATAGTGATGCCAGTAGATGTTAGCATTATTACAAAGATGCTTTTTGACATTTATGGCCCAAACTGAAGTCCTAAGTCTAAAAGTCAAAGCTAACTGTTTGTTTTCCCCTGTTTGGAGTAAAATCAGTGAACTAGCTGACAGATCGGACTGCGGAGCACCGCTGCATTCTTCACGTCACTTTTCATGCAGCGGTTTTCAGCCCTTCCAGCAGCGCAGAGCGTTTTCATTTCTTTACGCTGTTTTCCTCATTTGTGCAGATTGGATTAAATTTGAGCAGTGTTTGTGTTGCGGCTCTGCTTTCGCCACTGCCAAACGCCTCTGCTTTATAGCTCAGTCACATGCTGTCATCTCTGTGTTCCTGCCATGATCGTAGCATTAAAGATCACATCACACCATTTCGGCTCATTCTCCGCCAGTCTACCGGGCTTTCCCCTGCTGCAAAACCATCCAATTCTCTGTGGAATCGTGTCAAATTAACCCAATTTATGACTTAGCACTTAAGAATCTCTTCAGTTGCCAAGAAAATGGGCCCGGCCTCTTGGTGTATGTGTGTGTGTGTCCACAGAAGCAGAATTGCTCTGGCTCCTCTTGAGCCCAGTGTATTGCCTTGCTGCTCCCAGCCCTCTCTTTCTGGATGGAGATATAAAGTGCTGAAGCGTTTTTTTTCTTCGCTCCAGAGACGGCTGCTTGGTTTTAAGCAAACTACTTCAAATGTAATGGCTTCCTGGCTGCGAGCCAGAGCAGATTAACAGTTTTATGTGCTTCTTTCTTGTTGCCACTTGCAACTTGTTGTTTGTTGACTTCTGGCAGGCCACAGTCGCACTCTGGATGAGGAATCTGGATACAGAGGAAAAGCGTCCGTATGAACATTACTAAACCAAAGTTACAAGTGCCTCTGAGAGGCAGCGAGTCAGCGCCCAGCCTGTTTATCACCTGTGATTCACTGCCAGCCTCCTCAGTATTCCTCTTAATGAGCCTGTACACGTCTTAATGTAAAGGCTTGTTTCTAAATAACAATGACATCCGTTTCTAAGAGAATATATACACACAATGTGGACAAAAGTATTGGGACACATCTGAAATCAAAGGTATTAAAAAAATGAGTTTATCCTGCTTTCGTTGGAGTAACTGTCTCTACTGTCCAGAGGAGGCTTTCTACTAGATTTTGGAGCATTCAAGTGCGTATTTGATTGCATTCAGCAACAAGTGCATTAGTGAGGTTAGGGTTAAGTATAAAATGGAGTATTGGATGGAGCACCATCCATCATTCCAAAGAACAGAGTTCTGCTGCTTGACAGCTCAATGCTGGGGGGCTTTATATGCCTCTAGCCCACACCTGGAATTAGGCATGGTGCCAATTAAATTAGCTGAATGCATTCATTGGAAGAGCTGTCCACAAACATTTGGACAAGATTGACAGCACAGTTCTGCTCTCTGCATGATTACATCTGGGCTCTTTTATAGTTTGATGGCTACACTGAAAATAAAGACAACCCTCAATGAGTAGATGTGTCCAAACTTTTGACTGTTTTTTTGTGTTGTTTTTGACTGTCTTTTATCAGTAATAATAATCAACTTCTATAAAGAAATCAAAGGCTGGCCAGTTGCATTTGTGTAGTAGTAACACGTCTCAGAGGCTGGAGCAGTTTTCCCCATCCCAAACACGGTTAATGATGCTGAGGTCAGAGGAGGTCAGGCCTTTGTTCAGCAGTTTATTTAGTCTGCTCTTCTCGACCAGCTCCACATCCTTTCAGACCCACAGTGTCGAGTCGTCTTCTCACAGTGGACGGATGGACACAAACACACCTGTGAATGTTTCGAGTCAACGCGGAGAGAATAGTTTCCTTTCTCTCGAAGATGGAATCTATTTAAGTGCTCTTTATCTGATGGGGGGAGTTTTTGTGGTCAACCAGTTGCACAGTTGTTAGCAGTCCCATTTTCACAGTGCCATTTAACTCATGCTTTGAACTCCTTCGTTGAAAACACACTATATGTCCAAATGTTTGTGGACACATTTCTAATTAATACATAAATTTAGCTGCTTTAAGTTGCCCCATTGCTGACAAACACACACACACACACACACAGCTTGTCTAGGCCCTGTAGAGGAGCACTGTCAATAGATTAGAGGGGTACAAAACCCCCAGCATTGAGCTGTGGAGCAGTGGATGAGGTGAGGTGCTGACCATCCAACATCCTGACCTCACTAACGCTCTTGTCACTCAATGCAATCAAATGCTGCTCCACAAAAAGCATCCTTTGCTGGACAGTAGAGACAGTTACTCCAACAAAAGCAGGATCAACTCTTTACTAATACCTTTGAGTAAAACAATGAGTACACAGGTGTCCCAATACTTTTGTCCATAGAGTGTATTTTCTGTTGTTTTCCTCTAACCTTTCGCAAGTAGTTTATCTTTGATCTAACCTCAGAGATTTAAGAGATATCAGCAAATCTTTTGTCTGGAAGGGAATGAATGGAGGGTCTCTGGTTGTTTCACTGCACTGTACAATAAATACAGAGCGTCCCCGTGCTCCCCCCGCTGCGTCTGTAGGAATATATGCAGCACATTTGCTCTGAAATCCAGCCCCTCCTCCTCTCTTATGAGAACATGTCACAAAGAGTTTCTGTAAGTGTGTCCATGTGTCAGCGACTGCTTCCCAAAATGAAATTCTTCACTTGTTAATGCACAGCTGCGCAGCTTCAAGCAAAAACCTGCCTGATTCTGACAGGTGTGCGTTTGCTGCACGTTGAGTTTAGCAGTGATTAAGTAACCCGGCTCTGGACGAGGACTTTTGGTTCTGCAGAACCGGAGACAGCGAAAGTTTGTCATCTGTTCAATGAAGTCATGTTTAACCTACAATTATGTGGAATTACAAACACAAAGCCAAAGCAGCCTCTCACTGAGCCGATAGACATATTAAACAATCTCCTCTGATTCATACCGAGAGGGGCAGCGGTTCTGCAGAGCTGGCATCTGACACTGATTCCAATAAGCTCTTATAAATGCTAAATTGTCTGAATGTGCGTCCAATTCCCTTTCCCCTTTAGGGTCTCCAGACTTAATTTTTCACACACGCGCAACAGCTGCTACCAAAAGCACAGCGGCCTCCTGATGGATCCTTTTTTTAATCTATGACCAAAGGCTCTCTGAAATAAAGCCCCCGACAGTGGGAATGGGGCAGAGCACGGTGAAGACTAAGGGAAGATGAGCAGAGTTGGTCCAAAAACAGCTACAGCCTTAAAAATAAAGGTGCTTCAGATGTTTTATTTTTTGAGTGAAGCCATTGAAGAACAATTTTGTTTTCCATAAAGAACCAGAGTAACCCTGTCTACCCTGCCTGACCTCAGACCTGACTAGACTCCACACGGCCCGTCTAGAAACAGAATCTTATTGATTTCCAACACATTATCGTTTACTGAACATTGAAAGGGAGATTCCCTCAATAAACTAATAAAGGATGTGACCAATAATTAATATACTGCTGATTTCACCTCAATATTTTATACAAAATAATGAGTTTAGACATTTTTTTTCCATTTATGTATTTTACCCAGTTTGGAAGGCCAAATCCCTGTGTGTGAACTACCCCATCACTACTAATGCCCCCAACGTCAGGAGGGTAAAGACAAGCACGGCTCCTTTGACACATGTGAACTCACTGTTTCTTTTCTGAAGAGAAGTGATGGAGTTATGGGAGGAGGAAGTACCAATTATGCTCTCTCAGACTCCAGCTGCTGATGGCAAGCAGCACGACCCAGGATTTGAACCAGCGCTCTGGAATCATAGAGGCAGCGTCTTCCACCACTTAGAGCCATTGTGAGATTAGGGGGGTCACATGTTTCTTATTGGAACATGGGGACAGATATGAAATATAGATTTTTGATAACTGAAATGATTTTCTACAAAAAATAGATCTTCAATGTAGCTGATTTTAGAACTGCTAATAGAGTAAACCCAAAAACCTGTAGAACTGTATAAATCAGGACAAATATACACCCAACATTATTAATAGTGAAAAATAAGCGTAATTCATTTTTAGTGAAGATTAATAAAGAAAAATAGCAAAATGTTTATCTGGGAGATGCAAAATCTACCTCAAATCTAGAACAACTTGTGTAAGTGTGAAGAACCTTTAAATGGGTTAATCCCTTACAAAGCTTGAAGGTTTTTAGACCGTCAGGCCATGTTTTCCTATTAGAAGCATGGTTTGTGTGGTGTGTTTGCAGCTCGTGTGCACGTATGCCATCCACTGAAGTTTAGCAACCGTTTTTGATGTGCTCATCCTGCCTGATCACTTAAAGGAGGAAAACCACAACAGTTCTTTCAGCATTTTCTTTAAATTACTTTAGAAAAGTATGACAAAGCAGTGTGAGCTTGCCTTTAAGGCTACAGCTCCTATGAAATGCTGATAAGCAGCAGAAACATTCGTTTATCTGCTGTTTGAAAGTTCTCTAGTATGAAGAAAACCTCACACTTAACGCTAAGAGCCTGAGCACGCTTCCATTCTTACAATGCGGCCTTTTGGGTTGAGAAAAACGTTGCTGTCCGATCTGCGTCACCTGCCACATGTGGACTGCGCATGCACAGAATTTGAATTCTGTAGATTTTCTTGGCTCTGATGTTTATTTGCGTGCGAATACACAGATTTATCAGTTATGCAACACAGCCATGTTCTGCTCTGTTAGTCGTGCTGCATGTAGAAGAAGTCACCGTTAGTGTTTAATGTCACCGGTTAGTGGTGATAATGTTATGTTATGTTAACAGTAGTTAACTGTTAGAGAGAGGCTAAAGTAAGAAAAGCCTGTGTTGTAAATAAGGGTCATCTAATGTTGTGAAGTGGAAATCTGCAGGATTTGGCAGTGGATGTAATGTGCACTGTATGGACAAAAGTATTGGTCACCTGCTTTATTGGGACAACTATTTTATTACTTCCTCTAAAATCAAGGATATTAAAGAGTTTATCCTGCTTTTGTTGGAGTGACTTGTGATTTTGGAGCATTGCAGTGAGGATTTGATGGAATGCTAGCAACAAGCATGTTCGTGTTGGCAGGATGTTAGATGATCACCACCCCACCCCAGCTCAAAAGTATTGGATGGAGCTCCATTCATCATTCCAGAGAACACAGATCCACTGCTCCACAGCTCAGTGCTGGGAGCTTTACAGCCCTCTAGCAATGCCTGGCATTAGGCACGGTGCCAACAGGTTTATGTTTATCTGCTCCAGAGAGTCTTATTCTAAAGGCAATAGTTATCTACAGGTACAAACAGTGTATATTTGACCCTTTTAAAATCGGTGTTCTCTGGTCCGAGGCTACAGTCTAAGTTGACTGGGAGAGCAGACTCTGCTGAGGCCGGGCTGTATTTGAGGTATTTTGGCTCAGTGAGGTGAATAATAGAGACCATTGAATGGAGCTTCATCTGTTTGTGCGCCGGAGTCGTGTGGAGCTGCTGTGGCTGCTGTAGCTTCAGACATATGTACTGCACACCTGTCACCAGCTCTACACACACACACACACACACACACACACAACCTGTTCACATCAACCCACTGCTTCAGCCTGATACTCGTTTCTATTATGCTGCCAACATTGATACAGTAGTCTCCCAAAAATGAGCTAAAATGGAAAAAAGGTTTTTAACTGAAGCAATTAAGATATGAATCTAATCCTGTTTACACCTGGTCACGTCATGTGATTAGTATCTGGATTGTGCCCTGATACGATTTTAGATTTTTACTCTTGTATTTCTATGTGGCTTTACCTTAACCAGATACAGTCCTGATGCTCAAGATGCATGAACTACTGATTTTGGCCTGATAAGGATACTAATCCACACCGATAGGCCGTCTCAGCATAGGCTTGTATTTCTGACTAGTTCTCAGGCCTTAAGAAGCTTGTCTTCATTTTCTGCGTATACTCACTAGACTCTGCCTTACACACTGGTTCAGACTTCACTCTCAAAAGTGAAAGCCTGCTCTCTATTCTCTCTCGTTTTTTTCACAGTAATTTTTCCCCGTATATTACGGAAAGCAGACGTGTAATCTACTTACTCCCTGCTCTTCTCTTTATTTCTTAATTAAAATGGTGAAATGATCCGTCATTTCGGCAGCAGCCTATGCAGGATTTGGAGGTTGCTTCCGTCTGGTTTTTGTGTAATATAATTTTCATGTTTATTATTATTATATTTTTTTTCAAGATTATATACAGGATGCCAGCTGGCAGACAGATGGTGGTGTCTTCAACTGATTTTTATTTAAAGAAAATCAGAAGGAAGACGAGGGGAGAGGCGAGAACAGCTGGAGGAGGAGCTGGATGGCCAGCAGCCTGGCCACTGTGAGGCCTCAGATCAGACACTTGATGAGCTGATGGACCTGCACGGCCCACCTGAGACGATCTGCACACCATGTTATGATGATCTGACCCCAGTAATGGACACCACTGCCACAGCTGTCCATGTGGAGTTTTAGGCCACAGCTTGGGGATCTTCTGCTCTTCACCTGTGTTTGTTGTTTGGAACTGAAGCTGCAGTTCATTTGTCCTGGAGGTCTTCACCTCTGATTTATTTTACTGAATCAAGCTCGCATGGAGCTTTTGAATCTCAGCCATGAGTCTCTGCAGATTCTCCAGCTGCTTTGTAGCTGTTTGGCCTCTGTTGAGTGTATGTGTAAAAGTGTGTGTGCTGTTTGTACACTGTGAGAGCAACACAGCTGTACACCATTTGGCATTTTGGGAGTTTCATACTGACCATACAGAAATCTGGTGAAGACAAGAGTTGGGTTTGGCTGGACAAGTGTGTCTGACCTGCTGTAGTGACCAAATGGTATAAATAAATCCTGCTGCCAAAAAGCAAGAGTTCCACTGAAAAGTTCCGTCTGTTCTTCACTGATTCATTATACTACCATGTTTTGAGGTGACCCTGTGATGGCCTGGCCAGGTTTCCCTGCCTTGTGCCCATTGATTCCAGGTAGGCTCTGGGTCCAGTTATGGATGAGCAGGAATGAAGGAATGTTTTGAGGAACACTTAAACTATCAAACGCATGATGATTTCTGAATCTTATCAGTCCTGGTTGATAATTGCTTTAAATGCGTTTTGCTGATTTTAGAGGAAGCTATCATTTTGTTCTGGAAGAGCAGAATGTTTGGGATGCTGGGCTACTGCTGTAAAATGTCTTTTTTTTTCTATGAACTTTTACATATTTGCACCGGAATCTGCAATTCCTGTTACTCTTGGCTGTTGTTCTGATCACAGAGTTGAACAGGAAGCATGTTTAGCTAGTTGCACCAATAATATATATATATATATATATATATATATATATATATATATATATATATATATATATATATATATAATATATAATAGCCATTGTTTGATTTTTTATATTAGTCCTTTATCATGAAGCTCACACAGTGTGGCCTAAATCAGCCCATAAACCAAACTAGTATATTTCTGAACTTTCTGTCAGTATAAACACTCAAGTCCAGTCAAATGAAGACCCCCTGTTAAGGAAAGAGGCAGCAGGACAGAGCATCCCACCTCAAACTAATACACAGGCTGACTGGTTCTTGAAATAATTGGTCAATTCTAACCCGAGTCCGTCCTGTGAAGTTAAAGACAAACGTAGGTGCTACAGGAAAATTCCCCATACAGCAACATCCTTACGGCCTGTCGGGGGTCCACACAATACTACAAAACAAATCCCACTCACATGAACAGAACTAATGCTAACGATTCCCTCTTCAACGACTCTGGCGCAGCGCTAGGCATTCTGGGAAAGGCTTGTATGACCCAGCAGCTCTACACAACACACAGCAAGCACAAGTCCATCAGCTGAAACACTGCTTAGCACATCTGCGTTATAATAATTAGATTTTCTTTATTTTTTTTCTTTACTTTTTACAAATCCGTCTATTTTACACACATAAAATGTATTCAAGTGCACAGTATTATCTTCCCAGCCAAAGAGCCATTTCAACATTTTCTTCTCTCTTTTTTTTTTTTTTTTTTTTTGTTTGTTTTTGTTTTTTTGTTTGTCGTCAGGAAACAACCAGAGTGGACATGAGTGAGTCCGGCTTGCACTTGAGAGCAGAGAGCC
Source organism: Salminus brasiliensis (assembly GCF_030463535.1). Classification (NCBI taxonomy): domain Eukaryota; kingdom Metazoa; phylum Chordata; class Actinopteri; order Characiformes; family Bryconidae; genus Salminus; species Salminus brasiliensis. The sequence continues at coordinate 8,413,693 of NC_132891.1, forward strand.
TGTCAGAGAGGCTGGAAGCAGAATACAAGTCAAAGTTAAATGAACTCCATTAAATTAACCAAAAAAAATAAAATAAAACAAAACAAATAAAGTCACACGAAAAGAAACGACAAACAGAACAGAATGAAAGATCGTATTAAATGACCCAGATATCAGATGATCAACATTGTCACTGTCTTTTTTTTTGTATGTTGCACAACTTGAAAAAATAGGAATCCGCTAATGCAAAAGTTGATGGTAGAAATGGAGCTTCACTGTTTCTCAGAACTACAATGAGAAGATTTAAATATCTGCTTTACCACTAAACTGGCTACCTCTAAGGGGAAACCAGGAGATTTATAATAATAATAATAATCATAATAATAATAAAAAAAATTCACACACATGAGCAAACTATTCTTGTTATTTCAATAATTAACCTTTTTATTCTTTATTTCTCCTTTTTTAACCTTTTCTTTTTAAAGGAAGCTTTTAATCAAAGAGCATTTTGTTCATATATAGTTTTTTTTACAGAAGAAAATACTATACAACCTTTTCCCTCCTGGAACAATAGTTTGGAAGATAATCATCTACACATTTAATTACCTATATTATGATAGTTCTTTCAAAGCCGCGTTTAAGAAAGAATTAATTGTAATTTCCTTGCCTCAGTTTTTTTCCCACTACACACTCGCTCATTTTCAGCTGAAGCCAGGCAAACAAAATTCATTGTTTTTCTTCTTTTTTTTTTCTTTGTAATTTGGAGCGGAGCACTGCAGTAATTTCCTCTGTATAGAATTCATTTAAATTACAGTCATCATTAGTGTTACTCGTTAGGCAGGCCAGGTTCTGGCATGCCTGTTTCATATTGAAATCATCCAATCTCGGAAGCAAAGAAAATCAGTCCTTTTTTTACCTTTTTAAATAAAACACAGAACAACAGGTCTTCGTCACACCGACAATTATTTGTGCATCAAAGCAAAGTGAACAAAACAACATTGTAAAGCAATTTTCCCTGTGAAAAGATATATGCCATTGTATTTCCATAAGGTAAAAACGAATCTAAAAAGTGCAAAAACACCCTAAATGTTTTGTTTTTTTTTCGTCTCTTTGCAAGGTCACATAAATATTAAATAAACTGTCAGAACTGGAGCTTAACCACAGCATTTAGAAAGAGAAAACAAAGCCTGAAACCTTGTTTTCTGTCTGTATCGTTCAAACCAACACGCACACTTCCGGAGCACAGCTTCAGCATCTCTTACAGCGATCCCTCTGAGATGTTCTCCTCCATTTCTTTCTTCTGTTTTTTTTTTTCTTCAATCTGTTCCTCAGCCGAGAAAGTCTCTCCTTTAATAGCAGATATACGAGGCTTCTAAAAAATGAAGCTTCAACCGTGGACTCCCACTGTGAAATTTTCTCACGACAACTGTTTTTCATGCTATGCGATTTGCAATCGAAAGAAAGAAGAGAACAAAATTACCTACAAGCTACTAGATCTTCCCTACGTTCAGAGAACACATGTTCTGTTCGGTGTCTGATGGATACTTGAGTGCGTGTGTTAGTCCATAGAGAGAGCAAAGGAGCTGTCGTTGATTCCCTTTCACACCCCAAACCCACCCCGCCACCCGCCCCGGACAGCAGCACCGGCAAGTATTCGCCACCCTCCCAGGTCCGTTTCTTCTGCAGTGACAAACACCAGCGTCCACTGGTCACGCCTGTGCAATTGGACTGTAATGCAATGACGACAGCGAGAGCGAGAACAACAACAACAACAAAAAGAAAGAAGCAATAATAATAATAATAATGCAGAGATGCCAACGGTAACAAAACGTCTTAAATAGAGGCTGGAGATTCTAAATTCATCTATACAAAAGTGCACTATCAATATGCAATGCTGAAAGGGTCCACATGTGAAAAGAGAGAAGGAGGAAAAGAATAAAAATGGAGTGAGAGCTTTTGGTGTGGCGCGTTCACTGAGATAGATGTTTTATGGCCTATAGCTTGCAGTCACTGGTCACTGTTTTGTCCCGGAGAGACGGAGCTGAACTGTCCACATGGAATGGAGCCTATGACACAACTGACCATGAGAGAACATTAACATGAGAACTGTGATCATGGAAAAATAAGGATTAAAAAAAAAGAAAAAAAAAAAAGAATCAAGTGTTAAACGGAAAAGCATTTAAGCCAAAGCATGGAGGCAGGCCCCTGCACTAGTTATAATATTAATAATAATAATAATAATAATACAAATACAGGATGTTGTTGAATCTGTCGTTTTAGCACATTCGTTAAAAAAACCCAAAAAACTAAAAACTCCCCCCTTGTATTTAAAGCGTGCCATTTCTTTCAATTGATACAAGGGTTCTGCAGTCCCACGACTGCCCTTAAAATGTATATTAACATCCACACACATCTACTGTATATAGATATTCATATATATAGATTTGTTTTTTTCCTTGTTATTTTTTTCCACACACAAAAAAGTAACAAACGAAATAGAATAAATTAAAGTCAAACATGCACGCACACACAAAAAGACTGATGTGTAGGAAAATGTTTACATTGCCACCCATGTGTAAAAGACGGCCTCGTCTGTCTAGTTCTCTGTTCATTTTTTTAATGCATAATTAAATTAATAATGTTGGTCATCGTGTAAACATCATAATAAATCATTTTGGGCCTTCACTTTTCTCGCGTAACTGTTGTTTTCTTGTCATCCACCGCGTCCCTAAGCATGATAAACGAGGCCACTCGAAACTCAGAGATTTGTTCGTAGCGTACTGGGACCGTTTCTTCGCGCTGGAGTTCTTATACAGCAGATCACAGGTCGGCCTCTGGTTCCTCTTTGTCCAGTTGAGACGTGTCGGCGTGGTTCATGGAAGCACTGAAACTCTCTCCGTTGTCTTTCTCTCCGTCAGGCTCAGGCATGGAGTCGTCGTACGAGTCTGTGTTCAGCTCTTCCTCTGGCTCCTCCTCCTCCTCGTCTTCGTCATCTTCTTCCTCGTGCGCGGTGGGCTCTTCCTCGGGTGACAGCTCGTCCTCGGGCTCGACGGACATTCCGGTGTTGCCGTCCCGGGGATTTCCCAGGCTCATGATGGGAGCCATGGGTGTGGCCCTGGTGGTGGCGGCGGCAACCAGGGTGTCCCGCTGGAACTTCTTGCTGAGGTCCAGGGAGTCGGCCAGGCCCAAGCCGGACGCGTTCTTGAGGAATAAGAGCGAGCTGCTGGTGTCTGTGCCCAGGTTCAGGGAGCTGTCTAGATTGACCATGGGGCGATGGTGCTCAGGGTACTCGCCAGGGGCTGGAGGAAGGTACATAGTCGGCCCACTGTTGTGGGGCAGCCCCTGGGCCATTGCAGGTGAGGTCGGGGGCAGATTAATGGAGGAAGGAGGCAGGACAAGCCCCATTGGGTGGTGGCTTTCTTGGTGGGGCGAGACGGAGGGCGGCTCGCCTCTTTCTTGCTTCTCGTGCTTGCGTTTATGGGAGTCCATCTGGGACATCCCAACCACCGTATGCTTGCACTCAGGGTAGGTGCAGTGGAAGTGTGAGCACTTGAGCTTGTATTTGCAGTCGGCCACCTCGCAGTCAGCGCTGGAGCTGAACTGGCAGAAGCCGGCGGCGCTGATCACGTCCTGCTTGCCGTGGTGCTTTCGGTGCGCCGTCACCTTGGTGCTGTCCGTGCAGCGGAAGCCGCAGCGCAGGCAGTGGAAGTGTGTGCTGTTGCCCGAGAATTGGCAGTCGGCGAAGCCACAGCTGAGCGACGACTTGAAGCGCTTGAAGTCGTCCAGGACCAGGTTGTCCACGCGGTCGTGGTGCTGTGCGTGCTTGTACATATGTGTGCGGCCGCAGAACTTGTAGCCGCAGTTCTCGCGCGTGCAGTGGTAATGAGTGACCTTCAGTGAGAACTGGCATGCTGTGTCCTTGCAGTCCTCATACAGGTCGTAGCGGCGGAAGCCCTCCAGCATCATGCCCTCATCCAGCATCTTGCGAGACGAGGCCGTCTTACGACGCTTGCCAAAGGGCGACATGTCCTCGATGATCCAGAAACGCTTCTTGGCGCCTGCTGCCGTGGGGATGGAGATGGTGTTCCCTAAAGATGGGAAAGAGAAGAGAGAGAAGTGAGATATGAGGCATGCTGTACAGAGGAGGCTATGAAACTACTATAAATAAAACCACTGTTGAGGTGGAACGAACACAGACGGGCCGACTGTAGTCGAGACTAAAAGCACATGCTCTTTCTACTTGTACCTAAAGCACTACTCAGTACTAAGATCTAAGAGAATATCGTCACTGTTAAGCAAGAACATTTTCTGAAGTGGAGGAATGGACCAATTGAAATACTTCAAAATGACATAAATAATATTTTTACTTTAACTTCCATTGACTTCCAAGTTTTTTTCCTCCTGTAAAGCTGCAATTTTGGAGATATGATTTTCTTGCTTGCCAGTGAAGATATCATCGGTGTCATAAGAAAACCTGATCAACAGCGTTTGAAAATGCTGCATTGTTACACTGAGTGAATTTTGTTTCTTGCACCTTTCTCACATTAATAGATGTCAGTAATGCTTGAAAGAAAGTCAGAGTTGCTATTTTGGAGTGACGAGGTTTTCTTGCAACAGTGACATTCTTATTTTACTATGAGACTATGCTGTGTGTTTGTAAAGGTGTAAAGACAAGTCTACAAGTTCCTCTCTCTGTGTGTTTGTGCAGATGGCATGCTTTAGTGAGCAGCTTGAGGTCACAGCTAATGCCATGATCCCTGTCCAGAGGAGTGGGGCCTCCATAAAACCCTGGCACAATTAGGATGCTTTGAAAATACAAGCTACCCTTTAATTTCTGTGAACATTTAGTGAGAAGCAGAAACGGCCCAAATCTACCATTAGGACTTCCATAAAGTTTATGGGTTCCCATTTCAGGAAAGTGAGGTTTTCTTATGACAGAGACGATGAAATAGTGGACGGCATTACATAATTTATAATAAATAAAAATGCTTTTCAGTACATAACTACATGTTGGACTAATGCTACTGAGCTATGTTACATGGTTTGGTAGTTAACAGACAGGTTTGGCCCAAGCCAGTCTATTCTAAAGCTGCAGAGTTCTGTCGGAGGTGGAATAGGTACCTGCAGCGTCCTGCACTATAGGGACGTCATTTTTAACCGGAGACGGAGTGGCAATGATGGGGCTGAAAGCTGGTGTGTTGGTTGGCATGACAACACTCCGAGTGGCTCCAAGAGAGGCGCTGAGCAGAGAGTATGAGACACAGGATGGAGAGAGGAGGTATGGGAGCGAGGGAAGAGGAGGCCGCAGGAGAGTTGGAGGGAAAGATGGAGGCTGGGACTGGAGCGGAGCCTGAGGCAGGGGTTGAGGAGGAGGTGGAGGAGGAGCAGGAGCAGGAGGTGCAGATTGAGAAGTGGGAGGAGTTTCAGCAGAGGGAGTGGAAGTAAGAGGATGAGGGACCTGACAGCCTGGTCCTATAGAGACAAGGTGCCAAGGAGGAGTGGAGGGTGGGGGTGGAGAAGAGACAGAGAGACAGACAGGTACATACACATACAAACACACACACATTCACACACACACACACACACACACACACAGGGAATGGGAAGCAGAAAGGGAAGAGATCAAATAATGAAATACCAAAAGCCAAATGACCAAAACAAAGTAAAAAAATCAAACAGCCAAAAGCAACAGTGATGAGAATGGAAGATACTATTTTGAAACCAAACAGTGAGAAACACTGAAATCATTCCAGTGCAGGAAAGCCTAGATTTAAACAGCAAGAAGCCCAGATTTAAGCCCAGAGAGAATGTGTGCTTGTCCCAGAATGACATCCAGTGCATGGTGTAGGTGGAGATTATGAGTGCCGTGCCTCTGTTATGGAGTTGCCACAGGGATGGCATTAATGTGAGGAGGGTGCGTGGAGGACTATATAATAAATTTACTGCTCCATAATTTGATAAGTGTCATTACTGTGGAAAACATTTGCCGGCTCTGATGCTTCATGGACAAGTTGTTGCGTTTATGAGACACAACTACAAGCAGGCTGAGCATCAGTGGAAAAGTACAGTGGAGGCAGCTCTTTTCTTTTTTTCTTTTTTTTTTAAATCACCACTTCTCTTTAGGGGCAAAAGGCCCAAAGGATTTCAACACACAGTGGTGCGGTTGGATCTGCACTGTGAGGCTGATTAACTGGCATACACACACTTGAATGTTTATTTCAAAGCTTAGTGACATAAAGCTTCTAACAGGGAAGCAGTGATAGTGATTGGCTGGTACTAGTAAACAGTAATTGCTAATTTTACGTTTATGCATCTTAAAAATTCCCTACAATCCATATATGACTTCCATTAGGAGTCTTGTAGGACAAGTTTCTGGCTGAAAATGGAATCAAACTTCAGTGTTGTGGTGTAGGGCTGTAATGTTATCCACTATCCTGTTCATTTCAGTGTGTTTAAAGTAGACAGACATGCCCACCAATATTGAATGTATCTGTGTCAGTGTTAGTGCAAGTTTTCAGCTGTAATTATTATCTATGATTTCAATGCTGGACCAATATTTTAGCCAATATTATGGTTGTATCACACACTCCTAGTTTGTAATGGTATATCACTTCTCAGTAGAGGCCAACCCTTAGCTTTCTGTTCATTTCCATTACTGCAATTCTCGTACTGCAATGCTAAACCTCTGGATAAACCTCTCTTTTGTAATGTGAAGCTAAAGCTAAAGATTGGTGATGATGACAATGATGGAGAAAGCTCCTCACCTGCAGGGGAGCTGTCGTTGCCCACTGGGGTGCTGGTGCAGCTGCGGTCCTGGGTAGAGGACTCTGAGGAAAGACCTAGAGGGCTTCCTCCACCCATGTAGTCCATGTAGTCATCATTATCCTCCATCATGCTTGAGAAGCTAGAGTTCAGGCCTGGGTGGCCAGCCATGGCGCCAGGCGAGGCCAGGCCGGCCATGTGCTGCATCTCCTCTGATGAATGGCCATGAGCTACGACCTACGACACAGCAAACCCAGCACTGAGTCTCAAGGAACAGTACAGAGAAAAACAGTGCAAACAAACACACTGACCAGCAGCTGTTGTTGGATTTTATAGTCAGCTTCATTGAAGACTTTTTGCAAAGCAATTGTCAGTGCATGATAAGGAACTGCAACTTATCAAATGCCTCAATCAGTCTCTTGCTTGCTTCCTCTTCAGCAAAGCAGTTTTGCACTGTACAAAGCCTCTCCACTCAAATGCCATGCAGAAAAGGTCATGAATGTCTCCAAGCAGGACAGTACAGACTTTGCTTTTTTGTCAGTATATTTTCACACCTGAGATGGAACTCGGTCAAAGTTCTTCCCCAGCATCCTCCTCATATGTTTGCGGGCGTGGGAGGTCATCTGGTGCTTCAGCAGGAAGGAGAACATGCAGCCCTCACGGATGCAGTGGAAGTGGCTGTTCACCTGGTTGTACTTGCAGCCTGCGCGACAGGGAGAAAAGCATTACTTCCTATTAGCAAAGCCCAACAACAGCCAAAATCCCTCCCCCCTCCCCGCTTCAGACCCCACATCCAGCACCGATTCTCAATAAGGTGATGATGAGCGTTCAGAAAGCCGCAGCAGATGAGTCCAGTCCTTATTACTTTCTCCAGAGTGTCACACTGAGAAAGTGGAGCTTTTGAAGATTGGACCTGTGGTGCTCTTTATTACAATGACATCTTTTATTCAATTTGGAATTTACATAAATACATTCTGCATTTGGAGAGGCAATAATGCACAACCCTGCAAACCAAAGTAAACACACAATTATTTCCATATTAAATTCATTTTTCACAACCTATCTGTTGTTATTGTATCTATTCAGTCCTCCCTATTTTTTTCCTCTCCTTTTTTAATACGGAAGCCCTACAGATTTTAATTGCTATATGTTTTCAAATTAAACGACTGCTTTTGTGAGCTAATCAAATAATGTAGGAAGCTAGTATTAATTTTATTGTGAATAATGCAGGCAAAAAAATAATAATTGAATGAGTAACATGCGAGGGCAGGTGCCGACTTGTCCGTTACCATGGCATCAATGGCACGGCACAACAAGCCGCTTGTCGTCAGATTGCTTTTGTACACACGGGAGATATACTTTAAACAGAGGGAGTTGAGCAAATAAGAATGACATGCTAAAATATCAAGGCTCTTTGTGCCACTGCATCCTGGTAACATCATCACCGGCGCTGTGTTTAATGGTGCTGCCATGGATACAACTCTCCCAGACCAGCTGAACCATCAATTTTTTATGACTCTGCCGCTTGCTTTTGTGACACGCTGCTTTTTTTGACCTGCTAAACAATGATGCTGTGGGGAATTGAGATGCTACACAAACCAGGGGAGTTTGGTGTCACTTTTGGCTTAGTTTCCTCTCTACCGCAAAGTTTCTCTTTTCCTTCTCCGCAGAGGAGAGGAGGAGGGGGGAGAAAGAGTGAGAGAGAGAGAGAAAAAAAACCTTTCAATTTGCCTGTGTGATGATGATCGAGGCTTGAAAAAGAGCAACACAAACAGACCAAGCTAGACAGGCACAGTAATTAACAAACATGTGTAATTGCTCATTCCTGACAGGTTAAATATACCCAAGAAAACAGCCTCCGTTTGATTGCTTACTATAAATACTGGAGTATTAATGTATGACAAAAAGGCAGGCACCATTTTTCTTGGGCTGATTTTAATCTAGATGAAACATCCCCGGCTTTACGATTTGCCGCACCCGATTCTTAACACAGCCTGAAATATTTGTTATGAAATACATTCCGGGCTTAGCCGGGGATTTGATTGTGGTACTTTGACTTTACCGTGTTAGTTACTACAAGACGTCCAAAGAAGACTACATCAGTGCGCTGATACTAATGGGATAACAGCTTCTGGGATAGCTCTGCAGAATTCAGTGAAAAGGTGCGAGGCACGCTGCTTTCGTGCCATGTGCATTGCGCTGCGATGGTGTGACAATTAGCGTGTCAGTGGAGGGAACAGCACTTTTCCTCTGCCTGCTGGAGTGTGTGGAAACAGTGTGTTCACAGCGGGCAACCCTATTGATGCGGAATTACTGTTACATCATCACTGATCTGATTTCACACCTTCTGTCCTCCATCCTGCTCCGCCGCTGTCTGTGACTGCACTTCTGGAATGAAGTGGGGGCTCAGATAAAGAGAGGGTGTCTGGAAATATTGATCTTTAATGAGAAGACAATGACTGAAATAATGAGGTGTGTAGGAGACCAAAGCTGTGATCTTACGCTACGTTCTTTTTTCCTTTTTTTTTTTTTTAGTCCCAAATACGTGATGGAATACAATGACCACAGCTTAAAGCAGCAAATATCTTTTGTCAGATTTTTCTGATTTCATTCACATTTCCAAAGTTTCTCCAGGTTCATATTTTATAAATTTTACACCTACCGAGCCGGCCACACTCCTCTCTCTTGGTGAAGTATTTAAAGCCGTTGGCCGCGCGTCTCTCAGCTTTCTCGTGCTTCTTGATGTGCCAGGGCAGTTTGGTAGTGATGTTGGTGACGAAGAAGCAGCCAGGTCTCAGGCAGTGGTAATGGCCCCTCATCCTGAACTCACAGTGCTGAAAAGCAAGATACAAACAAGAGATGTCCTCGAGTCATTTCTAGAGAGCAGACTAGGCACATCTAAAGCAAAAAGTGTACATTCGAAAATGATCTAGAACAAAAATGTGTATGTTTTCATATGCATGTCACAAACTACACTAAATGTAGGGTAAGTAAACCAGTGAAAAGGTATATATGTCACCTTTGATTCTGCTTTGATTAATAAAAATCCTGAAATCAACATTAATATTATGTCCTTAGCAACCCACACTGCCTTCTGAACTATCTGGTGCATCCAACAACAAAGCCAGCATGGTGCTTGTGTTTTACAAACTGACAAAAACACTCCAAAGCTCTATTTCCTGAAAGTGCTGATCCTTTTATACCACCCCAGCTACTCTAATGATGATATTTTAAAGGGAACACTGCCAAAAGTCTGTGAATGTATCGTTGACAAGATGTTAAGTGAGACAAGGTTAAAGGTCTTCTTTATCCTAGCCAATTATTAATCCTTGCATTCATTTGTAGAGATTACTGAACTGACCATCTTTTAAGGCAAAAATTAGCAATGACAACTGTTCTGTGAAGCTGTCAGCGCACCCCTCTGAGAGAACAGGAAGTAGGTTATACCCCCTCATTAAATCCTTCTCTTTCCTCTTTTTCAGGCCACATTACAAGGGCCGTCTAACTGACCAGCTCAGCTTGAAATTTTAGGCTCCAGGGCCGGCCAATGACCCCGCCAAAAGCTTCTTGTTAAGCTCACTCGGAGACTCCCATGCTTCACACGGCCTGTCGCCGACTTATTTAGGTAAGAGCATTCCCCTCCTGCATTGTAACCTGCTTCCAAACCACCATCTGTTTGCCGAGAGGCATCTCCCTCAGGAGCCGACAAACAGGATCTACTCTGCTCAGGAGAGAAGGAGGTGGGGGGGCGGTTTAGGAGAGTGGGGGGACGGGGCGCATAAATGAATGCATTTAAACAGGTTTGGCTCCAAATAAGGGCATGAGAAAGAAGAGAAGTGCTTTGTTCTATTAATGATGACATTTTTGATGAAAAGCCTAGACCTTTTTTTCCCCTCCCCGCTTTAGAGCATTTAAGTATTTTTCATCCTAATTCTTTAACCATGAGTTAACCAGATCACATAAACATCTCCTTTGAATTATACAATTGCATCTGCTTTCCTTTTCGTTGCCCTCATGTATGTATTTTCTTTGATATCTGAGTGCAAACACTTGTGCAGTTTTAAAGCATTGCAGGCTGCTGCTGTGGCACTGCTAGGCCCGAGCTCAAGAGCTCACCTGGTTGGGACAGAGACACTGCAGGGAGTAGTAGGAAAACTGGTCTCGCACGTTCACCAGGCTGTTGTTGGGGTTGATGTGGTCCAGGCAATGCGACTCAGCCTTCCCGGAGGTCTTGCACACGTATTTGCAGTTGCCAAACAGACAGTGGAAGTGGAATTTGTTGGAGTATTTGCAGTCAGTGGCCAGACAAGGGTCACTGGGTGAGGAAAGATAAAGATAAAAGCATTGAAGCAGCAATTTAACATGACAGTTCATCAGAACTTGGCTCTTCAATTTTCTAATAGTACTGTGTAATGATATCAGAGACAGGTAATGAAACTTGAAGCTTAAACACAACCAGCTCATGGAGGAAAGCCATGAATTTGTCTATGCTTTTGTCCATTTTTATAGATGTGAGTGCTAACTGAGGTATGCCTCCATTAGCCTTGTACAACCCTAACAAACTAAATGTCTAATAAATGCTAGTAAATGCAAGCAGCGCTCATCACATTCTCCTAAAACAGAGATGTCTCCTCCTCAGCTGCACTCACTTGTCCTGGAACTGCAGGAATCCAGGTTTGACCTGTGGCTTGGCGTTCTCCAGTGAGGTGGTGGCCAGCGGGGAGGTGGCAGGCATGTTGGGCATGGTGGCAGGGAGCTGCGGGATGGAGCCAGTGAGCTGCTTCCAGGCCAGCAGGGAGGGGGATGAGCCGTAGCCCCCTGACGCAGCCACACTGGGCACCTCAATGGGGGGAGAGCTGGCCATAGACATGGGGGCATGCAGCTGATTGGGGGCGCCCTCGTTGGAGTCCTTGCCCTCATTGAAAGAGGGCTCCGGTTTAACCTTTAGGTTGGCTCTGAAGTGGAAGCTAATAGGAGACAGAGAGACATCATTACACCCAATTACATCCACACACAAGGCCAAGCTATAGCTGCTAAACATAGCACATCATTAACATTACCTTAGGATAATGGCACAGATATGAGAGGGTGAACACAAATACACAAAATTGTTCAACTAACAGAAGGCCATTTCTTTTCCAGCATGGATGAGAATAAAAGTGAGCTCACTTGGCATGTTTGATTGCTCCATCCACAGTGCTGAAGAGAGCGCCGCAGTCCTCCACAAGGCAATGAAAGTGCACCTTGTGCAGGAAGTCACACTGGCCGTCACAAACTTCATCAGTATCATATCTACACCAGGTGTGAAAAGGCAGATATGACATATAAGTGAGAAAGAGAGAAAAATATAGACACAATACACAGCTATGGTTCAGTGGTTATTGTCAAACCCTTTTCCTTTAGTTCAGGTCTGGTTCATTTGAATGTGAGCAAAGCTGGGATGTCATTATTAATAGCACTATTAATCTACAGATAACAGAAAACTGCATTTTCACAAAAACAGTGCACCTTCGAAAGCTCCAAGATACATTACACCAGCACAAAAGATGAAACCAGTAAGACGTTTTTTTTTTTTTTTTACATGAATATAAATGAATCTGTGGCTGTATTTCTTACTGTAAGAGCGACAGTCAAATATGAATTATCATCATGCAAATTGATGCAACTAATCATTGCAGATTCATCAAGAAGGTACATTTTAATCAATGCTATTTTTAATTGAGAAATTGAATTTAATTGAGCAATCAGTAAGTAATGCAATAACACTGTGCTTGGACCAGAGGCTGCTCTGACATTTCGTCTGTGCTTTGAAACTAAACACAAAATATCTCTTGTCCTGGCCAAGTTCTGTATTTCTACATACTTAACCAGGTACAAACACTGCACAGGGCAATGACGAACTAAAGGAGACATTAAAAAAGTGACAATGACAAAGCACAGGAGCTGCCTTAACTAACAGCGGGAATCATAAAGGCAGGGAAGAATAATGGACTGGAACACAACAGGTCCTCAACACGACACTGTGGGAAAAAAGCAAGGAGATGCATGGAAATGTCAGACCCCATCAGGGCTCTACACAGTTCTAGTCCTGAAAGGCCTTCCAGAACTGGTGCTGGACACCGCTGCATGGTAAACATTGAGTAGATGAGATTGCTGGTGTGCAGTGTGAGTAGAGCTGTATGATATATGGTTTGTTAATTGCTATTGTGATACTGATACGTGATACTCTCCTTTTTAAAAACTGAAGTTAAGGAATATAATTGTAACATATTCTGTTCAGACGTTTTATTTTATATTATATTAAGAAAAGGTGTTTTTCCTTCCCTAGAGTCGGATGTTCTTAGAGTAATTGGCCTCGATGACTAACACCCAATTGCACCCCAGCCACTGAGGTAGCTGTCCCACGTTCCGGGTTCCCCTGGTCAGTCGTGTGTGTTTTTCTATCATGGATGGGTTAAGTGTGGAGGGTGAATTTGCTTGTACTACTGGGCAATGGCCTTTTCTTTCTTTTCTTTCCCTATTGTTTCTTTCCATTACATGAACACAGCAACCGCAAAGCTACGTAACCTGAACCACGAACCTGTCTGTATTGACACATTTTTAATCATGTGGAAGTTACACACACAGTGCATGGAGTGAGAGTGCATGTGTGGTGTGACATACCTGCGCAGGTAGGTCTTCCACAGCTCGGTGGGCTTCTCTGGAGCGGGCCTCTTTATCAGCCTGCTGAGATACTGGGCTGCCTCGGAATTCTCCGCTGCTTGGCCCCCTTCCAGCTCCGACTTCAGGTTCAGAGCGCTGAAGAAGCTCGGGTTCACGTGCGTCATCTGCGCACACAGCGAACAAGCCGTCACACACAGGCGCACACACACATGCACATGTGCGCGCCACTCGCACTCAGGCGAGTGCTGCCTCACAGTTTACAAACACAATCAGCCCCCACTTGAGCACACGCCAAGTGTCCTTTGTGTGCGTCTGGGCGTGCTTTATGCGAAGCGCTGGGTCGGAACAGGAGCCCTATAGACAGACACCCGGGAGTTTGGGGAGGGGGGCTTTAGGACGTTTACACAGAATCAGTCCCCCACCAGAGCTCACAGGCTGCTCGCTGCCAAAGCCCATGAATGTGCCCAGGGCATCGTTACATTCAGCCAAAGAACGCGTACGAGAGAGAGCGCGAGAGTGAGAGCGAGCGAGAAAGAAAGAGCTGAGCAGTGCTGAGCCCCGAGGAAAAACACAGTCTGATCCCTCTTTAAATCATCAAGGTAATGGAACTCACACTCCGCAGCATTTGTATTAGTCAGGAAAAGATGTATGATTAAAACAATGTCCATTTTAATCTCCACAAAAACACACAACATTTAAATATTCGCCTCTTAACGTTTAGTCTTTTTAAAAAATGAGGGTGACAGTCGCTCTTTTTTCTCCCTGCTGACTTTTTAATCAAATAATTTACAAACTCCATAAATAAAGATAGAGCGGATGGAAGAGAAAAAGCAGAAAGGAGGAGGAGGAGGAGGAGGGAGGGAAAAAAATGTGTGCAGAGTTCAAAACAGCTCATCAAAAAACAAACATCTCTATATATCTGGCATGGCACCCAGCTCTTGCTTCATTATATTAATTTGTGAGCGGTGGGCTGAAATTACACTGTATGAAAAATGGCTGGAAAATTTAAATGATACAAACTCATCTTATTAGCGGTGAAACATTAAAAAACAAACAGCCCCCTCTGCGTGCTGCTAATTTGTCTTGGGATGAAAAGCTCTTGATGGATGGATCTTACCTTATTCATAAGTGAGGATAAAAGAGATGTATTCGCCGGTGCAGGGTGTCCGTTTGATTCATTACTGGAACGAGCAAAATGAACAATGTTTAGCCAAGATTTGCATGAGAAGAGTAAATATTATTATTTATTTCAGACTGTGTGAATATGCAATGAAGTGACTGGGCAGAAATGCACCACATAAATAAGACAGAAACAACTCCATGCGCTAAATATCAGGGTTTAGGTGAAGCTCAGCGCTCTGCAGCCTTTAATCAAATAACCACATATAAAGAACGGAGAGTCGACAGTGTTTCTTCTTTGACGTGTGTTTTAGAAAGAAAATATTTTGAGGAAATCTTTACAGTTGTGACAGATCTCCTCAAAGGGACAGTGTGTAAATCTCCTCCTTGACCACTTTGCAGACCCACCTTGTGAGGGTGGGGGTTTTAACAAGAGCACTCACGCTAATTAACACAATACGGTATTATTCCTGAGATAAATCACAGCACAGCTGCCTGGGTGGTGGGAGGGGTGCTCTAATGCTTGGGGCTTGTACCTGTGGTCTTTCTTGCTCAGGTCAAGGCTATGCTCTTGCATGGACTCCTGGGAGGCCCCGGAGGTGCCGTCCATTGGCTCTTGCTTCACTTGAACCGGATTAAACCGGCCTGCCTGAGCCTGCTGCCCATTTCCTGAGGAGAGAGAGAGACAACAGAGTTATTGTTGGTCAGCATTATTACCCTGTGATGAGATCCAATCTGACTTGTGTCCGGACCGAGGAGAGGACTGGGAGTGATAATTATTGCAGAATTATGTCAAGCCGTCAAGGCGTTTAAACGGTGATTGAGAGGCGGGAGGAATGAGGGAAAAAGACTCCTTTTTCTGCGGCCCTTGTCACAATCCATTTGAGGGCCTGCCTCTTAACTGGTCATTACGGCGCACGCTAATGCTGAGGGAAAGTGGCAGGTTCAGACGGACCCTCCCCCCTCCTCCCTCTCATCGCCACTTGTCCTTGTTGGCCTGACAACGGACGGCACTCGACGGCACTCGGCGCCACTGAGCATGCCCGAAAGGAACATCTGCTCCGGCTGTCAGATTGGAGGTGACAGCCAATCAGATCAGTTCAAATAGCGCGACCTCTCGATCGGTTCTTTAACGTAGGTATGCGGCGGATGTGCTGAGCCAAGACAAGACAGGAGGAGCGGAAGGAAGAGTTTAAAAAAAAAGGAGAGAAATGATAAAGAAGAGGGTAAAAAATGCTGACAAGAATGTGCGCCCTGGCTTTTCCCCCAATCCCCAAGTGGTTGAAATATTAATTTGTCCTCAGGCTATACAGAGAAAGCTGGGCCTTTGGTAGCCAGTAAGTGGTGTTTTATTAAAAAAAAGGTGGAAGAATAAAAGCGAAGGCCCTGCCGTAACCTCTGCAGCAGTGCTGAGTGCATCAGCAGTGATTGGTTTCATGAGAGGCTCCCTGTTCACCAAGCCTGGCCTGCTGAGGAATAGTGACAGGCAAGGACACGTCACCAGTGTCTGCCCTTGGCCCTCAGCACTGTGAAGGTTGAGACGAGTGTGTACGGAGAAGAAACCCCTAGAACAAAATGCTGTGGGTGATGGACATGCATCCACACACACACACACACACACACACACACACACACACGAGTGCATACTGTTGCTGTTGTAACAAAACCTGATAAACTTTGTTTACCAGAGAAGGAAAAAGCGTGTTTAATGTATGTCAGTCCATTCATCATGAAATGCTCACCCAATGTAAAGGGTGGCTCAGGGCCACAGGAAGTGGCCTAGTTTTCAGGATTATTAGCTAAAAATAATAATCTAAGCATTGTAAAGAGCATGGTGAGGCCTCTCTAGATAGAGTGTGGCAGGCGTTGAACAATTTCCTTCCACTACTTCAGTCTAGTTTCATACTTCATTTAGGAATTATAGCTAGAGTATCTGCAAACCTTCTTACTTACAACAGACAGACCTCAACATTATAAAAAATGGAGAGCAAGACAACTTCTAACCTTTTAAACATTAAACAGTGCTTATTCATGCTCAATTGGGTTGAGGTCAAGTGAATGACTCTGCCTTTTAAGAATCTTCCATTTCTTTGCCTTAAGAAGCTCTTAGGTTGCTTTTGGGTCATTATCAGTCTATCCTGTACAGGGCCTTTCTATCAGTTTTGCAGCATTTGACAGAATCTGTGCAGAATTTAACAGAATTTAAAGCTTTATACACATTAGAATTGATTCTGCATTCACATCATTAATAATCATAGGCAGCTAAACTTGCTCAGGCCATAACAGTGCTTCCACCATGTTTAACAGATAATGTGGTATGCCTCTAATATTCCAGTTTTCTAAAGCATCATCTTTCAAAACGTTCTTGACACTTTGAGTAAGGTGTGTTGGATGGGGTGGCTCTCCAGGAGCAGCACTGGAGATCTCAGGTTTGAGCCGGACGCCTGTGTAAATCTGAATTAGTGTCTTTTTGAAGTAAAATGGAGAGTTTGTCTACTTTAAGCGCTGACTTGGGTGATAGTCAGGGCTCATTCGTGCCCTATCAATAAATCGTTGCCATTGTAAGAAAACCTCGTAAGTAACTTTGTAGGAGGGAAAACTTCACACGTCCATTCACCATGAACTGTTCACACAGTATAAAGGGCAACTGACGTTTTTGTGAAGATAAAAACGGGGGGGATGGAAATGTAATTACGAGGCTTTCTTATGAGGCCGATGGTGTGCTCGCGTCACTGTTGCAAATAGGGGAAAAGGCAAAACATGAGTCATTCGGTGCAACTGCTGGAGCTACGCCTAACACCGACGGAGCTTCATTCGCAGAGTCCACTGTGTGGCTACTGTCGCTCAATCCCCATTTAACTAATGATTTACAGCGCTCAGACCTCCCCATCCAGCCACCATGAAAAAAAATCTAGCCAGTCGTCCTTTCAACCGACCGATCTCCCAGCATGCTCTCTGATCAGCCTCTACTACGCCGAACGCAGCGCACATCAAACCAGAGCCAGTGCACTCCCTCTCCTTTGGGCTGCCTCTGGGAATGAATTGCCTGAAGTTAAAAAAGGACAGTTAAATAATGACCATGCGAGAGGGAAGTCATTAAATCCTTTATCAGCCTCGCAGTCTCCATGACAAACTCACTGATAATCTTACAGAGAGAGAGGGAGAGAGAGAGAGCGGGATGGGGTGGGGGAGCTGTGTGGGGAGACGTCTGATCTCAAAGCAGCATTTTTCTGGAAATTATCCAAGAATAATGTTCTAGCGTGTAATTACTCCTGCTAAGTTACCAAGCTTGTGAAAGATCATTTGTACTGTATGTCTAATTAGCGAACCCCTTAGATTCCAGGATCTGGAGAAACACTCGAGGGTAAGCTGGTGCGAAACACTGATACAACAGCGTCCGTTCAACAAGGAGACGATGACACCTGAATGTATGAGTAAGTTGCTTGTCGCCACAGAGTCCTGCGGAGACAGGCTCCAACCAAGCCGTGTTTGCTTGTGCAACAACTGTCAACTCAAAGAGAGAGAGAGAGAGAGAGAGAGACAGAGAGACAGAGAGACAGAGAGAGAGAGAAAAAAGAAACTGCCAGAAAATAGCCGCAGTAAACATTGTTCACTTCTTTCTAACGCTGAGCCCTGACCACATCCTCTTCATATTTTACACAAATGTCCTGTTCACACGCCGTTTCTGAGCAAATGCGTAAAATTAGCAATGACACGTTACGATCTGCACTCACAACTCTGCCTGGTGCGGGATTTTTTTTTCTTCTCTCAAAGGTACCTAAATTAAACACAAGCCGTTCTCGCTATGAGCTGGTGAGCTGCTTCATGTTGAAGTGTGAAGTTATGAGACACACACACACATACACATATACACACACATACACATATACACTCTCGCACTCTCACTCCAGTGAAGGGAAGTCACACCATCTGCGGCTCCCCGCCCCCCTGTCCCATCACACGGACCCCATCCCACCCCTCAGAAGTCGTGTGCCCCCTTCTCTCTCTTCCTGTTTTGGTGGTGGTGGGAGGGGGTAGTTCTCTCTCTCTCTCTGAGGGCCACGGCTTCGCCCCTAGCTCCGTACCTGTATGGGCCCCAGAGGCGGAGTCTGTGACAGGGTACACGCCCTGCAGCAGCTGCCCGGGCTCTCTCAGGGCCCCATCCTGCTCCCCACTTCTATCCCATTCTCCAAAACACACAGCCTACATTATGCTGTCTTCTTCATCCACAGCCCACCTGCTCAGAGGCCTACCACTCTGTAGTCTAAAGCTGAGGGTACCCTTCATACTGACCGTATCTGCTATTTAACGTGGGTCATATCATTAATAAAGACCACTGAACCAGTTCCACTGGCAGCCATGCATGCCCATGCAATAACAGTGCCTCCATCATGTTTGACAGATGATGTGGAATTGCTTTGGATCATGAGCCCTTCCTTCGGTCTCCGTTCTCAAGAATCTTGTTTTAGAACTGGACAGACCTTTTCATATGTTTATATCAGTCCAATCCAACACTGATTGTAGACTTTATTTATTTATTTATTTATTTATCATTTCAAATCCATTTAGATGGTGTACAGAGGCAAAATTACACCTGTGTCAAGGTTCAAATACTGACTGACTGTACATGTGACTGTACTGACTGTACATGTGACTGTACTGACTGACACTGACTGTACATGTATCCACAACTAAACTGGTTTCATATGAACAGATCTTAACTTATCATGTAATTATGGAGTAATATATATTAATAACACTGGCTCCAGTTTTTAAAATAGTTGTCTATGTTTAATGGAGACAGAGAGTCTAAGCAAAAAAAGACAACAATTCCACACACACACACTTCTCTGGAGCGCTGAGTCATTTCTGCTTCAACAATTTCTGTTATTTTTTCCCCCCTCTATATCAGTCTGCATAAAAAACTGCTTTATACCTTCAATTTCTCAACTTAATTTTATTCAGGCTCCATTTGGTCGGAACGAGTGCATGCTCAGATAAGAGGCTGATGATGAGGAAGCATGTAGAACACAGACTCTGGGAACCTCCTGAGAATGCTATTAGAGGCGGCTTTACAGGGGCCGCTCGCTACCACTACAGCACTTATCTGCTAATGGATTGTGGGTATCGAGGCAATGATCACTGCAATAAAGGGTCTAGGGCAGCAAACCAGCCCCTCAATATTTGCCCTAATCCTGAAATCAGAGATTTGTGTACTGTCTGTGGACCAAATGAGCCGATGGCCCACGAGTGCCCTTTTACTGTCAGACAGAGAGAGAAGGAGAGGGCCGGGGGAGGAGGGGGGGGCAGAAAGGAAGTGATGGCTGTAACAGAGCAAAAGGAAAAGATGGGACATGATAGTGTATTATATCTTTTCACTGAGATCATATACACCATTGCAAGGGATTTCTACACTTGTCACTCTTGTAGAAGTGTTTTCATTGATATTCATACAGTAATGCATTAAAGGTGTCATGTCAATTGAATTTCTTAGAAAGACTGTACCACACCTAAACCCTATATGGAATACTGAGGCACTGAAACAAGAGTCATTCAAAAACCCAGTCTTCCTGAACACAGTGGGTTTTCAAATGACTCTTGTTCCTAGAAGTATGACTGAGAGGCTCTCATATCGTTTCAAACACAGAAACTATTCCTTAAACTATTGTGTTGTACTGTTCTCTGCATTGTGTGTTACTGCACTGGCCTACTGCCCTACACTGAAAATTGCACTGGGTGTGCTGGTGTACCTGATATACCTTTCAATGCTACTTGTTTTGTGCAGTGGTGAGGTCTGAGGTCTGGGATGTGCGAGTGTATGTTGCAGTGCACTAACCTGCATCTGGATTGCTGGCAGGGTTAAGGGCGGCAGCAGCCAGTCTGGCCATCATGGGGGATATCAGGCCCTTGCTGGCAGAAATCTTCTCCATGATGGAAGAAGCGGCATACGAGGTGGGCGTGGAGGCAGAGGGCACTTCTCCTGATGAACTAGAGCTTGGGGCCAGGGAGTCCCGGGGTGTGGAGTGGGCTCCAGAGCTGGCTGCAGAGATCATGCTGGCGGCGGCAGGCGGAAGCTGCAGAGGCAGCCTGGGCATGAGCGGGAAGAAAGGGTTGGAAGCGCCACCTAGTGCGCTGCTGGCCATGGCCAAGGCCATCGGCATGTTGCTTGGCAGGGCCTGGGACAGCAGGGTGGACATGCGGCTGGCTGGGGGCAGGGCCGTGGTGGGCTTGACGTTGAGGCTGCTGGAGGCCACGGCGGTGGTGGGCGTGGCCATCAGGTGAGGCATGGAAGAGGAGGGCTGCTGCTGGGTGGTGGGGGAGGCGCTCAGGCTGGAGTTCTTGCTGCTGATGGCGGAGAAGTCCACCAGGTCGTCGTTGCTGGACTCCTCCTGTTCTTCCTTGGGCAGTAAGAAGGAGGAGGAGAGGCCCAGTACGCCGGACGAGCGAATGTGGCGGCGCTCGTGCTTGCGCTTGTGCGAGGTCATCTGGCTGGTGGAGGTGAAGGTGAAGCCGCAGCCCTGGCGGATGCAATGGAAGTGGTTGGTTGCCTTGCTGTAGACGCAGCCCTCGTACTTGCATTCCTCGTACTTGTAGAACTTCTTGAAGCCGTCCTTGGCGTACGCGTCATCCTTGATGTGATAGCTCTTGTGCTTCTCAATGTCGCACTTGTTCTTGAAGGTGAAGGTGCACCCAGGGCGCCTGAAAATGAGGGATGCAAATCAGCCTCCTAACCAATACAGTGTTTTGTGCTATGTGCTATGGAGCATCCTGACCAATCACAGTACCAGATCAGTGTTTATATGGGTGTTTTATCAAATGATGTTATTCACACTATCCTACTGGTCAAAATAATGTAGGCCAATCTTCGCAATCCTTATTACATTTAGGCTGAGAAACCTAAAGATACTTTCCAGAAATCCATTGCATCACACTGACGGCAGTGGTATGTTCCTCACCTGCAGTGGAAGTGGGTGGTCTTCTGCCCGTAGAACTGACAGCTCACAGTGCCGCAGTCTTCAGTGGCGCGGAACCTCTGGAAGCCATCGTTGATCAGCTGTGCGTTCTTCTTGTGGAAGTTTTCATGAGTCATGACATCGGATGTGCTGGTGTACACCTTGTTGCAGCCCACCTGATGGAAATGGGAGAGAGAAAAAAAGGTACTTTCACTAGAAGTGGAGCAGAGGCGGACGACACAGCGCAGTAAACATTGTGGGTTTCAGAAGGTTGCAGAAGAGGAAAATGAGTACTCTGACAACTGTATGTTGGTGGTTGGATTTCTCTACTCTGCAGGGGCACTGGAAACAACACCTCTGATACAACAGGAAAAAAAAGATGCTTAGTGATGAACTCGATGTGGGGAGCCAAGAAACTTCTGACCTAAAAAAAATACATCTACTTGAAAGATTTCTCAAGATCTGAGGTTTGTGAAGAGAAGAACGACTCCTGAAATATGAAAACCAAGTTTTCACACCTAAGTGAGAAGGCAAATGAGGTGACAGTGCAATTTTGTTCAGCAAACAGGTATTGCTGTTCCAAGGCTGCACTGACATCAGTCTGCTGCATCTGAAGTTCGGCAGTGCAGTTCATGTGCAAACAAAATCCAGAGGATTTGCGCACATATAGAATGAGATGTAGCACAAAAAGATGAAAAGTTGTAACTGACAGTGATGCAGCAAAATGATGTCAGAAGTACGTATGACAGCAACAGGGCAGTGGTGCAGCGCTCAATAAGGTCATTTCATCGGGTCACGGTCACATGACTGAACCCACTGACTGGAGTTTGTGCATACCTAGAAGAAAAACCTATTTCTGCTCGGTTGCAAGCAGATGCAACCGAGCGTTTCAGGGCCAACTCTGGTGCAAACAACCAAAACAGCACTAAACTTGCATTGTGTAAGACCGACCTTAATAACTAAGGCAATGCAACTGCAACATAGTGGGCTGACGTGTGGTTAGAACCTTCTTCCATTTAAGGCTTTCCACACATACAACTGTGTAGTAGAAGACCACTGTCTCTGCCTTGCTTTAACTTGCAGAACAAATGTAAGACTTGGGGTGAGGGGGGGTGGGGGGTGGGGGGGCAGAACTAGGCACAGAGTCTGTCACTTTCTTTAGTCTGAATCGTTCTGTTACTCGGCAGCAGCACTCAGGAGCCCTCCGGGCAGCAGGGAAACACAGACTAATGTTTGAATTAAAACCAGCAATTGTATATCATCCCTGGCACTTTTCAGCCGTGCAAACAGGGTAACTTCACCATATTGAGTCAAACAATGAAAAAAATGCCACTCTGTTTTTTTCCCCTGTAAATCAGGAGAACGGGTGCCAACATCTGCTGGTTCTCAGAGCTGTTAAAACAAGAGCTGAAATGTCTAATAACAATTACGCCGTTAGGGGGGTTTAAAAAGAATATATCTTAAGCCATCTGCCCCTGGACGCCGCTCCCCACGGTGAGAAAGCACTCGGCCCGGTGACACCTTGAAAATAAGCAGATGTAAAAAATTAAACAAATCTGGAGGGATATAATCTTTGACTCTCCGCTTGGTACTAAAAGATGAAAAATGTTGAGTTTATATAAACAACTAACTGAATTTTATCCATGCCAATTAAGGAGCGAGAGAGCGTGAGGGGAGCGCGGGGCTGCGTCTCCTTCGTCCTTTTAATTTGTCTTTTATTTACTTTATGACACCTTTTGTCAAACGAACGAAAACTGCTCTTAAATGGTAATTCGGGCCTAATGGAAAAAGTCGAAGAACTGCAACTTCCTTTTATAGACCTAGGTAAGCCACAGGATCCTGAAGAGCATCTCAGTTTGCCTCTCTGCTTCTCTGCTTATGGCTGGCATGGACAAGCAGGTTTGATTCTTGAGGCTTTTCGTGTGTGACTATATTCCATGACCAAATCTCTATGCCATCTGATATAGCGGCTATAGCGTGTCGTTGGTTAGACGTGACATCCTGCCATACAGTGGTGGGGATCTTTTACCCTGTTTGAAAACGGACACTATGCATTTCTTATTTTTAGCGAGCCCCGCACAAGTTGACCTAGAAAAAACTGAATGTATTTAACCCTTGTGTTGTCTCAAGGGTCAAAAATGACCCATTAACTAAGTGTAGCAGCAGAGACGATCCCCTAAACAATCCTTATTTAGCTTGAAATGTAATGATTCGCCCTAGAGTGAACCTGATACTCACTCTATTCACAGAAAGCAAATAGACTGTCTTCAGGTCATTTTTGACCCTTATGTCCCTTACGATAAGGGTATAGAGTATTCGCAGTAGTTAATGGTAATACTTTGGCAGTTCACTGGAAAACAGTGAACTACCTCTTTCATGTAAGGGTTAATCCTTTTATAGCAGCCCTGAATTTGATGCATCTAAGAATAATCACTTTCCACCCTGCCCTCTACATTGCTGCATGTGTAGCATGTGGTTGATTACCACAGACACTGTGTTTCTCCACAGCACCTGAAAAGTTTGATTTCCTGCTACAGGTAGATGCTGGTTAATGTCAGTGCTTGTGTACAGTACAGCTGGTGTTTACCTGCATGCAGTGGTAGTGGGTACTCTTGCCGTTGAGGTGGCAGCCGTGATAGTAGACGCTGCAGTCGTCCAGTGGACTGAAGCGCATGAAGCCATGCTGCAGGGAGTTGTCCCTCTTCTTGTGCATGTTGTAGTGCCTTATAACATCCTGTTTACTCGTGAATCTCTGTCAACAGAACAGCAACACACAGCGACAGGTTACTGAGGAGCAGTGGCAGTGGTGGTGTGAGTGTGTGTGAGTGCGTGTGGGAGGGAGTGTACTGCAGACTGTAAGAAATTAGCAACATGTTATTTTATCAATCAGGCAACAGCTGCACGGCACGAGAGCCAACTGGCAGCCAACGCAGGGGGCGGGGGGTGATGTATGTGCCCAGCGCAGGAGGTCCCAGATTGGGATAGCTAGCATGTGACCTCACGTTAATAATAATAAGGATAATATTAATGATAGTAGTGTGAACTGAATGATTAAAGAATTCTACATTCATTTATGCCCCACACTTTTAGCAGAACTAAGAACCTGACAAGCATAGTGACTATCCTCAGTGCCTCCTAACACACTGACTCTCCCCAGTGCCTCCTAACACACAGACTCTCCTCAGTGCCTCCTAACACACAGACTCTCCTCAGTGCCTCCTAACACACAGACTCTCCCCAGTGCCTCCTAACACACTGACTCTCCCCAGTGCCTCCTAACACACTGACTCTCCCCAGTGCCTCCTAACACACAGACTCTCCTCAGTGCCTCCTAACACACAGACTCTCCTCAGTGCCTCCTAACACACTGACTCTCCTCAGTGCTTCCAAACCCACTGACTCTTTTCAGTGCCTCCTAACACACTGACTCACCTCAGTGCTTCTAAACCCACTGACTCTTTTCAGTGCCTCCTAACACACTGACTCTTCTCAGTGCCTCCTAACACACAGACTCTCCCCAGTGCCTCCTAACACACAGACTCTCCTCAGTGCCTCCTAACAAACAGACTCTCCTCAGTGCCTCCTAACACACTGACTCTTCTCAGTGCTTCCAAATCCACTGACTTTCCCCGGTGTGTCCTAAAACACTGACTCTCCTCAGTGCCTCCTAACACACAGAATCTCCCCAGTGCCTCCTAACACACTGACTCTTCTCAGTGCTTCCAAACATACTGACTTTCCCCAGTGTATCTTAAAACAATGACTCTCCCCAGTGCCTCCAAACAAACTCCATCTCCCCAGTTTCTTCTGACTCTTCCCAGAGTGAATAACATACTGACTCTTCCCAGTGCTTCCTAAAATACTGACTCTCCCCAGTGCCTACTAACAGACAGACTCTCCCCAGTGCCTTCTAACACACTGACTCTCCCCAGTGCCTACAAATACATTGATTCTCCCCAGTGTCTCCAAAACACATTGACTCTCACCAATGCCTCCAAACACACTGACTCTCCCCAGTGCCCGCTAACACACTGACTCTCCTTAATACCTTCAAACACACTGACTCTCCCCAATGCCTCCATATACACTGACTTTCCCTGGTGCTTCCTAACACACTCACTCTCCCCAGTGCCTCCTATCACACAGATCCTCCCCAGTGCCACCAAACACACTGACTCTCCTTAGTACACTCTGAGCCTCAGTCTGCCTCCATACTTCAATCCGAGTTTCCAGACTCGTACCTTTATTACTTTTTCTGGTTTTTAATTAAGACGGATCACTTGACATGCAAGATCGCAGTTCTGATGTTCTCGGCTTCTGAAAAATGATGTTCCATGCAGATGGTTTCTTAAACGTGCGCAGGGAGAAAGAGACAACAAACAAACAGACAAACAAACAAGCCAACCAAAAATGTTTCCCATTTCAATTCCCCAGCTGAGATATCATTCCGTTTTTAATTAAAGTATTAAAGCCTGATTTTCGTGCGGGGTTTAGGCTGTAATAAAAAGGAAACATGCTAAAATTCCCTCCTCCAAATGAAAAACCTCCTACACGGCACAGCGGTGAGGGGAGAAGAAAAAAAAAACAAAAAAATGAAACAAAAGGATGTGGAGGAAAAAGCTGACTCCAGAGAGAAGCAGCGCAACCAAATCTGCAGTAATTGGGCTTAAGCTGATGTTACAGGAACTGTAACAAGAGACGCTGAAATCAATGAGCCCGTTCTGACTTAAATCCATAATTTCTACACAAATGTGCAACAGGAGACCAGAAAAATATGACAGAAACATCTAAAAGGCACGAGCTAATTGAGTATATGTCAAGCTTATCTTACATGCAGGGAAAGAAATATACACGTCTCAGTTGAGACATTGTGTCATATCCTCTTTCCCCTTTCGGTGAGGAGAACAGTATGAAAACAGCTTCCATGGCTTAGTGCATGACAAAGACAGCGGTGAACGTTCGAGGGTGGCAGGTACTTGAGACGTCAAGTAATGCGATAAGTTGGCGTTTAGGCGTGGCTAGGCTACGTGACCCCGAGGAGAACAGAGTGGTAAACAGAGTGAGGCAGAGATTGCGGATCAAGTCGGAGTGGTCACAGGGGGTTGTGAGGACCTGCTACATTTATTTTAGGATTCCCACTACCGTGCGGGATGAGCACAAGGCCATGAAAGGAGAGGCAGGGCCGGTGTCACGGCGGAGGCTGGCAGCAGCGGGATAATATTCCACCACTGTGTCATGTAACATTGCATGAGTTATCACTTCCAAAAGCCTGCTCATCTGAGCCTCACCTTTCTACAAGGCTGGGAACATCTACGCCAGCATCTGGGAGTTGAGCTTGTGTGTCGCTGAGTCAATAAGAGGTTTGGGGGATAGCCTGATCAAATCGTCCTAATAACGAGTGCTTTCCAAATGCGATTCTGTGCCAAAAAGGTAGTCTGAGGAATTGTTCCCGCCGCAGAGCCCGAAGCGAGCCACTAAGCTGAATAAGCATGCGTTTCATGCAACAGCTGCCTTGCCTACTTACAAGATTTTGTCGTGTTTGTACTGAAAAATGTAATCAGTTGATTAAAAGTGAAGTGGGAGATTACAAGCAGCCAGATCTTCGCAGAGTGGAGGAGCACTGAGCAGCTTTTGGTTGCATAAGGATTTTTGACGTCTTCAACAAATCTGCCCGTATTTGCCTGCTCTTTTCCACCATATGCGCAGGAAGCTCGGCGCAGCGGCGTTCTGATCTGCTTAATGCTGATTTTGCTGCACGGCACATGACAACTCTCGGGACATGGATCAGATTAATAATATGAAAGGGGATTAGCAGTGGTCCCAGAGTAATAGCAGATGCCCTCAAGAAAAAAAGAGAGAGCCCTACAGGAACCATCTTTCTGAGGTATTTACCATGCGAAAACAAGACGTGTGCTTAAATGAACTCCAGCCTCATTCAGTGCCGCGCAAACCGCGCTGAGTACGGCTGGACTTAACCCGCTGAGAGATCACGCTTCGGCCTTCCCTGGCGTAAAGCACCAGCGCAGTCAGATCACCCCCGCCCACAGTTTTATTGTCCACTCTTCAGCAGGCAGTAGGTGAGCGGCGAAAAAAGAGCCGTGACACTTCCTATCCTAGCGAGGAGTTCCTGAGTTATGGACTCGTCCTCCCATCAGCCGAGTCTCCAGAAAGCACTTTGCTTGTTTTCTCCGACGCCTTTTTAAGCCATGAGGGACGGCTGTTTGGAGGCGCTCAACCATGGCTGTTAGACTACGACATTATTCGGGGCCGCATTATCTCATTTATCAAGCTGTCGGGCCGAGGAGAGGGAGCTGAGGAGCTGTTGAATCAAAGTGTGCTTCACAACAACACATTTATACAAGCTAACTGGTATGAAAAGTGTTGTGGGCTAGGGGCATGTTTAGCACTCATAGCTTTTCTTCTCCCAAAACCAGCCTGTCTGAGTATCACTGTGTACTCGCCAGGATTATTGAAAAGCCTTATAATAAACATATTATGAAGAGCAGGTTTTGCTGAAATAATGATTTCATGGTTTTCCAGAGTTAAAATCACATGCCAAAACTCTTTACACCCAAGATCTCGAGGGCTGTACAGGGGCTGCTCTTCTTATTGGTCATACTGAATGTTTCAGCTAGCAGAAATGGAGCTTGTTGGGTGCTACCATGTTTTCAGCATATCAGCATATAAAAGATAAGTTAGGAGTTATTAAAGTAGAGAAGCAGATGAAACTTTTCTGAGCTTTAAGTGGTTAAACATCTGAAAGTGTGGAGTTTAAACATCACAGAACAAAACAGGACTATTGTGTTGTCTCAGTTGTGCACTTTCTGGATCTACACAGCTTCGCAGTTAAAATGTTAGGTTTCAAACTGACAAAGAAAAAATGTTCAATTAGTCAAAACATCTGAAAAGCAAAGTGTATCTACAGCATCGGTATCTACACTTGTCTCTGTGTGAGAGTTCACTGAGTTAACTACTCACCTGGTAGTTACATTCGGGGTCCATGCAGTGGTAATGCTCCCTGTACTGGTAGGCACAATGCACATGTCCACAGTGCTGGCTCCCGGAGAACCTGTCAGCAAACACAATCGCCGCAGAATGGTTAAACCAGAAGAAGACATCAACACCTGCACGGCGGGGAAATGATTACTGCTGCTTTCGAAAAAAAAGAAAAGAAAAGAAAAGCTTTTATGTGCAATTAAATACATAACCTTTTACCAAATCTTCTGAATGAGTGACTTTCAGCCACTTCTTGGGAGGAAGCAAAATGTGACCTCTACGAGCACGGGGCCGAGCTTTAAAGGGCAATTTAGCCTTTTATCCTCCACTGATAAACACCCTCACAGTGACAGAATCATCTTCACGGAGCACAGAGCCATTATAGGCGACTACAAACATGTAGAGAAAACGCGATCTCATACCTGCCCACGCTTCCACAACCATGTGATTACAATTCACACTTCAGTCACAGCAATCTCCACCAAATTAGTTCCATTGGCTTCAGAAGCAGTAGGTAGACTCTTATTAAACTGTAACCCCAGACGTAATTCACTCATTTGCCCGTGCTTTAAACCCTGCCAAATCAGCGCTCGGCACTCCAGGTTAACAGGCTGTGCTTTAATCAGGGAAAGGTTAGGCCTAATAGAAAGGTTTGAGTGTGCCTGTGTGTTATTTCCCCCCCTCTTCACTCTCGTGTGTGTCTGACTGGCCCAGCCTGCCGCAGATTGGCACTGCTTTAAAGAGGCCCATTTCCTGAGTGTTTACAGGCTGATTATAACCCTGACGATGATGACTGTTAAAAACCTCCAATTACAGCTCAAAACACACAAATAAACATTTGCACTGCCGCTGCCAAGAGCACCATCTGCTGAAGTAGAGAGAAAAAGGCTAAGTAATAGAATTTTTTCCTCGCGCGCCCCTCCGAGCCCTGGATTATCCCAAGGCTGCTTTTACAGATCACACTGCTGAGTTCATTAAGCTAACTGAATGGCAAATCCACTACCTTTTAGCGGTTGGCGGTAGTGTGGAGGGCTTGTGGGGTGAGGCGGGCTTCAGGTGCTTTTGACTGCTTCTTAAAGGGACAGTTTCGTAGGATAAAAGGCTGTTTCTACTCCCTTTATGGAAATGAATGCAGACGTTGTCAAAATTACAAACGTGCCGTTCACTCTCTAGCCCATGCAGTCTACATATCACTGTCACGCCAAAAACAATATCTCCTAAATGTTTACAGAAGAAGAAAAAAACATTTTGGAGCATTTTCATTGGTCCATTCACTGTGACATTCTGACACAGTGTAAAGAACATCTGCCGGAAAAATGGCAAAAATGGAGATACATGCATGGCAATGTAAATATGTAAGTATTTTGTGCCAATGATGTCAATATTTTGCTATCACTATCAAACACTATCAAAGCTGACAGCATGTTTAATTCACTGATTTTGTGATGTCACAAAAACCCACCACCAATTCAGCTTAGCTCACTGCACTCATTCACGCTAAAGTGAGTGTTTCCAGTGACTGATTTTTGAATGAGATGCCCAATGTTGGCTAACCAATCAGAACCGGGCTCTTTTACATATATCAGTCTTAAAGGCACAGTGCTCCATAGAAAGGTTGAACACAATGGCTGTACAAAAATAAAAAAGCAATCCTGTGCAAGGATTATCAGCTGAAAAAAGTTAGAGTATATGAGCCCTTTAACCAGCAGTCAGCAGCACCTGAAGCGATCACCATCCCACCGCTTGACTTCCTTCAGACTACAAGAGTATTAAAAGGCTGGATTTGCTGTTTTACATTTTACAGACTCGCTCACAAAACCAAACAATTCCTAATCGCCCCCGAGCACGCCACACTCACACTTACTTGGCCCTGTGTACATTGCACCCCCTCCACCGCCCCCCCCTTGGGAGAGCAGCCCACCCCCCTGCTCATCACCCAGCTGTATCACTTTGCCTCTGGACAATTCCCACTTGCCGCGTCAGGGGGCTAATGGGCCGCTGCTATTCAGCAGCAGATTAAATATTAATATCGCCACGATACAGAGATTGCCGCACATCTCCCGTTACAATAGAGACACGCTGATCAAAGTGCAGAGCAATGGTGGGTGCATGAAAGCATTTAAGAGGCAAAACTGCGACTAAACACTACCAGGGAAGCTCTTTAAACATCAAACTGTGGCGGAGTGTGGAGATAAAGAACTTTTCCCCTTTTGCGAGGGGGGAAGGTGGGTGTAGACAAGTTTACAAAGCTGCTTTTTAGCATGAGTGTGCTCTCATTAGCGGGGAAGGCAGTGATGATCCTCCTCCTACCCCCTTCCAACCAACTAATCCCCCCCCCCACCCCCCTTAGCACCACAAACACCACCTCCCCCCAGCACCACAAACAACCCCCCTCCCCACCACCAAGATGTACCAGGTCGCATTTGCCCTTTTTATGAGTCCTCATTTTCCTTTTTTCTCCGCCTCTCTTCCCTTTCTTATTTTCCCCAACACGGAAATTGAAACTGTATCTGGGCTTATCTGCTGCCTCCCCGCGCATCAACTGCCGAGATGTTTAGACAAATTTTATGCATTATGCAGTGCAAATATCAAAACAGTTCTTGGCAGTGCCAGCAGAAGCCTCATTAAAAATTCCTTAATTAAATCTTCTTGCAAAATGTAATCAGTCCAAGGAGGGTTTTTTGTGCGTGCGCGAGTGTGTGTGTGTGTGTGTGTGTGTGTGTGTATGTCTGTTAGCGCCGGGGCTTTGATTTGTGGCCTTCATGTTACGGCTTGGGAGACTAATCATTTACGCCACAGCCTCTTTGCCTTTTCCGAATGCCGTTTTTATTTTTTTTTTACCCTCCCTTTAAAAAAAACAGAATAAATAAACAAATAATAATCACCTTCCCAGTGTCGCGACAAAATGAACACAGGGGCCGATACGAACGCGCAGGCAGCAGCGTACTGAATCTATCTCCATGCCTTGCCTGGATTTGTGAGTGGCTGTCATTTAGTTGATTCAGTGTCTTCATTTGCAGGGAAGATATTGAAAATGAAAAAAAAAATAAAAAATGTTATCTGAGCTGCTAGTTTTCATACAAGCACTGCTGAAGAGGGCACAGCTGTGTGTGTGTGTGTGTGTGTGTGTGAACACGGCAGAGTTGGGCTTATGAAGAGCAGCTAATGTGCGAAATGTATTTACAAACATTTCTCGATGTTTGCTTAAGATTTCACAGACTTAGCCATCAGTATACATAGAGCGCGGCGCTGGCAGGGAATACGGCACTGCCGAAGAAATTACTCACTCGCTTTCCTTTAATTCAATTAATCTTCCTTAGTTCATAAAACCTCTGCTTGCTCGTGAAGTAATTTATAGTCTGGGCACCAAACTTATTTTTGTCAATATACGCCCAACTTTATTAAGGCATAAAAGATAGGTTCAATTAGAGAAAGAAAAAAAGACGCGGGAAAAAAAACGTGGCTCTAAATTTTTGGGGAGGATGGATATTTGCATACCTGGCGATATATTTCTGGTAGACGTTGACGTCCTCTGTCACAGGTTTCTCCGGAGGAAGGCCATTCCTGTCGCAGCACACAGAAAAAGCGGCACGATTAATGGCGACGCGGGCCACCGTTAATAATAACAAACTGACACAATATTCACTTACAAGCCATTTCAAAGTTTGAGCTATCAATAAACATTTTCCTGGGAGGAACAGCAGTGTGATTCGTGAATGCATCAGGAGCAGAAGAGCACGAGCCCACCTTGATGCATAGTCGACCAAAAATGAAAGCAGAGGGGGAAAAATGTATCTGAAGGCATAAATGATTCATGTGCGTTTTTGGAGAGCCCGCAAATGGAAAGATGAAGTGATGAGAAGAGTCAGACAACGGCCATATGTGTTTGTGTGCGTGCACATGTGCGTGTGTGTGTGTGTGTGTGTGTGTGTGTGTGTGTGTGTGTGTGTGTGTTTTTTTTTCTCTCGATTGGCTGCAATTTGAAGGATGACTAAAGCTCTTATGGCATCTTGTTTCAGTGGCTGAACAGTGGCTGCTGATTTTCCTGTTCTGCACACAGCAGGTTTCTCGCAAAACTGCCACTAGTGCCAACATGAGCTGTTCCATGTGGGTCTAGAGCTGTGGAGGTAGCTGTGACCGTGATCTGCTCTGCTGTGGATTGCAAAAGTGTGAGAAGCCCTGGTCAAAATTCCTATTAATAAGATAAGAGAAGAAGATAAACTGATCTTCAAAAGTCAAATACGTTAAATATGAACCAATACTAACATTACTGCATAATGTTTTGTGTTTTGTGGTGTGGTGTGTAACTTGACGACTCTCAAAGCTTGATTAGCTTGTTAGGGCTCTGGCTTGTTCACAATCATTGTTAGGAAAGGTTGGACAATGCAACTTTAAAGCTTTATCAATACTCCGACTCCTCAAACCACCTCCCAA
The DNA here is from genome assembly GCF_030463535.1 of Salminus brasiliensis. NCBI lineage: Eukaryota > Metazoa > Chordata > Actinopteri > Characiformes > Bryconidae > Salminus > Salminus brasiliensis. The sequence continues at coordinate 8,446,599 of NC_132891.1, forward strand.
CATTAGCAATCCCTGTTTAACTGCAAAAGATTTAGCAGGCTCTAGAGTGGAGGTGCACTGTTCTACTGTGCAGCGACACCTGCTCAAATATGACCTTCATGGAAGAGTCGTCAGAAGAAAACCTTTCCAGAAGTCAGCCGTTTTCAAAGGAACGTCTAAACGGGCCTGGTGCATTTTGAAAACCTCTGGATGAAGATAAAATAGAGCTTTTTAGTCACAAAATGCCCAGCAAAGACACAGTGGAAGGCTTTGCCATGGTCTTCACAGACCACCAAACTAAACTTATAAGAGCAGTGTAGCAAGACAACCCAAAAATCTGCTCAAACTAAAAAACTTTGGCAAAGGAGAATGAGTGAGAAAATCCCCCAAACAAGAACTGAAAGACTCTTATCTTGCAACAAAGAGCGCTTACAAGCAGCGATTTTGAAACTGTAAAAGATGAAAATAAAAAAAGTGATCTTCCTTAAAATATTCATATGTGTCATCTTTAACTTTATGCCTTTTGGAAAGCAGGTCATCTTTTATTTTCTTGCCTATTTACAGTAACAGAAATGTTTGCATGCATAAGCGTAAATGTAAATGCAAGTTTAAGTAATTTGTCATGAAAGGCTTATTTAGGTGTCATGTGGCTTTACGAAAGCTGGGTTCCATAAAAACAAATATTTGTGTATGCTTATGTTTGCATATATGCAAGTGCATGAGCATATGTGCGTGTCTGGGAGAACAGATGAAATACCTTGTTTAGATGATCATTGTTACAAAGCCATAAGAACAGGCAAGGTAATACAGAACAGCTACCATAATCTGGTTGATGTTAAAGTACTGCGCTAAACAGTTCCTCAGGAGTTTAGTCACATTCTCACAGTAATTAAACCACAATTTTTCACAGTAAAAGAGCTGAAAGAGGAACTAAGCGATTCACAGGCCGCGAGCACACACTTGATGCACTTTCATAAATGTGATATGTAGTGGTTAGTCCCTTTCAGAGCATGGGGAAAGAGAACAAAAAACGAAGCAATCTGGGGGAAACTGACCAGTGAAAGATGAGACTATGCAGCTAAAATGTATTAATTTACGTCCCACGGCGACACAATTTTTAGTAATAATATATCTAACGAAGAGGTATCCAACTCATGATCTAAACATAGGCTTCTACGTCTTAATGGGTAATTCATTCAGTGAGGGAAAGAGCCGTTCATATATCAGTGCCAGGCCTGGTGTGAGAGCCGCTGTGCCACTGGTGATCGAGTAGAGCCAGTTTAAGAGCAAAACGTTCAGTGGACTCTGAAAATTAAATCCTTGATTAATTCGCACAATCACAATAACATACGGAGCCCGCGAGCTCCGTACAGTACGCACCCATGGTGGGCTGATTAACCTTTGGAAAGGGAGCGTCATTTCAGAGAAGGTTTAGAGTGTAGAAATATGTGTCAAGTGCAGGGACACTTACTTGACTGAGGAGACGGTTCCAGTAGTGATGGAGTCAGTCTTGGAGAAGCTGGACTTCATGAACTCAGGGTTGAAACTCAGGTGGCTTACCTGGTCCACAGGTAAGCAAGGGGGCCCTACACCTCCTGCAGATGCAGCAGTAGGAATCATGGGAGTGCCGGGGGTGGCCGGTGTTGACGAGAGAACACCTGACATCATAGGAGGGTCACCCTTGCTCGGGATGAGCTTCTGGATGTTGCGGATGTCGTATTTTGACGGCCGGCCCACTTTTCCCGTCTTGAAGGCTATGGCCCCGCCCATGTCAGGGTTGCCCTCTCCTGGCTTGAAGAGGTGCAGGTACTTGACATTCTCCAGATCGTACTTGGAAGGCCTCTTGTAGGCATTGCCATTCTGCTGCCTCAGGCTTTCGCCCATCTTCAGCTTCTGGATGAAAAAGTCGTATTTGGAAGCCCGGGAGGCCAAGTTATGGGAGGGGTTCCCAGGGGTGGCACTGAGCTGGGCCGGCTTGTGCTCCATTCCGGCAGAAAACATCTGACCTTCGGCCCCCGGGAGGCAGGTGGAGGGCTGCATGAGTGTGGAGCTCTTCTCTTGGGTTATCTTTGAGTTGAGCTCCTCAGGCTTGGAGTGGATGGGCCAGGGCAGGGTCTCTCCAGCCTTCAGCTTGCGTATGTACTCCTCGTACTTGGAGAAACGGGCCCGGCGCGTGGCCTCCTCGCTGCTCAAGGACGAGGGGTCTGAGGTAGTGGCTTTTAGCTTCTCAAAGCTGATCTTCTTGGCCAGCTCGTCACGCACCTGCTGGTCATCGTAACCGAACATGTGGAGGAACTCGTTCATGGTGTTGGCTGCATAGTCCCGCAGAGCAGAGGCCTCACCTACAGAGTGAAATGAACACAATCATATGAGTGATCATAATTCATGTTCATTCATACTTAAACCAAGGTCAAGCACCGAAGGACCATATATTCTTTACCTATATACAGTATAGGTCCGTATATGAGCCTCATATATGTGATTAAGCCGTTCTATTACATTAAATGATATGGTGTTCTGCTGTGACAATACTGGTCTATTGACCATATGTTTATTAAATAGGGTGGAAATGCTTCATTGGCCGACACTTAAAAGTTTTCCACTCGTTTGAGCACTAAAAGTTCACTTTTTCTTTTAAAAGTCCATTAAAACACACTGTCCTCCCCAAGGACGGAGCAAAAACGCAGTAAATGTATAGTTTAATTGCGTTATGTAGAGATTAATTCTGGCCCATTAACTTTCATCCAGGTTGGGCAGAGGGGTCAGGGAGACGGGGTGGAAGAAATTCTTTGGTCTGAAAGCAAGGAAAATGCCGCGCTGCTTAACCAGCCCTTACTAAAACCGTGTCGGCTGCGTTTTAGCGAGTGCATTAGACAGATGGACCCACAAACACTGTAAGGAGATACGAACACTCACTTTACAGCGTTTGTGCATGCAAATGACTGTGAAAAATCTCTACTTGTGCCAGTTTGTCTGTCAGGAGAGCTGGCCTGATGCATGCACTCCGCTCCAGATGACAACTTCACCCTGGTGTCAGATACACTCCTGGGACTCCTGGCCTCTCCCACTCTCCCTTGGCCTGCAGCCAGCTCTGCTCCAGACCTTTTCTTCATTTATTTGATTGCTTTTTTCATCGCTGGGCACACGTAAGACAGTCGGAGGTAACGTAAGCCATGGCCTTGGTAATTAATACCAAAATATTTCAGCTTTGGTCTCGTATGTCTGTGTTATTGCTAAATCGGTCGCTCCCCCCGCATTTCACATCTCCTTCTCAGCATGTAAAATAATCCCCAAATTTCCATCACAGCATCAGGGTTGCTCCTCACCGTGGCACATTACAATGAAAGGTGATCGGGCAGATTGAAGGGTCATGAAAAATGTAAGAGAAATGTACTTGAGGGGTATTTTAGAGGAAATACCTGCTTCATTGTTTTGGGTACATGACTTAAAGGACACATTTTCCTTGGTTCTTACACCTCTGCACATGTGATCAGGGCTGTTTGAACACAGCATTTATTTGAGTGAATAAGAATAGTAATCAGATTCTTCAGAAAATTGTGGAAAACAGATCATTTAAACTGTTTCGTGATTGTTATGCTGGACTGACAGGGCATAAACAACTGTAAAAAAGCTAAGTAATGTAATGATAACAACACGATAGTTATCTCTCAATACTGCCGAGGGTGTTTGCTGCGCAGCTCTGAGAACTTGATTCTGTAAGAGCAGGGTTTCACTCATAAATCTGGAATCCAGAGCGGAGACTGCAGCGTTTCGTATAGGTCATGACTGCTTAGAGGGTGTCATGTTGGTTCATGTGATTTTACACAGCTTTAAAGTAAGGACAGGGCCTTTAATCTCTATCCCTGAACACTTTCCAAGGACACCAATCAAAGCCACTCATGCCTCTGAGCTTCTTCCACCCATACACTTTCAAACAGTGGGGAAAGTCCCTTTGCTTTTCTTTAGAAATCCCCCTCTGCTACTCAAACGCTATCTGTTATTAGCCATATTAGCTGCATCTTCAGTTAAATCTCGCTTGTTTTTTTGCATTCTGTTACTCAAACACTATCTATTATATGCATTTTTAGCAGAATCTTTAGTAAAGTCTATATTTGCAAGCTTTACTAATAATGCTCTTTTTGAATTCTAGACTGAATGCATTTTTTAAATGCTATATTATTATTTTAGCATTACATGCATATTTTGTACCACCTGTATTAATTGCATTCTGCTCTAAAAATGTTACACTACATTCTAATAGATGCATTCAGCTACTTTTAGTTGAACCCATTGCTAATACAGATGTACAAATGAACACACACACACAGCTTATCTAGTCCCTATAGAGAAGCACTGCCAATAGAATAGGACTGCCTAGAGCAGATAAACATGAACTTATTGGCACCATGCTGCCTAATGCCAGCTGTGGGCTAGAGGAGTATAAAGCCTCCCAGCATTGAGCTGTGGAGCAGTGGAGGAACTGTGTTCTCTGGAATGATGGATGTTGCTCCATCCCACCCCGAGCTGAGGAGCTAGGGATCAAGTAAGGTGGTGATCATCCAACATTCTGATCTTACTATTACTCTTGTCGCTGAATGCAATCAAATCCTAGTAGAAAGCCGTCCTCCTCTGGACAGTAGAGAAAGTTCCTTCAACAAAAGCATAGTTAAGCTCTTTTTAATGCTTTAAATAAATGCAATAAATGAGCAGGTATCCCAATACTTTTGTCCATATTGTAAAGGTAAAAGGTAAAGGTGCCTTTTACCTTTACAATATGTACAAAGTATTGGGATACCTGCTTATTTATTGCATTTATTTAAAGCATCTGTGTATCTATTATTTCTATTATTATATCTAGCATTTTTAGCAGAAACTTTAGTTAAATCTACATTAACAAGCCCAACAGCTATGCTCATTTGCATTCTGCCACTCAAATGATATCTACTGGTGCCATTATTAGCATCTGTTTGTTTCAAGCCTAAAAAATGGGCTTTTTTGCATATACTGCAGCAGACATTGTGCAACTGCACAGACAGAGACGTGTAGTAGCAGTAGTAGTGGCATTACTAGAGGGGAATGGTGTTACTAGTGTCTGTATGTGTAGTAGTAATAATAGTAGCTGTAGTAACAGTAGAAGACAGTAAAGTAGTAGAGTGCTGGTGCATGGTTTTCTGAAGGGTTGGGGGTGGGGGGTTTGAAGGCAGCGCTATCAATGTCAGCAGCATGATTGGACTTAAACTACGTACATTATGCCAGGACCCGAGAGCCGATAACCTTTTAAAACAGCATGTAAATGAGCTTTTCTTCTCCAGCCTTATCACACATCCTCCTAATGATGCCATGTGCATGTGGCCTGGAAGCCGCGGCTTTGGGGAAAGGTGTGATTTGCCTGGCTGTGCTCCACTCCTTCTCTCCCTCTCTCTTGCTCTTGCTCTCTCTCATCACTGGAGGGTATAAAAAGAAGTACCCTCGGTCTCACCACTTTGCGCTGCCACATTCCTGCCTGTGACACAGTCCTTGTCTATGTTTGAGGCAATTAGGCTACATTTTTCCTGGGCGGCTTGATAACGAATAGGCACTATATCTCTCTTTAGCTAGCCAAACATGGCCATTGAAAGTCGGGGAGGGGGTGGGGGGTGTGCAGGGGTGATTGCAGGGGACTATTTACGGATTATGAAAGATTGAAGATTCTGGTTCTTATAATTCAATCAAATTTCTTAAAAAATAGATACATAAAAATGAGCAAGGAAGCTAATTTAGCACCTTTGAAGAGTCAATAATAAAAACAAATAAAATCATTCCACAGTTTGAGCGTCTCAGCACATTAAAACAAGGCTTAAAAAATACAATAAAATACGGGATTAAAAAAAACGCCCCTCAGAAGATTGAAATGCGTGCATAACCTTTAAAGAGTCTAATTGCAAACCGCAGTCATGGTCGAGCTCATCTGATCCGAAGCCCGTCTCTCTCATTGCTTTCATAGTTTCTCTTTTGCCAAGCAGACTCCGCTGTGTGGCCTGCGTGCGAATAATGCGAGGCATTGAAGTGCTGTGGGAGAAGTATTCTGGGCTTTTGCGCTGATAGGGAATCCGCACGGCGCCTCCGTGTGAGGAGTTAAATGTTTTGAAGGTCGCAGTTTCTCTCATTGATCTTGCAATGTTTGTTAATTACATTGTCACTGATGTTGTGAGAGATAATTAAGCCACTATGTTTATATGCATAATTATGTGCGCTCCGCATCAGCCTTTGAAAGACAGCAGCAAGGAAGGGGGGAAAAAAATATTTTAATTGTGATCTGCGCAGTAACATGGCAATATAGATGCCCTAGTTACAATCAACGAAGAGGGAGGAGGGGAAGAAAAGAAAACAACGCAGAAGAAAAGAGAAAAGAGTGGAGCTGCTCGCTGTAGCCTTCAGAAGCTTCCACCTAGGCCTCTAAAGGCAACGGTGTGGCAGCACGTTTCACAAAACACACTCATATTTACACACGGCTTGTGTTTTCAGAATTAACTAAACACAATGTGACTAATTAGAGTTACAAGACGACGGCATTTTGGTCGAGAAGCCCTTCAGTAAAGAGAGGCCACAGCCGCTAAGGCTACAGTAAGGGGAAAAAAAGAAAGAAAAAAAAGACGCAACAGACAAACAGGCCTGATGGAAAAAGATGAAAGGAAAAGATGTTTTTTATGTGACGTGAGTAAGCAAAAATGTACCAGACTAACCAGATTTAACTCGTCTAAAAAAATAGAAAAAAAAGGGCGGTTATTTTTACTGTGTGCAAAATGGCCTTATCTCGGGTCGTTATCTACTTTAGTTTGAGTGGTATTGCGCTTTGAGCACCGCTGCACCGGTCTCAAAGTTCAACTGTTGGAGTCGTTAAGGCAGTAAATGTTTGGTTTTGCTGTTTTCTACTGTTATTGCCACTTCAAGGAAGCTGCCAACGTGTGTGCCATCTAATCTGGCTGATAGTGTCTCAGATACAGAGCGGAGAAAGTAGATGAGAAATATAATACAGCTCATTTTCCCAGAGGTCAAGAAGGGACGAGACTCTTTTTTTTTTGTGACTAAAGTGTTTAAGGAAATATAAAGTGACTGCCAAAAGTATTTGGACACTTTAACCATTGGTGAGTTTTTGAGTTAAAACACTTTTAGCACAACATTAAACTGATGCTGGATATTCTGGGGCCTGGAAAAGAATTCCAACCAGAACCTAAGGAAGCAGGAGGAAATGTCAAAGGGCATATTTTTTTAGAACAATTTTACTAAAAAGAAAATCACCTGGTTTAGGTTTTGGTTTCTAACACAATTATCTTAACAGTTTTGTATGTATGGCACAAATGGCACTCACTGAAGCTACTCCATTCACCGAGCGCTCTTCTCTTATTTATTCTGGGCATATTCAACAAGCAGCTACTAAAATTCTGTGTCAAAGTTAATCTCCAAACTGCTAGTGTCCTGGAACCTATTGGGTTTGGGATTGGGATTTAGACAGTTTAGAAAAAAAATCAAAGCCCCAACTTGTAATCCAGGGTGTAATGTGAAACTAAGCTTGCCGTGCCAACCCTCTTGGCCGCTTTGCTGCTATGCACATAACACAATATTCTCTGTAAGCCTATTCCAAATATTCCTTCCTCGTTTCAGTAAATCGCCCAAGTTCCTGTTTTCCCAGTTCCACCTGACTGTAGGGCCAATGGTGTCACTGACTGCTCGTGTAGTAACTCTAGATTTCTCTTTCCAGCAGACAGGATCACTTAAGCCTGTATGAATACGGCCACAGCTCCCTTTCCCCTGGCCCCTGACACTGTCAAATTGTCCTTGAGATTATACTTCTCGAAAGGGTAAAGGTAAGGTAAAACTAAACCAACAGCACCGGCTTGGCTGGCTGGCATCTGAAGAGAGAGACGGTGGAGTGCTAATGTGCTCTTTGTGCTCGATCAGTACCCCAGTGCTGCACGTTTCACTGTTTTCTCTGCTCTAAACACATCCACTTCAGCTCGGGAAGGGCTTGTTAATTAGCTGATGAGTTGGATCAGGTGTGATAGATCAGAGAAAACACCAAACTGGGGCTGCACAAAATATCATTTTGTCAAGCATTATCATGATAACGGATATCTCAGATATACTGATTGGTTTCAACGCACCAAAGAGCCCTAATGAGTTTCAAGAGTACCTCAGACATTCAGACCACTGTTGGTTATACTGTGCAGCCCTGCATTTAACTATTAGTATTATACATTATATTCTTACCATTTAGCTCCGGCCAGCTGCTATGGATGCTTTAGTTTGACTGTGCTGTGTTTTAGGTAATTTCATTTTAATGCTTAATAAAAGAATATAAAATAAACTTTCCAAGAAATGTTCAATTTCATCCTGTATTGGGGGTGGGTGTGTGTGTGTGGGGGGGTCTTTATTATGATTATTATTGTTGTTGTTGCTATTAATTACTATTGTTATTATAAACACTTTAATGCTTCTAATGTTTTTAAGTAGTTGGCTACTGTCAGTCATTCACAAATAACTGAATGTCCTCATATTTGAGCAGTGTGTTCATGATAAGGGATATACGCCAGTGCATGTATATATATTTATATACAGCCTTTTATCAGCAGCATTATCACAGATACAGCTAAAAACTACAGCATTAAAACTGTGGAGGCAGGAAGGAATTGAGGGGGGGTGTGCGGGTGATGGGTGAGATGGAAAATAGAAAAAATACATATTTAAATGATTGTATCACATGACTGTTTCTTATTTTTGTGATCTGAATTTTATTTTTGTTTGTCATATTTGTCATGTGTCATCAGGTCAGTAAACTACCTTCCTAAAATGAACCTTTTATAAATATATATCAATATGAATATGCTGTAGAATTGCATTTGTATTTTTTTGGGGGGTAGGGGGGTCAAAAACTGAGCAAAGGGCTTCACAGGGCAAAAGCTTAATTCATGATGCATAAGTCAGGACCACTGTGTTTTACATGAGAGAGGTACTCCTGGAACATGGTGGGAGAGCACTGTGAAAGTGGTAGGATGATACCTGGAGAAGAAAAGGAGGCTTGGCAGTTGGGGGTCTCACTGGAGGACGGGTAAGTCATCTCCTTGTGCGGACTGTCTGCAGAGTCCCTGTCGTCATGGTAACTGTCCTCGTGGGACGCAGGTATGGCCTCGGCGTCATCTCCGTTGTCCTCTTCGTCGCTGCAGCCTTTGGGCTGGACCATGTACACGCCCTCTGGGGGGCCCTCGTCTCCACTACCGGCTCTGGCTCCCCTGGGCTCGTCCTCGTCAATGGAGGCCGGGTCGTCGGCATAATCGCCATTCACCCATTTCTCGATGGCCTCACGCCGCTTCTGGTCGTCCTCGAGGCTTTGGCCCAGGCTCAGGCTTTCGGAGAAGTCGCTGTCGGGGCGGTCGCCCTCTTCGTAGTGCGAGCTGCCCCGCTCGCTGTTGTCCGCCACGCTCAGGTCCCCCTCGGCATTCTGGGAGCTGCCGTCGTACACCACCTGCCGGCTCAGCTTGGCACAGATAGCGTTGAGTTTTAGGCCACCTTTCCTTTTGGCGGCCATCGTGGATTTTCCTGAGGTCTTTTCAGTGCATAAACCACTTTCAGCTGGTAATGAGAAAAAGAGAGAGAGGGAGAAAAAAAGAGAAGAGAGCAATTTAGACAAGAATTGTTAATAATTGAAGCAATATTGTCACAGCACGAATATGAGGCTTTTGCTCAGTTATGACACAAGATACAATTAAAGCTCTCTTCCAGCTACAGATAAGGTTCAACAAAGCATCCTGGATGAGCGATGTTGTTCTTACACGCTGCCTACACACCACAGAACAGCGCCTTTCAGTGGAAAACGATAAAGTGGCCTGACTAAAGGCTCAGTGTGGATTCTGCCAGTGTTTTTTCGTTAGTAATATTCAAAGACACACCTATGGAACAATAAGTAGACAAAACAAGAAGTCACATGTATACACTGTGAGTTACACCTGAGAGAGAGAGAGAGAGAGAGAGAGAGGACAAGTCTCGTCTATTCTATCACCGGGAACCTAGAAGTAACAACACATCCAGATCCCAATCAGACCCCCAACGGTGCGCCAAGAAGCCACTACATGGAGATTTAATCCTCAACATGACAGCGGAATAAAAACAGCCTGACATTGCAGACTCTTTTTACCTAAAGAGGCCCAGGCTCCTGCCAATGGGAGCTCTGCTCAGCCTTAACTCTGACAGCGGGGGGAAATGAGTGGCGTCTGCGGAAGGCTCTAGAAGGCATGGAAAGAGAGTTTTCAGGCAGCAGCAGCAGCAGCAGCTCCAGTTGCGCCCTCACACTGTGCCTTCATCGCGCCATCGCCTTCATGCTCTGCTCTGCTCGGTTAAGCTCACTTCTCTTCTACTTTCCTCACCACTCTACTCTAGTCTCTTCTCTTTCTCTATCCCTTTCTTTCTTCTCCTTTACTTCTCACCTCTCGTCTACTTTTCTCACCAATCGCTGCTTTTCTCACCAATCGCTGTTTCCCTCTCTCCCCACTTCCTCTGACCTCTTCCTCTTTCTGTTCTCCTCTTGCTTCTTCTGCGTCTGTTCTCCTCTCCCTCTCCCTTCTTCTCCACTTACACTCCCTCAACACCTCTTCGCTCCTCTCCTCTCTACTGCGCTCTCTTGATTTCGCGTCCAGCATCCTGACGGCACTGTGGAGCGTACACAGTAGAGCACCAGCTCTGCTGCACTGTAGAAAACTCCCTCCGCGGACATTACTGGCAACACACAGGCCGGGGTCTAAAAATGTCACGCTGGTGGTCTCTTTAGAGATCAAAGATTTTATCATGGGTTGAGAGAGAAAGAGACACGCGCAGACACGCGCTTCCTGTGTGCGCCCCATTGACTACTGCAGTCCAAGTGTGTTCTGGTGCTAAGAGCCATCGTTCATTCAGAGATGGAACAGGGCTTTTGGCACGGTGGATCCGCAGCTTAGACTCAAAGCCAAGGCGGTTGCAAATTGCGTGATCGGCACACCAATCGAACGGCCCAGCCTTCAGCACGTGCATTATTACATCCCATTGTGCTATCTTTACAATCTATGCCTGTCTAACCCCCCCACCCTGCACGGCTGTCCACGGGCCAGTGCGGGACTGAGGCTGCCTTTTTAGGGCAGAATCCTCTCCCTGCTACCTTTCCCTTTTCCCTCTCATAGCTCAACACAACACAGTCAGCGGCGCAACTGATTCACGATTTACAAAAGTTCATTTTTAATAGCTTTTCCAGGCTTAAAATCAGATGTGCTTTTACGGTCAGACTTCACTGTCTTTACTGTGCTGTAAATGAAGAATGGTGAGGAGGCGGGGTGGAAGTGAGGTGGGGTGAGGGGGCCCTAGTGGACATTTATTTATCGCAGTAATCTGCGGAATGCTTTTGATGGTATTTAGATGGTGTATGGTCAGAAGTGTTATTTCTGGACTGGTCTCTTAAACTTGTCAATACGACACTATTCAACTGTGCGGCGCAGTAATGAAGGTTGCGGGGAGAAATAAGGAAAGGACGCACTGTTCTTGAGTAAATATGTGCACCAGATGCACTAATATTGTTACGGAGCGGAAATCAGATTTATGAACCCGAGACCTGTGTGTGCATGTGTGTCTGAATGTGTGTGTGTGTGTGTGTGTGTGTGTGTGTGTGTGTGACAAGTAAGCTAAGCTAATCAGGATTTCCCATCATCTCATTACGTTACCTCACAATTATGTGGCATTGTCTTCATTTTTTGCTCTTTTTTTGTTGTTTGTTGAAGTGACGTACACGGCTCAAGGTTAAGCTGTTCTGTCGGGGGCAGAATGCTAGGGGGGCCCCGTGGCCTCGGCACATGCTTTCTCAGTTACCGGGTGTTGCACTCGGCCCTTCCTCTCTGAAACAATGAGCCGAGGAATTATGTGCGCCGAGCGCAGGGCTACCACACAGCGCTCAAATCCAAACAGGGCCGAACGGCACACTTTCGCCCTTCGGACAATTGCAGGAGCGGGGTGAAGGGGTCGCGCTGTAGAGGACAGCAATTTAGAACAAAAATCAGCTGGAAAAACTATTAGGAAGTGGAAGACATAAATTCTGAAGTATTTTTTCAAAACACCTCCGAAGGAAGATTGAGGTCATTTGGGCGTAACAGTAAAGGTCACTTTTCTGTTTACTGTGCCACTATTTCATGCTTTAACTACTGATTTCCTGAACACTGCAATCTAGCTTTTCCTTGTAGGAAATGACCCCCCGAGAAGTGATTTCTTTCCATTATCCACAATTTATGTGCATTTTTTTTTTTGCTCGCTAACAACCTCCCGCTCATGGTCATTGTCTATTGATTCCTGAGATAATATTCAAATCTACACACTCACCATGGATACAGTATAGCCTGGCTTTGCAAAGCCTGGATTTCGAGCCCAACACAAAGACTTGCGCATTCAAAAGGCGTGCTTTTGTCTGAAGTCAGGATCTGAGGTATTAAATAAAAGTGGTTAAGACATTAATGAGAGCTCAGAAAAGAGCAGACTAGGCCGCGCTCATAGCTGCTGATTTAAATACGCGCCTGCCAACAGAATTGCCTCTGCTTTGTGCCACAATGGGGATCGCTATGGTAACACTGCTGTTTACCTCCAGTAGTTTTTTTTTTTGTGTGTGCGCGCATGATAGCGTACGATGCGATAAAATCAGTGGGGACGTAGATGAAAGCACAGTCTCTCCTGTGGGAGGCCTTCCACCTCTCAGGGGAGCGGCATTCACGTTAGCAAAAATAGGTGTAACAAGCAGCAAAGCCCTATTAATTCCACGCCTCGACCTGCTCTTTGCGAGCGCCAGCAAAAGCGCTGCAACTCAGCCGGTCTCCGAGGTACTTGAAGGTGCTCGTCCACCTCCAATCGTAAACCAAGCGGCAGGGATCATCATAACTAAAACCAAACTTGTTTTTCTTAAGCGGAGATGTTTATTGTAAGGCTGACAAGATTTTCGTGGAAAGAGTGCAGGGCTGGAACCCACCCGCCCCCTTCTCCCGGTAATTCCGTGACTGTATAAGGAGAAAAGCTTTTGTGAAAATGCTCAAACTATTTTAAACAATTTCGACAATAAGAGAGCGCGAGAGGTCCTCCTTTTTTTCTCTTTCTCTTTTTTTATCTGCAAGGTCCAAGATGCACATCAAAGGCCTGCTTCTTGCGAGCTCTGCTTCTTGTCAGAAGTTTGAGGCGGCCGGCGCACAAAAACTGACCCCAAAAAAGAAAAGAGCAAAACAAAACAAATAAGAAAAGTCGGGCCTCTCTCGCGCCTGTCGCGCCTCTTCAGGCTCCCCACGTCTTGTTGTTTAATGCGGAGCTTCTGTTTATGTGCCAGAATGATATCATGCCCAATCAAGTGGTGTTTCAAATCCTAATAATGCTGTTGGAAGTGCATTATTTGTGCGAACGTGTGCTGACTGTAATCAGCCTGCCAGAGTGGGGAAGCGGCTGTTAATGACTGCTTAGATTGGCGTGTCCTATCCTTTCCCCCTCTCTTCCTTTCTCTCGCGCGCTCTCTCGCGCGCTCTCTCTCTCTCTCTCTGACAGACAGGGTACACGCAGTATGAACCCTAAGAGATGACACACACGTTCATCACCTGGCATCCAGAGCAGTCTGAATGTTCTGGAAACAAGCTAACCGAGGCCTGTTTCACAAGGCCAGCGCACATGTGAATTATGTTCTGCTTGTGGGATCTGTGCGTAAATGCGAGAACCTGATCCTGCCAGCCGCCTGAGAGGCATGCACGCGGGGTGTACTGGTGCAACATGGGGAATTCGTTCTAGATTTCAAGCGATCCTGACTGACAAGGACAAAACCCCCTGTTATATGGTGAGTTAATTAATATGAACCAGGCCGGGGAAATGGCGAGGTTAGCCGCAGATTATTTGTCATTATTTAACCCACTCAAGTTTTTTCTCACCAGCTTCTTTAAGAAAAAAACACGGCCATAAGATTGTGACCTGTTTGGCAGATAAATTGGGAATTGACAGAACCAGGCTCTGGGAGTATGCCTGAATGAACTCTTTGTCTCTCTCTCTTCTGTACATAGAGGTGTGGCACCAAAGCCCCATGTGTGGGCCCCTACCCATAATCTCACCCCCACCCCCCCCCCGACCTCATACACACTAAAATAGTGCTTTCTGTTTTATTTAGTAAATTTACAGCTCTGCAGGAAGGAGCATGCCCCCCCCCCCCCCCACACACACACACTCACACTCTTCCCAGGGTGTGTACGCGGGGCCCAGGGAAGCCGAGTGGAAAGCCACTGATGGACCCAATCCTCAGACCCCTGCATCTGGCCCCTCTTTCATTTTTATTACACAAGAATAACAATAAGCAGGTCCGCGACCCCGTCTCCAGATTCGCCGTATTTTTTCCAACACTCCGTTGCTGATGCTCCAAATTTCCATTTTCTGCATGCATATTTAATTGAGTTTTGTCCCAGTGGTGCGGAAATGATTTGTTTTTTGCTCTCTGTTCACTTGACTCCTCTTCGGAGTCGGTAACCCTGATTAAGACGTTCGCGTTAATTTCCCAGTGCACACCTTTTTTTTGTGCATTAATGGTTCTGATCGTCTAATTAAAACTTCTCAGCTTCGCTGCTGATCACCGCTCGTTGTGCTCCTGACCTGAAGTTTTAATTGCCGCGTCAGAGGCGATAATAATAATTTCTGGGTTCTGATGATTAAAAACAATGCCACTGCCTACTGTCTTTTTAAAGCGAGGAAGGAAGATGAGTCTGAGGGAGAAGCTGGAGTTTTTTGGGGGTATGGAGGGGTGGTGGAGGTGGGGTGGGGGGAGGAAAGGATGTTCTTCAAGGGTTAGGTGGGGTATGGGGGTGTGGATTTCCCTTGAGAAGGGCACAGATGGAATTTTCCCTCTTTCATTTCTGCACTGGTTTTGGAGGAAAAACAGGTTGGTTGGGATTTACTTTGCTTTCACATGAAAGCCGCCCAAGAGCCACGCAGATGGCATACACACACACACACACACACACACATTTACACACAGCTGGGTGAGCTGGTTCGGTTGCTCTTCTTTTTTTTGGGTGAAAATCAGTTATGATTATGATTCCAAAACTCAAAAAAAAAAGGAGTCACAAAGACAAGAGGATTAAAGGATGCCCCTGGACCAAAGCGAGTGTACGAAGCTGTGCTGAATGCAGGCAGGCCATTAGCATGGAGGGGTTGCGTCCCAAATCAAATGTGAACTGACACTGTAGAAGAATGTTGAAGCTGTTGTGCCGCTTCAAAACCTGCACGCATGCACACTCACTCCATCGCACTGCCCTCGTTTTATGGGATGGATTCTAATGGATTTTTTAGATTCTGCTGCAGGAATCAATCTTTAGTATGAGGATACACATACAGACACAACAATTAGGCTCGAAATAGAACGAGACAAAACAAAGCCCCCCCAGCCCGGACAACCAATGTTTAAAGTCACAAACTGTGGACACAGACAAACACAGATATACACACAGACGGACACAAAGGCACACACACCTCCCTCTTTTCTCTCTCTATCTTTCACCTCACACACACACACACACACATACATACACACACACAAATCTGTTTTATTATTAATCAGTTGGTTGCACATCTGCAGTGTGTGTGTTTTTTTTTCTATCAATAAAGCACTTATTGCTTTTAGTCTAGAATGTGACCTTGCGCGTTGCGTGCTGTCTTTGGGCCGACCTTGAGGGACCCACTCTGACTTTTCACCAGCTCTCTCTCTCTGTGTCTCCCTCTCTCTCAGACAGGAGCCTACAGCCAAGTGCAATACTCCAGCCAGGGACCGCCACGACCAGCACAAACAAACAAGCCCCCAAGAAACAAAGGCACGCACAGACACACAGCATGCAGGACAATGGTCACAAAATGCCAGTGTATATTTTTAAGCCCAAAAAACGGAAAAGGAAATACGCTGTTATGGGTGCAATTAGGCAGCAAAAGCACAACTCCAAGAACAAATACACGGCCATAAGCTAATCACAAGACCAAGCACTTACGATCTTGTGGAAAAAAGAAAGGCAACAGAAGCTGGGAGGCTGCAACAGCAGGCGAGGTGACGGCTGTCAGTGACCCCGAGCTAATTTAACAAGCTCAAACTTTACATCGCAAACTTTCAGCTTTGATGAAGACGGGGAAGCGAGTGACACAATTGGGGGACAAAGTTGTTAAAATTGAACAGGAGGTCTGGCAGGCAGCTGGCACGATGCTTTAAAACCAAGGCTTCACCTCAACTCCTCCGGGCATCAGCGGGCCTTCAAGAACGTGGCAGAGCAACAGGGCTTCTGGGTAGACAAACGCAGTGACAACTTTGTTAAAGAATTCTTGAACTCTACAGACTTTTGGTGTCACAAACAGTTGCAGTTTAGGTTCATGTGACCACGTTTATCTCTTACACTGTTAAAAGTATAAGATCTTTGAGGAACTTTTAGAAGTTCTTCAATTTAAAACTGTGGAGGAAACTCTTAAGGTGCTTTGAGGAACCTTCAAGGTTCCTTAAAGGGCCTTAAGAGGTCTCCAAAAGTTCCTCAAGAACTTTTAACAGTGTAGAATGAACCAGTCTTGCTAGCTGCCTTGTACAGAGCCTTGTTTGAAACGTACCCTGGGCAAAAAACATCTGAATCATCTGTTATATCTCTTATATCCTCCATTCAGACAACACACCTTATGACTTCAGTGTAAATGGAAGGGGCTAAACTTAGTGGGCGGCCACATGTAAATGTGTAAAGGGCAGAACCACAACAGGCCTGAAATAGGCCTAAAACAGGCGAGACAACAGCATGCTGTGACACAACAACCATGACAAATTCAAAACTGGCTTACCACCATGATAAACTGCACTAACTGAGTGTAGTGTTTTGGCAGATTTTTTTCCTTACAGTCTAGGATTGTAAAGGTATGATGCAACGCTTACATATCAAAACTCCTTTTGTTTAAAAAAAATAAACGTATGATGATATGGACCTTTAAAAGACAGCAACCTTAACGGTGCTTTAGCTGGAGCTGGATTGTGTGCGACCCCGGCAGTGGAGGTTAATTAGCCCAGTTGGCAGCTCCGGGGGCGTGGGGCCGGGTGGCTGGCAGCGGGGTTTGGCACCGGGGCATGGCCGCGTCGCTCGGGGAGCGCCTCCCCAACGCCTCTCGAGGGCCCTTGAGCTGATATCTGCACAGATTAACTGCTTGAGTTGTATTTTTGTCACGAGGAGCTGCACTCGTTGCGGAGGCGGGTGGTGGTGGGGGGGTAGGAGGGAGAGGGTGAGAAGGGTAGTCTGGGGAAGACTGCGGAGGAAGGGAGGAGGAGTGGGCAAGAGTGGATGTAGAACCGGCCGAAACTCCTCTACATTGAGGCACGGCGGCGGAAGGGGTCGCTAAGCCGCTGGTGCCGCCCGGCCCAGAGTCTGTCAGTCAGAGTCATTATCTGTGGGGATATATTTAATTTAGCAGTTCCGGAGCCACACTGCTGAGTAAGCCAAGCCACCATTAGGGCCTGTCCTCCAGGGGGAAACACAGCACAAGCCGCTCGATTAGTTATCAATTAAGAGTGCAGAAACCTCCACCTGCCGTGTGAAGGAGAGAGAAATAGAGAGAGAGATAGTGAGAGAGAGAGAGAGGAACCCAAGGTTGCAGATGCAACCTCAAAAAGAGACTCTCACTCCCACTCTTCTCAGAGGCTGAACCTCTCTCTCTCTTTCTCTCGCTTTCTCTCTATGCCCCTTTTTGCTTTCCTAGCGTCAGGTTAACCTTGATATGAAGCACTGTCACCACAGATAACATCAATCATGCCAAGCCCTCTCAGATAACCCCAGTGCCCAACCTAAAAAGCAGTGTGTTTAGATGTTTAGACATATCCCCCCTCCTCTCTTCCAGCATATGAATTTCATTACAGCGAAATGAGTTGTGGCATTTCTTTAACAAGACTCTTAAGACATTTTGACAGCCTATAAGGCACTTTGCTGTTAAAAAAATTAAATAAGGCAGAGCAACAAAGCGCTCCACGCTAGTTGCGAGTTGACGGGCGGCGTGTCTCCGGAGAAAGTGGGGGGAAGGAGGGGTAGGGGGGAGGGAATTAGAAAAGGGTGACCCCCTTTTTCCTCGCAAACGTTTCCGGCCCGCGCGGAATGCTTAATTGATTTCCAAGGTTACTCCTCAAATTTGTTTTTCAGATCCCCTGCGCGCCACGCTTTTTAAAGCTATTCCCCTCCAAATTCTGCCTGCGGTTTTATCACCCGCCTCGGATCCCCATGCCCTCTCCTCCAGAAAAGGAGGGGTGGTGGGGTGGGGGGCGACATTAAGTCAAAAAACTGCATTTCCAGACAGGAAGCCTTCGTTGACAACATCGATCCCAGGCCACCATTAAAACATTTGCTCTGCTTCACAGACTTTGCCATTTTTTCCTCACCCCCCCCCCCCCCCCCCCCCCACCACCACCACCCCAACCTCTCATTTTATGCACAGAGGAATGAGTCGCAGGTGTCCCCTAAATGTCTGCTGCATCAGGTACGCAGCTAAAGATCCTATAAACCCTGCCTGCATCCTCCCTCTAACAGAACTAAGGGCAGAGCAGCGTGCAGTACATTTAACCCCTTAATCTTAAGACTTCATTTGAAGAATTAAAAACTACTATACATACTACTATATTTACACAATACAGACAATGTCATGCAAAAAAATTTACAGAACAAAGAAAAAACTTTGTGACTTTCCCCGAGCAGGCTTGGGACCAGACAGATGCTGGTTTGATGCCCTGGACTGGCAGGAAGTGATAATGAGGGGGGTGAAGGAACAGTAGTTTCTCCTATCACAACGTTCATGGTTAAGGTGCTCTTAAGCGAGGCTCCCCAGATGCAGAGGTGCTTTCCCACTGTTCTAGGTGTGTGTTTCGCCTGCCCTGTTCACTAATCCGAGAGATGGGTTAAGTGCAGAGGTTGAATTGTGCTGAAATCACCCTAATCCCACTCCCCCACCTTATAAATGCTCCTGGAACTCCCCAACTCATCCCAAAAGCACTGGAGGGAGCACCATCATTCCAGAGAACACAGTTCCTCTGCTCCACGAGTTCAGTGTTCACGCCTGGCATTAGGCACAGTGCTAATAGGTTCATGTTTATCTCATTTCCATGTCAGCAATGAGTGACACTTAAAGTAGCTGAATGCATTCATTAGAAGAGGTGTCCACAAACATTTGGACATGCAGTGTATCAGTGGATGTTAGGTGGAAACCGCAGGCCGCCCAGAAAGCACAAAGCTATGGAGAGTGTATCGCTCTAGGCTGTGGGCCTAATGTACGCCGGCCTGGCGCTTCTCTGTCCACGATGAGATCATATTTACTCTATCACCATATCACATCAACCTCACGACCATAAAGCATCACGAAGTATCAGGATCACTGCTTTTATCATTAATCAGAGGAAGAAAAAATCAAACTGGCATCAAATTCAACATTTTCTTGTGGCTCACACACATTCCCGAACTGTCTGGAAAAGGTTCTGGTGCCTGTTTTTGTAAAACGACACAAAGTGCGCGGTGTGTATCTGACAGAGAGATAGAAGTGCTCTTTTTAAAAAAGAACACGAGCTTGAGGAGGTAGAGAGCTGCTTTACTGAAAGTGTGTGCTATTTTGGTCAGAGAACACAAAAGGAAGTGTTGCTGGCTGACTCAAACAAAGAATCTGCTTTTGATAAAACCACAACAGCTTCTTGTATATTCTACACTAAAACACTCTGGTTTCCTGATTTTATCGATGCAAGAGACCCTAAACGGAAACAACACAACAAGTAAACAGCACAACAGCTTCTCTCTGTTTTTTTCTTTTTGCTGCAGACTTTACAGGCGTATACTTCAGCTTCTTTTTTTCAGACGCTGGCGTTGGTGTCAAAAACTGCGAGAAGAACAATATCATTAACGTCGCCTTTTGCGCTGACCTAAATGACATGAATGCACTGAAGCTTATGATGAGCTCCAGACACGGGCAGGTTGCAATTTTGCATTTGGTCGGCGTTCGAATTCTCCTTATTATTATTTTAAAGTGAAAACGGATACTCCGTTGAAGTGCAAATTTGATGAATTACTGTAGCAGATTGCTGTTATTAATTATTAAAGCCTATTTTATAAATATTCAGATCTGTCATGCATCTAATAATGAAGGCTTTGGAGAAGGTTACTTCCCGTGCGCATCCTAATGTGTCAGAAATATCACTTTTAATCACGGCTGTGTCAGGGTTAGCATCTGAACTCTAAAAATACAATCAGCCATGCTGCTTCGCGCTCTCTCTCACTCTCTCTCTCTCTCTCTCTCTCTCTCCCACTCTTTATCTCTCTGTCTCCTGCCCACTAAGCCAGAGTGAAGAGAGCCTACTGAAGGCCCTTCCTGCATCATCTGAACGATGATTTGAGGGGAGAATAATGCATCAATGCTGATCTACCTTCTGGACACACCTAGTCCCAGCGCTAGTGCAGCCATATGGCGCAATGCATATTCATAACGGCTCAGTCTGCTTAAGCAGTACTTCATAAACTTCAAATAAGAAGAAGAAGAAGAAGAAGAAGAAGAAGAGGTGGGTGTGTAAAAAAAAAACATGGAGAGAAGACAAGCAAAGGAAAAAAGTTTCCCCTCTCCTCTGTGATCCCTCCTTCTCCTTTATTCTTCCTCTTTCCGGTTTCTTTTGTCTCAGAGATGAGGATGGAAGCTGAAGGCTGATCCCAGTGTGTATGTGTGTATGTGTGTGTATATCGCTGGTCTCAGGCTGTGGGTAAACTGTGCTGTCAGGTGGGCTTGCCCCTCTCTCTCTCTCGCCCAGCAGGGTAAATTTCAGGCGAGAGAGCGATGGGGAGATTAACACTGTCAGAACTGCAACACTAACCCTTCATTATCAGAGCACCAGGGCCTGCAAACACACACACACACACACACACACACACACACATACTGCCCTCCAATGCCTGGGCACGGAGCTAGTAATTACCAAAGCAACCTCTCAGTGTGTTTCTCTCTCTCTTTCTACCTCGCTGGGCTTCTTCTCCACGTCTGTCATCCGCACTCGTCTTCCCTCGCTTTCCTGCTTCTTCCTGCCCTAACTCTCTCTCACCGCTTCCTTGGTTTTCCATGGCGCTGCCAGGTTCTTGCCAGGACGTCGTGACACACTTGTTGCCGTGCCAGGCCGTGGTGGTGGCGCGCATGTGTGTGTGTGAGTGTGCCGTATTAAGTGGCGCTTTGTCAAATGAGTTTGGGACCCAGCTGACGTGTAATAAAGGTACAATGGAGCCCCCGCTGCTTTCCAGACATCAATCCTCCGAGCTGCAGCCAAACCTTGAGCCTGGCACTGGCCAAGCCTCGCGCCACTCCGCTCCTGCTGATCAGCTTATGGCCTCTTCAAGCCCAACAGCAGTGCTTTCAGCCAGCCTGTGTAGATACACACCTTCAGATTGCACCTGGGGAGCTGTACAGAATGGACAGGCCAGGCAGAAGCCAGGGTTGTATTAGCTACTGTAGTTAATATATTCTGGGGTCCTGGTCTAAATCCTGGTCTATCTTGAGCTCCCTACCAGACCCCCTATTGGGGCACCATACATTCATAATATAAAGAAATGCTGGGGATTTCCAGGGATAAGCTTTAACTCTACATTTATTTTGGATTAAAACAAGCTAATTAATAATATTGTCACTGAAAGTGTTTTAGGTGTAATTTTTACCTACTTTCATTATATTTGCTTTCCACTCTCCAGATTTAAGATTTTACTATTTGCCCTCATGCTCGCAGGGGCCTCTGGTAGTCATGGCTCTGGCCTGCAGCCCACTTCAGCCCACTTCAGCAGTAGCTACTGTAGCAGGATGAAAAGTAGCAACTGTTTAAGGCCGTGTTTGCGTGGTGTATTTATGCAAGGTGAAGGCCTGCTGCCGCACATCTTCTGGCATGTCGTCTTTTTCAAAGGCGCCTACTCTCCCAACGTTCTCATGTGGCAAACGCTTAGTAGTGGGGAGGACGGTGAGATCAAACAGAGGAGAAGAAGGGAGGACGGACTACCTGACTGAAATTTCTACCAGCATCTTGCCTTTTCACGTAAATGTGGCAACATGCAAGACTCCAGAAACAGGATAAGAGGGGAATTAGACTTCAGAGGGCTTCAAGCCTAGTAAGAAGAACAGAAGGTAGAGGCAGGGGGATCCCGACCGATCAGAAGACTTTTGTAGAGTAGTATAGACTTGAAATGAACATGGTTGGTTTCAAAACAGAAATGACAGATGACAACAGAATGACAGAATACAATCAAAAATGCAAGCCTTTCAATGTGCACCATTGTGGTAGTGGTTGGTACAGTGTAGTGGAGTAGTGGTTGATATAGTGTAGTGGGGTAGTGGTTGGTATAGTGTAGTGGTTGGTATAGTGGAGTGGGGTAGTGGTTGGTACAGTGTAGTGGGGTAGTGGTTGGTATAGTGTAGTGATTGGTATAATGTAGTGGGGTCGTGGTTGGTATAGTGTAGTGGAGTAGTGGTTGGTATAGTGTAGTGGGGTAGTGGTTGGTACAGTGTAGTGGTTGGTATAGTGTAGTGGGGTAGTGGTTGGTATAGTGTAGTGGTTGGTATAGTGTAGTGGGGTAGTGGTTGGTATAGTGTAGTGGGGTAGTGGTTGGTATAGTGTAGTGGTTGGTATAGTGTAGTGGGGTAGTGGTTGGTATAGTGTGGTGGTTGGTATAGTGTAGTGGGGTAGTGGTTGGTATAGTGTAGTGGGGTAGTGGTTGGTACAGTGTAGTGGGGTAGTGGTTGGTACAGTGTAGTGGGGTAGTGGTTGGTATAGTGTAGTGGTTGGTATAGTGTAGTGGGGTAGTGGTTGGTATAGTGTAGTGGTTGGTATAGTGTAGTGGGGTAGTGGTTGGTACAGTGTAGTGGGGTAGTGGTTGGTATAGTGTAGTGGTTGGTATAGTGTAGTGGGGTAGTGGTTGGTTCAGTGACATAAAGCTACTTAAATATTTATAAAGGCCTCTTGCAAGAAGAGTCTTTCAAAAATGTTCACAAAAGCAGCCTTAATGAAAACTTATCCCTGTTAAAATAATGTCAGTTGACGTTAATAAAGCGTTACGGGCAAAACATGGTTAAATTCTTGGTTAAGTTGCTCTGGATAAGAGACTGTTGTAACAGTACTCTAAACACTGTCTCATTTCTAATGTGAACATACTACCTCTACTAAAAGTGGCTGGTACACTAATAAAGAACCTGATTTGCTGCAGGTACTTTACTAGCCTACTCCCGTGCTTTCCTGCGACTCTGATCAATAAGTGTTATGTGCTGAATGGATGTGCGCTGCCATGCTTAGGAAGTGTAGAAAGTGCAGAAAGTGAGTAGGCGAAGATCACGCTCATGCTTCTGCCGCAAGAAGAGTGTTACTAGCGCTCTGCTGTGGAAGGAAGGGCCTGGGGCTTCAACAGGTGCCACCAGCCGCTTGTTCATTCAGCGACAGCGGCCCAGCTGTCAGAAAAGGTCCCGTTTCCAACCCGGGACAAGTGGCTGAGAAAGAAGACACCGAATTCATGTTCTTCGGGCCAGGCGACTCATGGAGCTAGTGGTCTCGGAGTAGCAGGGAGAGTCAACTTAAGGGTCGGCCCGAACAGAAAGAAAGACAAACAAAGCTCCTCCTGCAATATGAGTTTAGTTAGCCAGAGAGTTAGGGGATGAGTTATGGCTCCTGGGCTGCTGGGGAAGCTTGTATTTATGGGGGGACTGAGTGAGTGTTAAATCCCTGCTAAGAAATAAAGTCGTCCCTGGGCGAACCGGGGAAACATTTCACTCAGTCTAAAAGGTGGTTAAAAAAAGAGAGAGGCCATTCCTCTTCGGAAAGGGAAGCGCTATTCCTTATTCTGTGAGCAGGGAAAGAATATATATCTATATATTTATATAAATAGAGAGATAGAAAGAGTGAGTGGGAGAGGGGAGAGATGGAGGGATATCGGATTCAAGGCACATGAATCTTTAAAGTGTATTTGAATGTTGCTGAATAACTCTCAAGGCAAACATTCTCAGGGGATGTGGGAGCTAAAGGAGGAAAGAGGTTGATTCCTCTAAAATTACACACCATTTCACAGAGATCTTCCTCAAATGCCTGCAAAGAGCTACACTTGTTGAAGTGTTATTTCAACTCAGAGAGATTTGTAGCAACTCAGTGCCTAGAAAAATGGCACTAGAAGCTCGCAATTAAATTCAGAACAGATTCCAGTAAGATGCATAGATTCCTGACCCCCCCGCCCTCCATCCCCCAACCCTGCCACCCCACATACAACTACACCACCCCTCGACCAGTAATCACAATTATTCCTTAAAAAGGCTCTATTTCTGCATTAAGTTAAAAGGCCTATATCTTTTTTCCTTCCCCTCTGAGTCAGGGCAAGCCTCACTTACCCTAAGTATCTCAATAAATCAGCAGTTACTGTTAACATGTACTCCACAATTCAGTCATCAATCTCCCAGAGCTCAGAGTGAAAACAGGGGAAATATCTGCTTAGTAAAATCTCTCACAAGTGTGTGCACGGACGGAAACACAAACACACCTACGCGTGCATGCACTTGCGCCCGCACACACACATATATGCACACGTACACAAACAAACCGATCCACTGGGACCATCTATGGAGCCGTTGCCAGATCACTACGGAAACGTAAACCAAATTCAATTCTGACCTCACCTTTCACTAAGGGCTCAAATCCGTTGGCAACAGAAACAAATCAACACGTCTGGAAAAAAGGAAGCATAACCCCCCCTTCATCACACACCCCCCCCACCGCACCCTACTCTACTCTGTATCTCTCTCTCTCTCTGTTCAGGCCCACTCTGGGCCCATTACGGCCCGCTCGAGCCTCTGGAGCGCTGAAACTAGAGAGGCCCCGATGTGTGTGCAAATGTGTGTTTAGTTTCGGCGACACTGTATTTATTTAACAAAAGGGAAAGCCTAATTGAGAGCTGCTCCGGATTAAGCCAGAAACAGAAGACATCCGAGCCAAAAGAGCAGCGGCACACTCCGGCATGTTCCTCGGCACTCAGCAGGGAGAAAAAAAAAACAGAAAAAGAAGAAGCCTCTTCAGAAAGCATCTTCAGAACATCTGTATCTAAACAAGCCGGGTGAAAGCTCACCCAGCGCTAGCGGGAGAGTCGCTTAGCTGGGCAAATAACAGCACATGTCAGCTAGCTGAGGAATTCCATGCCATCCTTCCTCACAGGCCTGGGTAGTAATTAAGAACAACAATTTGAGAGAAAAAGTACACAACGGCTAATCCAAAACCAACACGGGGAGAAACTGCGGGAGATTAGACTTCACAAAATGATTCCGTCTCACGAACTGTTTGTTTCACAAGGAATCGAGGCTTGTGTGATGTTACACCTGTGGAATATAAGCGGGTTAGGGTATCGGGGAAACTGTCTCCGAGCCCATTCCAAACACACTGCATGTCTCTTGACAGCTGACAGTTAAAAAAAGAACATAAAAAAGTGCAAAAAAAGTTTTTTTTTAAATTTATCCTAAATTACTGTTACATTCCGGAAAGCTGGACCTCGCTGACGTCGGCTGCATTAGTGGGACGGCCTGCAGTGGAACTGGTCCCACTGCCTCTGACATCACACTCTCTAACACCCACCCAGCTCCAGCAGTACCCCAGCCTGTGTGTGTGAGTAAGTGTGTGTGAGCGTGCGTGTGTGTGCGCGTCGCCTGGCGCGAGTCTTACCTGGCAGGAGCTGGCCCTCCTTTCTCTCTCTCACCTCTCCCTGGCGCTCTGAAGGAATTCTCTCCACAAAGCAAGGCATTTTTCTCCCCTGTCTCCCCACACGCCTCCACCACAGCTAGGCAGGCTGCACTCGCCCTCACATACACACTCTCTCTCTCTCTCTCCCCTCTCCCTCTCTCTCACCCTCTCACTCCCTCTCTCTCTCCCTCTCTGTCTCTCTCGTGTATGCAGCACAGATGTCAGGGCTGCGCGTGTTTACCCACTTTACCAGTAGGGGTCCTTCACCACCCTCCGCTCTCCACAAGCCGCTATGGAAAAAAGCAGGCCCGGGAGAGAGAGAAAAAGAGCCAAAGTGAGAGAGAGGGAGAGAGAGAGAGAGAGAGAGAGAGAGAGAGAGAGAGGCCACTTAAGCTACTATTGCGCGGTCAGAGCGCGTGGCTGCCGGAGCCGGACGAGAACGGGGCAGGCTGGGCTGCTCCACTGGGCTTCCAGCCTCTCAGATAGAGTTACACAGAGTCAATGAACGAGCGGCAGTCAAGGGCTGGGGTGAGCAGCGCAGTGAGAAAGAGAGAGAGAGAGGGAGAAAGAAAGAGCACCTGCCAAATTCTGAGATATTACATAAATAAATAAAACCAATAAATTAAAGAAATGTACATCAATTTTCAAATTACTACAAAGAGTGAACTGCCAAAATATCTAATATAGAAAAGTAAAAGCTTCCAAAATCTGAACTACCATGTAGAAGTACCCCCCCACCCCCACACACACAATCTTTAGCTACTATATAAATGTAAAACCCATGAAATTGTGAGCTGCTATATAAAGTAAAGCCCACAAATGTTTTCAAGCAAGTACATTAATAGAAAGCCCAGCCAAATCTGAAGCTAGTATATAGCAGTAAAACCCACCCACTATATAACAAGGAAGCCCTCCAAAATTTGAGTTAGTATATAACAGCAAAATCCAGCAAAATCTAAATGCAAAACTCTAAATGTAAAACTCACACAAAATGTGAACCATTAAATGACAGAATAAAAGAGAAACTCACACTTCAAGGCCTTTAGCTTTTCTATATTTGACATTGAGACTATTACTACATAATGAACCTCAGTACCCTCAGTACCCTCAGTACCCTCAGTACCCTCAGTGTCCTCAGTACCCTCAGTGTCCTCAGTACCCTCACTAACCAAAGTCATTATTCACAGGCTGGAGTTTGTTTGAAGTTGAAGTTGAACTTACAGACAAACTCTGACAAATCCTGAATTATCCTTGGAGAAGGGCACGCAGCTTCTCTCACTGCAAAATATGTAGCTATGAGTTCCCCTCTCCAACCTCACTGAACCAGGCTAGTACCCCCACACCTGCTACAACCTCGTGGTTCTTTATTATTGTCTGTGCTGTTGTTATTATCACTGTTAGTATTAATAGCAATTCTGTGACTGCTGTAACTTCCACTGGGTATACTCAGCCCTCGACAGTGAACTTTACTGTGCTTTGGCAACACTGCATTCGATACAGTCATGTCAATAAAGCTATCACGAATTGAACTGGGTTGAGAGAGAGAGAGAGGGAGAAAGAGAGAGAGAGAGAGAACGGGCATGGCTGCTGTTGACACTGATAACACACACCACCAACTCCTCACTCATAGTCCTGAAAGCAGACAGACGCCCTGCTCTCACGTTTCACCCTCTCGCTGCTCTTTTTGTGCTCAGGTGATTTTAGGGGGAAAAGAAACGGGTTAAACAGTTAGAACGAGAGAAAAGCTCATCAGAGTCATTAACACGAGGCTGCCAGATTCAGAGGCTCTGGGCTATTCTTCAGCGGGGAATTTCTAGTTTCTCTCCTACTTCTGGGCCACTTTTCACATTGCAATATTAATGCTGGGACAAGTGGACGGCCCTGGCTGAAGCCTGACCACACCTCCGTGCCTGCTGATGACAGCTTTCTCTCTCTCTCTCTCTCTCTCTCTCTCTCTCTATATCTATCTCTCTCCTAGACTGCTCTCTCAGACAGAAGAATTTGAGACTAAGCCTCAAATTAATATCATGAGCTGGACCGCCCCAAACTGCACATTACTGTAAGTGGAAGGTTTCAAGGGTGAGCTGAAAAACTATTATTCATCAAATACTAGGTGTGCCTGTCCGGGGGAAATAATGTAGAATGAGAGCAGGGACTGGCTGCCCTGCTCAAATGGAAGGATGTGCTGTGTGTGTGTGTGTGTGTGTGTGTGTTTTCACAGACTATGCAGAGAGTAACAGGCACCTAGCTCTGTAAAGTGTTTTTGTACAAAGTTTTTTTAAACTATTTATTTTAGCTACTGAGGGTAATTAGGTGAATTTGAGTAAGCATTAGGATTAGACTTAGTGCCTATTACTTGTAGACACTTATATAATACAGTTAAATCACTTTATCATTGTGTACAGGTACTAATATCATACCTATGAGGCATAATGTCACATATAGATACTTAAATGATATATATATATATATATATATATATATATATATATATATATATATATATATATATATATATATATATATATATAACATTTACGGGACATATGATTATTGCTTATAGGCTCTTATATAACAAACATGAGACATACTCTTGTATAAATGGCACTTACAGCTACTTACATAATGATTTTATCTATATTACCTATAGGTACATATTGGGGGCGTATTAGTATTAGTGTATATAGGTACATATAATGATATGACTTGTACTGCTGTTGCAACAAAAACAAAAAAAATATGTAAAAAATAAAAGTGATATACAGTAGAGATGTGTGTATAATAAATGTTGGACACACTGTTGTTACATATAGGTGATTACATATACCATTGCTGTCACGCAAAAACCTCATAATCGCAAACTGGCAACTTTACAAGAGAAAGAAAAAGGCTTCTCAATATTCAGTGGAAGTCAATGGAAAATCCTTTATTCCAGGTTATTTTGGAGCATTTCTATTGATTCATTCATCATCATAAAAAATTGTAATACAATGTAAAGAGCCAGATTCAAACTATGTCAAAACATGAAAAGGAGATGCAGGAGTTTTTGCGCAACAACAATTTATTCCACCCACTCACACACACACACACACACACACATATATATATATATATATATATATATGAGACATGGTATGCAGGGTTCTCATGCTTCCAGTACCACTTGCCACATGTCATTCATGTGCTACGCAATACCTTCCATGAATCCCCCCAGTTGATATTTATTAGTATTACTGGTTTACTTCTACTACTCGTATTCTGCCTTGTCCACTGCACCAACTCCACTAAGACAAAGTCCTCCTCCATGCCCGTGTTCTTAACCAATAAAGTGACACGTCTCCCAAAACCCTCTGCAGTGACCTATAGTCCCTAGTCTCTTAAGCTTTACTGAGTATGGCCCAGGTTTATGGCTTAATGGCAGCAAAGTTTAGATCTAACGTAACTGTCATCAGGATATAAGAGTCTTAGGCTGATGAGGCTCTGCCCTGTGCCCTGAGCTTAATTTGCTTACTCGCTCTGAACAGGATAAAGGGAGCTGCTAACAGGACACGTTATCCTGGATCACAGACAGTGTGGAATTGGCTGTGTTGGGGCAAAATTAAACAAACCGGAATAATGATCAAACCTGAGGCCGGGACAGATCGGACTAGTTTCTGTCACTTTGGGTTTTTTTGGAGGAAGAATAAACAGGCTCGTACAATATAGGCTAAACAGGATGGGTTTCAGGATCTGAGAGAGAAGACAAGCTTTCTAGGCTTTCATTCAAAAGATGCGGATCATTGGAAAACGCAGTTAAGCATCTGATTCTCTCTCTCTCTTTCTCTCTGTCTCTGTCTCTGGTGAGAGAAGAACGGGGGAAAAATCACAGTTACTTAACAGCCCTTGATTCGGGAGCCGACATGCAGCGCGCTTGACATCCTCTTTCTTTGACGTGGCGTCTTTCTCTCTTAAACAGACACCTCTTGCTGTCATTGTGCTGGGATTTGCGCATTCCCTCTAAATGGCTTTTCTGACAACTGATCTGTAAATACAGCCACATCTGCAACTTCCCCCTTCTGTCCCTCTCTCTCTCCTTCCCCTCTGCCCCCCCCAAACAGTACCGGCAACCCGGACCTTACAGCCTAACACACACACACACACACACACACACACACACCCTTCCCCCGCCCCGTTCTCCATTCCCTCTGCCACTATAAAAACACAAATATGCCATAACTCAGCGCGCCCTGCCACGCAGCCTCCATCTTGCCCTGTACCAGGGGGCCTCTCAGGAAGGTCACCAACAAATGGTTTTCCGATTGACTGCCCCTGAAATAATTTTTGCGTATTAAAAACCTGAATCTGCACTTTCTGGCCTGAAAGCTTTTCTAATTATTCCCGCGTCCTTGGGACAGACACGGATCCTTCACACGGGAGAAACAAGCGCTAGACCTGCCAGTGCAGCCACCACAAAACACATCATCCCCTCTCTCTCTCTCTCTCTCTCTCTCTCTCTCTCTCTCTCTCTCCCCCTCCCGCTCGCCTGCCCCCCCTCCACCGCCTGCCCTCCTCTCATCTGCTTCCCGCTTTACTGCTACCCCCGGCCCCCCCTCCAATCTGTTTTCAAAGCGTGTCTGTCCTTTATTAAATTGTTTTCTTTTCCACATTATCAGTTGCCATGGAGACCTCATCTCTCGGATTATTTGAATTTCATTATATCTATTGATTTGGGAGCATTTCATCTTTTTTATTGTTTTTCTGTCAATTTTCGAAACGAATAACCATCTAATTTGCGTCAGCGCTGATTACGTTCGTCCCTCAATAGAGGTCGGCAGCTGCGCCGGGGAAACAAATCAATGAAAAAACATCATAAAACTCGAAAGTACAATCAACCAGGATATGGGTGACATTCCGTGGTTGCTGAAACGAAGTCATCAAAAAATATATACTTTTTTTTCCCCTCCCCTTTGCCGCCTGTATAAGGTTCAGAGTGTGTGTGTGTGTGTGTGTGTATATATATTTATATATATATATATACACTGTATGTGTGTGTAGAGGTTGAGGTTGTGTGGCTTTTGTGGCCGATGTTCAGATGGGATCCATGCGCCCCAACTGTAGAGTGCATACATGACTATATGACTCTATATGACTAAGGATACTATACCAAAGCCAATCCCCATCCTATGCAATACAGCCCAACTCCACCCCACCCCATCCCCACCCCAACCCACCCCATCCACCTCCCAGAGCAAAACAAAAAATGCTTACTTTGTGCTTAAATAATTTATGCAATTTTAGCATTTATATATAAATTTTTTAATAAGCTGCTCGGAGCAAAGTGGCCATTAACAAAACACACAGCTGTCCAATGGCCCGAGCTCTGCAGATCAATTGCGCTTTTTTATGACATGATAAAATGCTTTTAAAGCAATTTACACAAATATGGAAAAAAAATCGCTTCATAGGCTTCATTTATTCATAAGGCAGAGTATTAGAAGGGAGAGCTGAAAAAAAAGAAAGAAAAGAAAAAAGGAAAGACAGCGTCTCGTGAAAGCCAGCTACGGAAGATGGTCCCGGCCCTAACTGAAGCGGACTAGCTGTCCTTTCTGCAAGGACATAAAGTTCCATTACGGATGCATGCAGTCAAAGGCAATTTAGGAAACACAGTGCGCAAAAGAAAACATCAGCATATTGAAGGTGTTTGCGTATTAAGAGCCGCTTGCACTTTGTTTCCCAATTTCCAATTTCATGTTGGCCTTTTATTCCACCTAAGGACAGGCCGGAGAAGCCAGTGCACCCTCTTTCCGTGGGACAGGCGGAGGGGTGGATGGATGGACGGAGCGTATACAGGGTGAGAAGGGTTGGTGAGAAGTAATAAAAGGTCTTGACAGGAGTCTACACCTCAGCTGTGTTGAAATACACAAGCACGCGCGCGACAGACGGGCTTCGCCAGGGAGCCATCGCGCGTGTGCGTTTGTGAGGGTGTGTGAGCGCATGTACGCGTGAGTGTGTGTGTGTGTGTGTCAGGTACAGGTGTGCAGGCCAGGACCAGTGCCATGAGCATGTCCAGAGCTAAACCTGACACTGACAGTGACTCAAACCGGGGTTCTGCTACTTACACAAGTGTCTTAGTGATAAAGAGAGCAGAGGGCTGAGGCTGGAATTACTGCAGTGTCTTCTGAAAGTCTCGTTTCTGCTCTCACGACTTCCAGCACTCAGAGAGAGAGAGAGAGAGACCATGCCAGCTTTAGCAGGGTTAATGTGTGTGCTCAGGAGCGCTCTCATCTCCCACTATGCCCACCAGTGCAGGAGCCAAGAGGCAAGCTGATCTCCCCTCCTCTTTCCTCTTCCTCACCACCTTACAGTTCATCCTTACCTTATTTCCTCCTCGTCTGCTCTGCTGCTCTCTACCCTCTCCTCCTCTCCTCTGCTCCTTTCTCTCCTCTTCCTGTGTCTTGCTTCTCCTTCTCTTCTTTTCTTCTAACCTCTTTTCTTTTTCTTCCGTCCTTCTCTTCTCCTCTTATCCTGTCTATTTTTATCCATTCATCACCTTTCTCATTTTTCTCCTCCTATTTCTCTTCTTTCGTGCTTTAATCTACTCTTCTCTTCTCCACTTTCCTCCCCTCTCCTCCTTCTTCTCCTCTCTTCTCATTTCAATTCCTCTCTTCTCTCCTCTCATATCTCCCCCTTCCTCCATCTCCTCTCCCCTCCTCCCCTTGTTCCTCTCACCTCTCCTATCTGCTCACCTCCTCCCATCTCTCCTATCACCTTTTCTCTCCTCTTTACCTCTCTTCTCCTCTCCTCTCCTTTCCTCTTTACCTCTCTTCTCCTCTCCACTCCTCTCCTCTGCTCTCCCCTGCTCTCCACTCCCCTGCTCTCCACTCCTCTGCTCTGTTAATAAATGCGCTGCTGTGGGCAGCGTGTTTGCGACACATGTCAACATTTGACAAAGCATTACTTTGCATCTCCAATATTCCGTGCCTGGGCCTCTGAAATGAGGGAGCTAACAAATTAGCTTTTTATGTTTATTTGTGTGTGGGTGTGTCTGTAAGGTGGGGGGGGGGTGGAAGGGCAAGTGGGAGACAGAGAGGATGCTGAAGTCACGACTCCTCCTGATTGCTCCTACTGTCTATTGTGCAGAAACATGCCCCTCCCTGCCTTCAGCCCGCGACAGAAGCACAGGAGACTGGATAAATACTATTTTATGTATCGCTATATGAATTCCGAGACAGTAATTACAATGTTCCTCTTTAGCTCCCACACAGCAGCACTAGATCTGGGGCCCTGACAGCACAAAAGTGCAGTTCCATGTACTGTAAAATTGTAGGTGTATGAGACGCTTGACAGCACTGGTTTCCTTAAGCGGTGAACCTAACACCACCACCACACGCACGCACACACACAGATACACAGACACACACACACTCACACTCTCTCTATTGATTCAGTTTTTAAGCGCTACATTAATAAGTTGTAAAATATGGTTTAAAATCACCTGCTGTTAAGGAATGGTTAGATATCGATGGGCTATATTTTCCCTGAGCATGCTCTTGAGGTAAGTGTAGCAGTTTTGATTTCTGCAATCCCAGCAGCCATTGTGCCCCCCCCCTCACCTTACCCAACTAACCCACCCTCCTAAACCCACCCCACCCCTCCCCGTTATCTACGTGGCAACAATAACATGCTTGTGACCCAAAGCAAACATTCCCACAGTGAATAATAGTCTGTCTCCAACTCCATCCACCAGCAGCAATAAGCTCACACCGGACTGATCATAAACCAGCGCTTCCTGCTGCAAAGCCATTCTGCTTGAGCTGATGTTCACAAACCCGCCCTTTACTCTCTCAGAATCAGGCCTTTTCAACCCCAACGGCCCATCCATGTGACCTCACCCACCTACAACAGGCCGTAGCGATGGCATTCAAAACTTGTTGGTATTATTTAACCCTTAGAAGTCACTGCTGGCTGTAGCACACACACACACACATGCACATCGGTGTGAATGTGGTCTTACTTGCAGCTCACTGAAGCAAGCTTCTAAACTTTCCACGAAAACCAGATTTCTGTTCAGAAGCAGATGAGGAGATTGTGATTATTAGCTGTAGATTGGTGTAACATAAAGCACAGCTTTGCTTTTGTTTTCTCTAATACACATCAATGGAAACATTAAAGGGTCCATTTAGTAGATTTCCCATGTCCTTTATGTATTTATCATGACCATTTTACAGATACTTTTAATTCTAACAGAATCAAACATATGTAAATAGCATCTGCTCTGATTGGGTGTCCTGTACTGAGCACTGTCTTTATTATATTAACTTGAACGTGAATAGACGGGGCTAAGCTGGGCTGAATAGCCAGATTGATGTACATTGTTTTTTCTGACATCACAAAAACAATGAATTAGACTAAGTGTTCCCATGTTTATATCCTACATCAATCAGTTTTATCAACAAAAAGAGGTTTTGCATAATATGGGCTATTTAATATATGGCACATTTGTAGCCACTCCTCCTTTTTGTTGTACTGTTTTGATTCTAATAGAAATATGAATTTTGTAAATCAGTAATATTTGTTTCTGAAGTTTCCGAAGCACAAATTGAATGTAGAAGCACATTATGTAGTAATAACTGGATTACATTCCTAAAGAAAAGGGCTACCAGTGCAACGTTTTGGTGATGAAGATGCTCCTTTTGAGGGACAATGATTCAGACGTGTAATGACAGCGGGCTTTAAGCTCATGTGCATCGAGGTGAACCATGACTGCAGTAGATTTTTGGTATATCATTCTTTTTGCACCCAGAGTCATCCTGTCAATCGATCATGTTCTAATTAAAATGATTCACTGCATGTCTCTCTCTCTGTCTCTCTCTCTCTCTCACACACACACACACACGCATACATGTGTGCTGGACAGCTCAAAATATGTACAGTATGAGAAGTGCACTACCCCGCCATAAAAAAGCCCCGCCATTACGGTGCACTAACATAAAGGTGGGTTATGGCCGATAGAAGAGCGATCCAGCCCAAAGCTTGCCCAGACCAACAGAGCAATAAAGTATCATGTCCGTGCGCAGAGGCTTTAAAAAGCACAATTAAGAAGGACCCAGGTTAATAATTAAAATGCATAATTATTGACCCCTATTTCCAATTCCTCTGAAAGTACATTAGATCAGGAAAAAAGCAGGAGGACAGGACGGGGTGGGGGCTCTAATGCACTCTCACCGGCTGTAGCTTCCTGCGGACCCTAATGCGCCTGGCCGCTGATGAGGACAGCACTTAATGAGGCTCTCCTCACAAATGAAGGATCGCTGAAACCATCAACAAGCATTACTATCAACCCTCGGCCCCGGCTGACTCGCGACCCCCAGCCCAACCTTGCCCCTAAACCCCCTAACCCCATACTGTACACAACTCTGGGTCCAGGGAGCTGGGACAGGCGGGAGAATTTGGAGGGTTAACTGTCCCTTGGGGGGCTATCAGTGCACTGGGCAGGCCGTCACTGCTGGTGCCCCCGACTGCTGCCTGACAGGCAGGCCCTAACAGCTTAACATGCAGTCAGAAGTGATACATTTTCTGCTGACCAATCAAATCACTAGTTTGTAATGGTTTATGGGGGGGGGGGTTTATTAAGGTTTATTATTTTTTTAAGAATATTTTGAAGTTAAGAAGTTACAAGATTAAGGACATTTCGATTAAGGACATATCGAGGGCAATAACTGAAAGAACTTTAAACATTTACTTTATTTTGTCCAAGGTATTTTTAGGGTGCACCAAAAATAGGACTCTGACCACCCTACCCCGCCCCGGGAGGCCGAGTCCAGGTCGTGAGGATGTGCCAGAGAGGTCAGACTGGAGTGGAGCCCACTGAAATTACCTGCAGAGTTCTTCAAAATCCTGAATGCCAAGGGCAGGTGGATTAAGGTATTAAAACAATCGCATTTCAGTCTTGAAATAGTCCTGCACACGACTCAGCATCGAGCCTATCCGTTCAAGATCAGGTGCGAGCGTAATAACACCGCAGGCAGGATCTGCTCCCCCCATTAGCTACGAGCATCAGGGAGAGCTAATGCGAACAGATTATGCCATGATTATGGTAAACGCTCCTGTTACAATCCCATCATAGAAAGGAACATATTCTAAAATCAAACAGATGGCTGCTACGCACTCTGATTACTGGGACGCTTTAGTGTAGAACCTTTTTTTTTTTTTTTTTGGGAAAGGAATAGGAAAATAAAGATACTCGAGCACAATTGCTTGCCACAACCATGCAGCGTGTCTGAATGTTTCTTTTTTTCTCGTCTTCTTCTTCTTCTTCTTCTTCTTCACAGTTTCCCTCTAATTAGGATCAGGCAGCTAGTTGGGAGGAAAGAGGCAAATTGGAAGACACGGGTTGCGCTAAAGTTCAGCCCAGAATCTATTTACAGTGCAGAATTAATAAGAACCGGAGGTGATAATGGTGCCAGCACACTCAAACATTTGGGTGAGTGATTTTTAATTTAATCACAGCCATTTAGTACAAGTCTGTTCTTAAACGCTACAATTGCGAAGCCGCAACGCTGAGCAGACGCACATTCTTTTGTGAGCTTGTTCCCATGGGCCTCCTGCTACAGTGCTCTAGAAGACTCGTTGTAGGGTTGGAGCGCGGGGGGGGGGGGTGAGAAAGAAAGAACACCAGTCATTTCTTCACATCCTCATCTGAACTTACTGTCACCGCTGCTGCAGATGTACATATTCAGTTATGAGCTTCTCCTTCAGTGAGGAGCTGCTCGAGAGATGAAGAGAAAAGCGGTCTTAATTCTTTAAAAATTCCATTAGTGAGCTCATTGCCACCATGGGAGTCTCTGGGAAGGAGGCACTTTCTCCAGGAGAGCAGGATTTATGCCCGCCACACATTGCGCTCAAATGGACAGCTCTCCAAACCTGAAAGCCCTCATTCTGATGTGCAGATAATAAAACTGGCGATAAAAGCAAATATCATCCAGCAAGCAGCTGAAAGGGCTTGTTTCCCTCTTTCTTTCTTTGCTCATGTTTTTGGAGGTTGCACAGAACAAGTACCTACCTAAAAGTTGCCTGTGATGTTTCAGGTGCGTGAGAGTTCCTGAATACTGAACTGTACATTTTGAGGCACTTAAAAAAAAACACACACACACAATGCAGAGAGCAAGTCGGTGCTTGCTGCTGAGGGATTGCAGATAGGGATCTATGTTTGTCTCAAAGTGAAAAAGACATTTTTCTTTCCTCCTCCTTCTTTTTCTTTAAGTCTAGTCTTTTGTTGTCATGTGAAATACCCGCTCCCCTCGCCGCACGGTTTTGTAATCACGTATGCCGAAATAACCCACGATTAGCAGCGTGGTGCGTCCGGTCGGGCCTCTCGTTTTGAAAAACTTACAAAACCTTATGGGCTGAACATGAACGCCCGCGTGTTGCTCATAATTGACAATAATTAAGGTGAGCTTGAAAATAATTAAGGTGATGAAAGCTAAGCCTCTTAGTGGAACACAAGCCATCTGTGGTTGCAATATTGCAGGCGGGAAAGACTCGGCCCAACTTGTGTGTGTGTTGGGGGGGTGTAAGCGAACGGCTGCGATTCGTGATGTAATTCGTGATTAATTCTTTAAAAAACTTTAAAAAACAACTAAAGTGTTTCTCAGTGTTCTACAAGCACGAGTCCCCGTGGCCAGTGTGCAGCCATGCTTTGGCTAGGGAATGCACAGAAAATGACAGACAGCAAACAGGAAGCCAACCAGAGAGCCAGAGAGAGAGAGAGAGGGAGAGAGCCAGAGAGAGAACCTGTGCCCTTCAGTCTCACAGTTAAGACACAGTTAACGAAGTGTGACAGCTGCCAGCTCCTTGACAATTGGGGTCAGTTAGAGGAAAAGTAGCTCAAGTTTTCAAGGCTTTGCAGGAGATGTTCAGGAGCAACTGCCCACCGCAGCATCAAAGGGGATTAGAGGCCACGGCCATCTGCTGTCAGGACAGGCTCAGGGCCTTTCATGTCCGGCTTGGAGAGAAAGCCAATCCCTCCGATGGTGCAACTCCGAGCCTCGCTGCAGGGGTGGACCGGTGGAGCTCCGGTGAGGAACGCGACCACCGAGCAGCCTGGGGACACGGCCAATTAAGCCTGGAGTAGTCAGAGTGGAGAGACTGTGCTCGCTAATGACAGATGCTAGCGTGGAGCCACTGTCGCTCACACGGAACACCATACAAATTGTGGATATGCCGTTGTTTGTCATATTACCCAGCTCTCTTCACTTTCTCTGTGGCTCTCTGTCCCTCCCTCCCTCCCTCCCTCTCTCTCTTTTTTCCCTCTCGCTCACTTTCTGTGTTATTGACAGGCCGTGGCAGCCTTTTTCGCTCAGCCGCTAATTTGTTTTGGGCCCTATCCCTGGCCTCCCCCATGACTGTTTCCTCAATAGCCTGCTACCTTTTAGCTCGAGCGCGCAGCACTTGACCCGCCGCCGCCGCGTGTTTCCACTGCTCTAATTGTCGTTTAATCACATATCAACCTGTCACTTAAAGACCTGCTTTTTTCAATTGCAGACATTTGCATATCGTGTGAAACTAATTTCGGGCTGAAGCTCTGCTGGCTCTACACTCTGTCTCTTTCTCTCTCTCGCTCTCTTTTCTTGTTTTTTTTTTTCCCTCTCTCTCTCTTCCTCTCTTTCTTCCTAACATGTGTACGTACTCGCGAACATACAGTAAATGTATGAAAGTGTCTGATATGATGCCACGAACCCAGGTGTGTTAACAGGCTCGCACGTGGAGTGTAAGAAGAGCTGCGAAGGCGAGAGGTGGCACCAAAGGAAAATTGTCGTAACTGGGGGATTCAGTGGGCACCGCTGGGGCTTGTCTCACTTTCCGCTCATCTGCGAGGGCATAGGGAGAGAACACTCTTTCCATTGCCGCTGGTGTATATAGGCCACTCGTTCACGCACTGCGTATCTCTACCCCATATCTGCAACTCATGCTGGGAGAGGGGGCCGGGAGCGAAGCTGGGGGCTGGGGAGAGAAGCTCCGCCAGTGGCGGTCCTCAAGAGATGGACAAGTTTAATTATGAAGAGGAGGGAAGCTCTTTGTTCCATCTTTTATTATATTAATTGATAAAGGCGGCCGGATGTGTGTGTGTGTGTGTGTGTGGGGGGGGGGGGGGGTGGAAGCGGCGTCGAAGAGGGTTTTCACGGGGGCTTAATCCCGTTAGAGGCTCTGGCTGCACCCCATGCCTCACTGGGACCTGCTTTACTTCAGGTCCTTACCTCCTCCCCCAACACTGTCGGCCTCACTTCTCAGCCTTCTCTCCCTAGGGCAAGACCACAGTATGATAAGGCCTATGATGAAGAGCTCAAGGTTGGGCGGACTGGTGACACACACCTGCCTAAGGGGACGAGGCATCTAAGGCAACAGTTAGGGGTAAAAAGCCTAGACCTTAGATTTCTCATTATGAGTTTAAAGGAAATGATTCAGCACATTAGGAAATCTCAAATGATTCAGATCATTTTTCAAAACACACTTAATATAGAAATATGAGTGGAACTACCTATACGGTAACAAAATACCGTCCAGATGTGTGGAAACTGTGTTTTCAGTGATATTTAAGGGCATTCTTTGCTCTATATGTAAAATTCGTACTAGAATTATTATGAACTATTGAACTTGTTTTTTTTTATATTTGATAAGTTATTATTATAGAACAAAAATGAATATTATTCTAATCAACTCTAATCAATTGTAACATTTTAAAGCACCAAAACATGCAGGACCAGTGCTGTGAGCCACTGGTGGGTCAATGACCCACTCCAGCTCAAGTCATTGGCTTTGCTCTTGAGCCAGGCCCTGAGGCCCCATGTGCTCAGGGAGGGAGGTGTAGTGATAAGGCTCATTTTTCTTCAGGTCTGCCCCTCAGGTGTCTGTCTATGTTCTAAGTAGACATGTTTCCTTCCTATTCTGCTGCCTCTTATGGCAAGAGTCACAGGCACAGTGTTAGCAAAGCACTTCCACCTACTTTGACATCTATGCATAGTTTTTAAATAGAACTTACGTTTCTCAGACTCACAAACAAGAAGAGCTCCCCCCATCACACCATTTGATTTCTGCTGAGCAACATTTACAGGAGAGATTGGCAGGTGAAAAAGTGATGTATTGGATTTATGTGATTTACTCGATTTAAACAACATAATTTCCCCATGAATCAACCAACAACTTTCCAAAACAAGTCCACTAAAAAAACAGGATTGTGTAATATCTTTTATCTGTGTGCGACCAGTCGGCACAATGGCTCAATCATGAGCTGTTTGTTTCGGTGTAGGTAAGTTTCAGATAGGACATGATGGTGGTGTGCTGGCACGCAGCTATTGAGAAACTAAGCTAAGTTCTTGAAAGATCTCAGCTAGGGAGCTAAGGAACCTGACTAATCATGGAGGAAGTTGACACGGGCCAGAGTAGAACCTGCAGCTCACCATCTCTAGACGACTTAGTCCTGTCACTCTAAGAGCAATAAGCGTTTGTGTATGTGGGTATAAATATGAGTGTGAGTGTGTGTGTGTGTGCGTGTGTGTGTGTGTGTGTGTGTGACTATGACAGTGAGTCTCTTAACTGATGCAGCGACTCATTGAAGGGTTCATCTCGGCCTGACCAGGTTCCTTGTCGTTCATTCCTACAAGGAGCTGAGACGTCTCCAAACTGTCAAAAGCATTTTCCGCAGGGCTGAGGAGAAGAACGGGAGAGAAACAGAGAGAGCGAGAGAGAGAGAGAGAGAGAGAGAAGGAAGGAAGGGGAAGAAGAAGAAAAAAAAGCTGCCACGCACATTCACGCACACGCACACACTTTTTTTTCTCGCGAGGCTGTCAGGTAAATTAGATCTGAAAGCTGACAATTTCTGACCATATTTCCTTGATTATTTCGAACAAATGCACACCAGCCGCTCTAAGGAGATTAAAGTGACATAAAAGTCCCGAGTGGGAGGAGGGAGGGCAGAGAATCCAGGTCACCCCCATTTGTCCCCCTGCCTGACAGCAGCTATATCGCTATCCAATCCAATAAAAATCCCCCCTCCTTTTGCTTTAATTAATTTTACAGCTAGCTTGCTTAATTACTTTCAATCAAAATCCTCTTGCCATCACAAAATTAGAAATGGTTCAACTCCATTAGTCTAAATTCTTCATTTACATACACAAAGACTGTCAGCTCTTGCTAAGCAAACGGCCTCTCGCTTGATGAGATTGTTTTTTTCCTCCCCTCACTCTCACCCTCTCTCTCTCACTCACCCTTTCCCTCTCTCATCCTCTCTTTCTCGCCACCCCCCCCACACACACACACTCCTCCTCCCTCACCTCGCTGCGATGTTTCATTTTTTTCCCAAGGAGAAAAGTAGCATAAAATTATTTGATCCCTGATTTAAGATGGTATCCTCTCTCTAATATGCGTTCAGGTAAGCTAATAGATGCTATTTGCACCGCAATAAGGGGTGGGTTTTGAAGGCCGTCCAGCTAGGATGCTTTTACTAAGTCGTTGCAGTGCTTTCTTACTTTCTTGTACACCGATGCACATGTTAGACTAGTGGATAAGGGCCAGAGCATGCTCAGGGGGCCACATAGCAGTGGCACACAATGTCACAGTGCCAGCCAAAGCCACACAGTGTCAGACAGAGTTGTACAGTGCCATACAGTGCCAGCCAGAGCCAAAAGGTACCAACCAGAGCCATAAAGTACCACATAATGCCAGCCATTACCATGTAGTGCCACATACTGCCAGCCAGAGCTGCAGAGGGCCAAATAGCACCACACAGTGTCACATAGTACCACATGATGCCAACCAGAACCACCAGAATCAGAGTGCCACCTAATGCCAGGCCGACCCTCACGGTGCCGCGCGATGCCAGCCAGAGTCGCCACACACAGTGCCACACAAGCAGCCGTCAGCTGCTGCAGCTTCAATGTGATTCTCTCAGGCCACAGGATAATTTCCACTGGCGAGGCATCCTCTCCATCACAGTCAGTGCCCAAGGCCCGCACATCAGCAGGAATTAAGGACATGCAGATACAGTTCCCGGTATGAGAGCAGAGCCCACCCCCAGCCTGGCTCAAATAACTAGGCCCCCGTAATAATGAGCAAATCAAACTTGCCCATCACTGATGCCCCACACATCCCAGAGCAACACCACTCAACCCAGATACCAGCACACATAAACACACACACACACACACACATACACACCCTCTCACACAAAGTGCTGACCCTCACTTTGCGTGTTTGTTTTCGTTTTCTGCCACTTCCCTTGACCACACGCACACGCAAAGCCACAGACGCTCACTAACCGAGATGAGCTTTGATCTGTTGTCTGCTCACTAAACATATTACCTTACAGCTGCCTGCCCTGCCCTTCCAGCAGCGTTTCTTTTTTTTCGCTGGAGAGGATGGATAAATCCACAGGGTAGCTTTAAAAAACTTGAAAAGACAGAATTCCTCTAAAACATAAAACACACATACTGTGTATCATGATGTCAAAATGTCGTCAAGTATCACAATATTATTATACTTATATATTCTCCACCTCTAGTGGCTAGATAGTGCTAATCAGTGCAAGCTGTAAAGCAGCCCCCTGAGCGGCTGCCACATAAAAGCCCTGTTCTGATGGGCCTGTAAGGGTAGGACTTAAGTCGGACCCCCCCCCACCCTCTACTCTCATCCCCTCCCCCCTACGTGTCTTCATGTCTTTTACCCTGCTTTCCCTGCTCTTCCTAACCACTCCCCATTAACACCCTTAATTATCCAAATCCATCATTCTTGGGGTAAATTAAGACTGCCTCTTTAATTCAATTTAATAGGATAATTTTCCAAACTCCCATTCACTTTAACACTCTCCTTCTCTCTCTCTCTCTCTCATCTCTGCCACTCCAGCCCCCCACCCCTCCCATCCTTGGCCGCCATTCTGCTCTGTCCCAGGCAGGGCAGGTGGGTTGTGGGCTGACCGAGTTCCTCAGCAGGCCAGCATGAACTGCAGCAGCACCAGCCCTGTTCACTTGGGCTTGGCTAATCCTGTCTCATCTCTCCTCACTGCTGCGCTCCTCCCACAGACCAGCGGCACACCCGTAGCAATGGCAGGGAGAAATGGGCCACCACTCAGTTTCAGCTGGGCCAAATTAGCTGCCTGTCAAGCAGCTGCCAGAGCAACAGCCGCTACCAGTGAACACACTGCCATCTTCACCTTCAATGCTCACATTTACGTGAACGTAAAGTTCTGAAGATGATCTCGGAACATTCTAATGCTGACAGTGTGATTACTCACTACATCAGTACTGCACTGAATAAATGCATTCTTATACTGTCCACTCTTGCACTTTGTGTACTACCTTGCACTGTCCAGTACTGCACTATGTATGTCCAGCACTGTACCATATATACTGCCTTATACTGTCCAGTGCAGCACAGTGCAGTATAATATTGCACCATATATTGTCCAGTATTGCTCTATAGCCTATATATATATATATATATATATATATATATATATATATATATATATATATATATATATATATATATATACACATGTATTGTCAAGTATATATACTTGACAATCTATGGCTGTAGTGCAATACATATATATATATATATATATATATATACACACACACACACACACACACACACACACTACAGCCTTATGCTATCCAGTACTACACTACATATATTGCCTTATATAGTCCATTAATTGGTTGCTACTGTTCTGTGCTTTAGCATGTGTCATAGTTCAGTCATGAACATTTGTTGAAGCAGTCAGACGAGTGAAAAGCCTTTTGTCGTGCTATTCTGGACAGTCATTTCTCATCAAATTGAAACAGTTTTATAGACAAAGGCAAGCAAAAATGTTATTGTGAAGAAATATTAGTGTGAAATTGCACTTGCATAAGATGGTGAAATCTGTATACAATAACAGTTTCATTATTATATCTAAATGTTTGATTATTGAACTAAAAAAAACTAAAGTCACATTCATTAGATGGAGAAACTGATTGTATTTGCTGTTCAGAGGAGCAACACTTGAAAGCAGAGACA
The DNA here is from genome assembly GCF_030463535.1 of Salminus brasiliensis. Classification (NCBI taxonomy): domain Eukaryota; kingdom Metazoa; phylum Chordata; class Actinopteri; order Characiformes; family Bryconidae; genus Salminus; species Salminus brasiliensis. The sequence continues at coordinate 8,490,364 of NC_132891.1, forward strand.
AATAAACATTGCGTTTAGCAACTGCCATGCTATTGTTCCTCTGACTGCACAAAAAAAGATAAATAGTGTTTTTGCCCCCATTCAATTATTCAATGAGAGAGAGAATTTGCCCCAATTCTCTCATTCTGCACTGTATACTAACACTATACACACACACAGCCCAGTGTTAGAGAATTTCCCAGACACTCTTTGTTTGAGCATTCAGGACAGACTCTGGGAGAGTTTCAAATGATTTTAGCCGTGATTTAATTCTGCTTGTTAAAGAGTGATGTCAGCACAATAGAGGCCGAGCCTCTAAATCCACCACATTCACCCAAAACGCCAAGATGAGATAATCACGGGTGACGTCTGCGAAAACACTTATTATATTCGCCCATCGCCTGGCTGAAGCTGCTAAAACTCATCAGCGTTATTCACTGATTTTTCTCTGGGAACAGGAAAAAAAAGAGATTATTCAGACTTTTAGGAAAAAGCGGCTCATTTAAAGCTACAGAGCTGCACTGGATCGGCTGCAGCAGGACAGCACCGGGAGCAACTTTACAAACTATATATATATATATATATATATATATATATATATATATATATATATATATAATTATATAGTGTTATATATATTATATGGTTTATTAGATATAATAAACTGCTTTGATCAGGATAAAAATCTGATCATTTTCATGTATGAATGTCAGAACCTGTTTTCTCCTGGACAGACTGAACACGGCTCACAATGGCCAAAGAGTGCTTAGGAGCACTTTTATTAGGAACAAGTGCACAGGGCTATTTTTACAGGGCAGGATCGGTCAATCTCGGAGCTCGTCTCTGCACTTGTCCACATGGGCTTTACCAAAGTCCCATAAAAGGCTTGGAGCTGACAACTCAGCACTGGAGATAAGAAAAGGATCAACCTGAGCCTTTCTCATAGCTTAATTTATTTTAAATCCAAGCTCTATTTACACACTGCTGACTGCCAGGCGGTGTCCACTTAAACCCACAGAAACACAGCTACCTAATGGCCACTGCAACACCTCAGCAAAGTCCTGTCCAATGTGTATCAGCACATCACACACATGTACTGCAGATCCACACCACACACTGAGCAGGTAGAACAACAGGACTAATATATATATATATATATATATATATATATATATATATATATATATATATATAAATATATATACACACATATATAAATACACAATATAATAGAATATGCATTTATATAAAATAATAATGAAAAATCCTTGGTAAAGTATCATTTTAATTTAACGCATTGCAAACAAAAACATTAAATGTGACTAGTTCAAAGGTAATGACCCATTAAATATGTTTTATTTTATGTTTCCAGAAAATAAATAAGAATGGGGTCTAAATGTGCACAAAACATCCATATTTAGGTTTGTTTCCTGTAGAGAATTTGCTCATTATTAGCTTATTTATACTTCCGACTGAAACAACATATGTAAATGTCACAGTGAATGGACCAATAGAAATCTTTTTACTTTACTTTTGGCTTCCATTGAAAGTTCAGAAGGGTTTATCCTTTTCCTGCTAAGTTTCCATTTTGGAGATTTTTGGATTTATGTGCAACTATAACAGCAAAATGCTGTAATCCTTTTTATTATATTAAAGGGTTCTTATAACATTTTTGGTGTCATCATATCATAATTCTGTAATGTATCCGGTATTACTCCCATGTTCTACTTCATTTTCAGATAATTCTTTCTCCACAAATCATTTCATAAACCTTCCCACAATGCAATAATAATCAACATGCAACATTATAGGTGTTTACACTTATGACTGCTCTATTACTCAATTCTAATTGTTTAATATGCTTTTTTTATTAAAATACTAGCTTCTAGCTAAACATTTTCTGGCCAGATATTTTGCAAAAATAAAGTATTCCAGCTACATTTATAAAAAGTGGTGGTTTTCTGCATTTACTGCACTTTTAGTGCATTTACTGTGCGCAGTGATGTGGTGTCACAGTGCTGAAGGGTGAAGCGCTGGCTCTCGGGCTGGAGAGCTTTACGCAGTGTGGGTTAATAATGAGGAGTACTCCAGCAGTATCTGATGAAGAGGTGAAGCCCTAATCCTTGCCCGTGCCCCCTCAGGAGGAGGCCTGTGTTTATCATCGCTGAGGAGGCGCTGCTACGCTCTGAAACAGGGGGTGGGGGGTGGCTTGGGGGGGTTGGGGTGGGGGGTGGAGTGAGAGGTGGTGGGGTGTATGAGCCACCCAGGCCGCTCACGTCTGACAGGATATCTTCACAGATGCGCCAGCACTTTAACCCGGCCTGTTATTAAAACTCTAATCTGTTAAACGTGTCAGTGTTAGCACTTTTTGCCACGATTAATAAAACAGTACCCCAGAGCGCTGTGTAGGCCCTTTTCTTGCCTTGTGGTTGTTGTTGTGTGTTTTTTTTTTTTTTAAGTTTGGTATTTTCGGTTCCACGGTTTCCTGAATCAACATTGCCACCAATTAGCAAATGGTGTAAATTATTCACCTTAAAACTACAAACAAGTTTTCTCTCTTTCTGCTTTTTTAAACGATTATTTGACTAACTGGGCTACTGAAAATGCTCTGAAATGATGAAAAGGATGATAAAAAACAACAACTTGAAAACATGCTGGAAATGCAGAGATAAGACCATAAGACCGCAGAGCACGCAGGATTCAAAGCGGTCTTGGCGGCGTGTTTAAATCAGACGGGCCGCCAACGATCTTAAACTCGATGACAAAATGCGCTGGTGGAGAAAACAGGATGATGCAGAGGAACAGTGGCTGAGGCGGAGGGGGGAGACTTAAAGGACGTGATTTATCTGAGCTTGATTGCGTGTTAATCGAGGTTACGTGTATTAAGTGGAATCTAATTGGAACAGACACTGGCAGCCTGACAGATCGACATGATGCAGATGGATTGAGAGAGGGAGAGAGAGGGAGGAAGAGAGAGAGAGAGAGAGCGCGAGAGCAGAGAATGACAGAAAGAGAGAGAGAGAGAGAGAGAGAGGCACTTGGAAAGCCAACAGGAAGCTACTCAGAGGTGTATTCCTACACAACAAATGCTCAGAGACCAACACTACAATTAGCCAATAGCCACTGAGGGAGGTACCTGAAGTAAAGTCTGCCGTAGTTTATTGGGCATATGTCAGGAGATATTTACACAATTAAAAGTAGCAGCTCTTTGTACTGGCTGGCCTTGCTGGAGGACACATCGGGACAATCGACTGGTAGCGTGCAGCTCGGGCATGTGCCACTAGCCTTCATGTAGGCTTTAGTGGAAATGAGAGGGAAAAAATGATGTTTCAATTGGTTGTCCTGTACGAAGCTTAAGTGTGGACTCAAACACTCCACAGTTGGTAAAGAACCTTTTTTAGTTGGTTTTTAGACCTATAAAAGGTGGATGCATCTTTATTCCCAGCATTTACTCTATAAACCAACTAAAAAAGGTTCTTTACCAACTGAAAGGTTCTTCACACTCTATAAATCTCTATCACTAACATGGTTCACGTGGTTCTTCTGTGCACTTAAAGAAACATTTGAAGCACCTTTATTTTTAAAAGAGTGAACTTTTAATGTGATTGGTTGGGGCTTGTTACAATGAACTGCTGCATATACACATACAGTAGATGTGTCTAGATGTATAGATACAATAGATACAGTCTAGATGTGACATTACAAAAATGACACATCACAAACAAGCTGTTTTTACAGACTGTTTTCAAACTAAGTACTTTGTGGCCTGGGGTGAAGAGTTTCGTTTTCTGTGTTATGGGCCCTTTCAAGTCATTTTGGACCGTTTCTATTGGGCTAAGAGTTCACTCAACATTAAGGGCAGCTGCAGCAGTAAGGTCTAAACAGAAATACAGAGTTACACAGTTTTGATAAGACAGTGATGATATCCTGCCTGTCAAAAAAAAACACTTGTTTTGTGGGCCCAGCTGCTTGGGGACATGTCACCTCTCAGATCCGACAGACCATGTGCTGCCTTCTCTCACAAACACACACACAAACGCTTTTTCTATCTCATCAGACAACTGGTGCGAAGGCCCTTACTCTAAATCTGAATCATTTACCCTGTGACAGAGTGCCCTTTACAACGCTTCTGCAGTGAAAAACGGCCCAAGAGTCGCACCTGTTGTGCCAAACAACTGCTCTTTGAAAGCCAATGCAAATGTTGAAAAAATTACGACCCCTCAAAGCAAAGGGGGGGAAACAGAGGTGGGAAGGGCATTTGGAAACTCAGAATTGGGAAGTCTAGAGTTTTTAGGTCGGAGCTGTTTTGTCCGAGCGCAGCTTCGGTTAACACGCATCGATTCCGCTGAGGCTTAGGCTCACAAATGTCATTTGTTGTCATCTTTTATCACAGCGGTGTCCAATAGCAGCCCTGCATTATTAACTGTGTCGTGGATGACTGTGTCCATTCTTGTCCCTTCATTTCGCTCCTGTGCCGGCGCCCCGATCACAATATTGATATCGGCGGATGATATTATTCCCCGGCTCGGATTTGCAGCACGGATAACTTCTGTTTTATTCTGTGCATCCTGAGACGAAGGCAATAATCAAGATTGAATAATTTGGTAAAAGGTAACTGCTTAGACTGCTTAGATACGGAGATGACTGGAAAAGTACAGACGAGAGTGTGCGTCATTTTCGATACACCACCTACGCACATGTATGGATATTTTAAAGGGGGTTTCTCGCTCAGAACACAAGGAGCAGGTCTCAGTTATGGCATAATGATGCATAAAGTGACGCTGCCAAAAAGGCTTTAGTACAGTTGGACCTATTTAGGCACTGCAGTCATTCTGGAACACAAGTCTGGTCCAATGCATTCTAAATGCAGAGGAATAGGAATGGAAAAGTGTGCATATGTGAAGAGAGGTGGGGGAGTGTTTGGGTTGGGCTGAGTAGACAGCAGAAAGAAGACCACAGGCATCATTTAGTGAGGAGTGGAGAGAATGGCAGTTGGAACCTCACTCGTCAACAGAGAATGCCCAAATCATTCCCGACACCATCCCGTCATCGTGCCGAGACAGGGGAGTTACTTCGGTCAGCTGCTGATTTGATCCATGCTGACTGTTACACTAATGGCATTAATAAGGACAAAATTACTATTTTGAAACACTGAATTTTCATTCTCCTAGTCCGTAAGGCCACGTCCCTCCACCCCCACTAACCACCCACCCTCTCCAACAACCGCCTGCCCCCCCCAACGCAGCCACGGCCGCTGGCCTGGAATGCCATCCAAATTGATTGCAACATTTTGAGAGGCCAAAAAGACTCTGATCATTGAAATTTGACCCTCAGCTATTTTAAGGGTTTGATTGAGATATTAACTCATGCAGTCCAGCCCAGATTGGCCAGATAAGATTTCTGCTGCTCCATATGTGGCAGAGACTCAACTCTGCCAGACAGCTCGTCGTCATTTTAATTTTTTTTTTTTCAGCTGTGCATCCCAATATTGGCTTAGGAATATGGCAGGGGGGAAAAATGTAAAAAAAAAAATCAACAGCTTCCAAAACACATCTATATATTTGCCGTTGGAACACAAATGAGTGTAATATGTAGAGAGGAGGGGGTGGTCATGCTCTGCCGGCCCCCGAGCTCTTACACTGAGAGAGAGAGATGACACAGTGTGATCAAGGACATGAATTGCTCATTGATTTTTAGCGCCAGCTTAACTATCCATTCCAATTGATTTTAGCCTGGCTGGGTGTGCGAGTTATGGCACTTTTAATGCATCTTCTGTATGACTGCTCATCACAGACACAGAGAGGATTTCAGAGACACGCAGGGAAACATTACATGTTGCCAAAACATGCAGGGAGAGTTTGCTCGCTCTCTCTCTCTCTCTCTCTCTCTCTCTCTCTCTCTCTCTCTCTCTCTCTCTCTCTTTCTCTCTCGCCCTCTTGCTTGCTCTCTCACTCTTGTCTCTGGAGAAATATGCACATCATAAAACTTGTATGTGTACTTTAGTCTCTAATTACTAGAATGCGTCAGTATTTTCACCTCGGAAAACCTTGTGCTGATTACAAAATAGAGCAAAAGTGATAAAAAATCTTGCTGAATCCATAATTACAGCACATAACTGCCTGCGAGGAGCAGCCTGCCGGAGGGTGCGGGACAGCAGGCTGGAAAAAAACACCAGCCGTCCTGCTGCAGAACGTTCCCGGTGCCACAGGAGCAAATCGACAGAGTCGAAATCAAACCTTTAGAGGCTGAATGTGAGCAGCAGCACACGCAAGTATACATTTCAGTCTGAGAATATACACAGGCCTGCTTACCAGAAGTGCATCAGATTTCCACTACAAGTCACTACATGCATGCGCACACAGTCACTTTCATACGCACGCTGCATGTTCCAGAGCACTGCACATACTTTATACACATCCTTTAGATAAAACCCGCTCAAATATGCTTCTCTAGAAACTACAGTCTACTACGTATATATATTATACAATCATTTAAATGTGCAACAAGTTTTGCATTAAAGGGCCTGTATTTTATTTTTTCCACTCATTGTTGTGCACTTACGAAGCTTGTAGGGGTTTATGTTAACATTTGACACAGCCTCTCTTTATCTCCTAGAAATAAACAGGCTGTTTCTGTTTCTGTGCCTTTTAAGAACTGCATATCAGTGTTCAGGAAACTAAGGGTCTCATTTACTTCCATAGTTTTGTTGGTATCAGTATCGAAATTAGAAGTCTGGAATCGTGACAGTCCTACTAGAGGCTACATGTGGCTACATGTGTCTGCTCAAAATGACATCTGGCCAAAATACAATATATAAAAGGTATAAAAATTAAAGCTCCATCTAAATAATTCTTTGAACCATCTCACAGAAGAACTGGGAATGATTTTTCTAGAACCTTTTGCAGAACCTTTATTTCTGAGAGTGTACTAAACCAAATAAAGCGATTAGTCGTGAATAATTAGTGGGAATGGTTCTTTTAATGTTGCTTTTCTCTGTCAGCGCCGCTCACCCAGCATCTGCATGAATTATTAATACATCTTGGCTTTGGTGAAATAAGAGATAATGTCAGAAATGTGATCCAATACACAGCCTAAATGTCATCTGTCACAGAGAAACGCGCTAAACGCAGACTTGCTAAGGCTCACTCACTCACACACACACACACACACACACACACACGTACACACGAGGGGAGGTTTCTTTACTTCTCTTTCAAATATCGTACACTCTATTCCTGCACTCGCTCTGAAAGCCTCTTTTCATCCCTTCTGCCGTGGGTTCAAATGGCCATTTAGCATGAGCTAGATTTCTTTCTGTCTTCAAGGAGCGCCAAATAAAGCACACTTTAGCGGCTTCCCCTAAAAAAATCTCCACGTAATTAATGTTTTACAAGTGCTGCTGTATTCTTATTCAGAAAATGGCTCGATCAAAGCAGCCAGGTTCAGATTACGCACCTAATTGAAATCCTACATTTCAGAGCCAACATCTCTTTTTTTCTCCCCCCCTCGCTCTCTTGCTCTCTCTCCCTCACCGCACACAATGAAGCCAGCATTTGTGTAGCCCACAAATGACATCAGATCATCAAAGTAATACGTGCCTTTTCTTTTTCACTGTATTTCCCTGCTAAGCCTTCATGAGACAGCTTAATAAAGCCGTAAATGTGTGTGTGTGTGTGTGTGGTTGGTTGGCACTGTGTGTTTCAGCGAACTAGCAATAGAATGGACAGACTCAGGCACACACACGCTCTACTGCCACTGTCAGAGCAAGAAGGGGTCAGAGACCGGCTGCTCAAAGCAGAGGGTCGTCCAGACCTAAACACATGTGCCTAATTCTACTGCCCCTGCTTGTGCTTTGACGGTCAGTTCATTGTGCTGATATATCTCACTGATTGTGTGTGAGAGGCTGTGGGGCAAACAGGTGTGTTAAGAATGTGGCTAAAACCCTGGCATATGGTTTATTTAAACCCGCCCATTCAAGCTGAAGTTATAAGCAGTGTTTCCAGCTGAACTGGGGTACAGTAGAGAGCAGCCAATCAAAACAAAGATGGTTTACATTAACAGTAACTACAGAAGAAATTGAAGTCTAAAAGATAAAAACAATGGGTGGGTGGGGGGGGGTGTGCAAATAAGTTTTTGTTCATGCAACCAGATATATGCAAAAGAAATTCAGTAAAATGGAGAACAGAGATCTTCTTCCTCCAGAATCTGAATCTTTCACATTTTGTGTAATGTATAAAGTCACTGGAGGTCAAGCACTAATTTCTACTAACTACAACAACAGCAAAAGCGACACATCACGGAAAAGTTTATGATTGCTAATCAAGGTTTGAAAAAACTAGTGCTTCTCTCTTATTTACCTAAACCAGCTCACTTTCCCAACTATTGTTTTATGGGTTTGTTGTTCTAGCATGAGGCATTATAACTTAGCATTCTTTCCCAAGGTCAGCTGCTGGCGTGACACACACATTATTTGCTTATGGGGCTTTTCAGGTCAGTTCTATTATATTTACATCAAATAATTTTTGATAAGGGATGTAAAAGGCCTATAAAACTCCACCATAAATGGGAGAGGTGTACTTGCAAGAAGGGGGGGTTAAAAAAAGGGACAAAAGATCAACTGGCTTGTTTTTTTTCTTTTTTTATCTGTGACGCATTGAATTTTTTCCAGCTTTGAGCCGGACGGTGCCAGGGTGCCCTGGGTTGGGCCTACCGCTGACCAAGGCCAGCAGCTCCTGTTTCTGCCCCAAAGTACCTGCCTCCTATCTGTGCTCCGCTTATAATCACTTAACAAAGACTCGGGCATTTGCACAAATTAAAACATCAATAATGCACAAGTGCTTTTCAGTTGGTGCCATAGACACCCCCAGCAGTGGGGCACCGGCGCTCTCTTTCAGAACGTCCGCTCTCTCCGGCTCTGGGACGGGCTGAGAAAAGCTCTCTGACTGGAACGAGACATAAAATTGAGTAGATCGAGAGGCTCTTTTTTTCTCTTACTCTTTTCCCTTTAAGAATGAGAGAAAGTGGTGCTTCAGAGTAAACAGCCAACACCCTTGAGTGGCGTACTTTCATAAACAACATCCCCACGGCATGGCCGCCATTGGTGATTAGTGGTCTCTGTGCACACACAGACATGGCTTTAATTCCGTGTCTTCACCCACGTCTAAATCGGCACAGCCAAACCTCTTATTTACAAGGATGAGCGCAACCAAACAATCTAGCCGGGCTGAGGCCGAGTATGTAAAAAATGCACAAAAGGGGTCAAACGCAGCAGCCTGGGCTGCTGGGAAAGAGGGAGGAGAAGAAGAATGGAAATGAACGAAACTTCCCCTTGAGATCCACATGCGTTCTCTGGTTCCTCTTGAAGATGGCTCTGAGGGCACTTCGCAGCAACAGCACATTAATCCTGTATGGCCTTTCCCTGAGCACATACTGCCCTTCTTAGTATGTATAGTCTATGACTCCAGTGTGAGGCATACATTCAAATAGGGAAGGATTTGTAACGTGTGTGCTTGAGCTCTAATGTACATATTTACAGAAATTAAACACATAAGCGGAATTCCTCACGTGGGCGAAGAGATAATGCGGGACAGGGAGGTTCTAAGGAGAAGAAGCAAAAATATAGAGATCACATGATTTCAATTCAGCAGAAAAGATATTAATATCTACTAAACAGAAATAGTCAGGTAGGGTTTATATGTCACACAACACGCTTAAAGATTTGCATCTATTTTCCCTTAACGGAAGCAAGCGCTCAGGGCTGGTTTGATCCCTCTCCTCCACTTTCTCTCTTTCCGCTAACCTCACAAACAATCCGCTTGTTAGCAAACCGTGGAGACGGGCGCGCGGCGCACACAAATTGCGCTCGGCCGAGCGAATTTGTTTTGCAAGGGTGACCTGTTTAATCATCTCATTTTCTTTTTGTGGACGTTTATTCGTCCGGTTTCCACGGTTACGGAGAACATTAAGGGGCTACAGTAATAAGGCCAGAGAGTCAAACAGGTAATAAAAAAATTAACGCCGTTTTCCAGCAGCCGAGGAGGAGCGCGTGCGAAATGAAGCCGGGGAGAGGGGAGCACGCGGCCGGGGCGAACAGGGGCTTCCGATGCTTCCCAAACAATTAAAACCCGGCCTGCTTATTTCCCTCTGTAGAGCAGCCTAGCCAGGGCTTCCTATGGACAGGACACTTTCTGAACAATCTCCACTCGGCAGGGAGGGGAATTGTTTTAAAGTCATTCCGTTCCTTTATTTATCGCCATGCCCAGATTACTTATCAGGACCATCAAAAGTGCCTGAATTATGATTATTAAACATTTCTTCCCTCCTCCTCCTCCACCTCCACCTCCTCCTCCTTCTCCCAGATAAGATTACTGTTGCTTGCAGAAATACATGGTTACGGAGACATGTTGTGTAATTACAGATAATATATAATGTCAGTTTTACCGGCTTGATCTGGATTTTTTTTTATCATATCTTGCCGAGTGTTTCATCACAAAGACTCTATTCAGTGGGGAAATGGAAATGACTTATCGAAATTTTCAAAAGATAAAAAAAAAAACCTGCAACATGTGGCAGATGTCTCTCTCTCTCTATCTCTCTCTTTCTGTCTGTCTGTATTCTCTCTCTCTCCCTCTCTCTCTTTCTCTACGTCTGCCTCCAATGAGAAACAGTGCCCTTTTGCAGCAAATGACGAACCCAACTTACAGCCAAATATAGAAAATCCCAGCACAAGAGGCAAGACAGGTGTCGAGAGCCCTGCAGAAAAGTGACTGGCCCCACACGCGCCAAACATGGTTGTGGAGCAATGGTGGCAAAATAAACAAGCCATTAGGGTTTTATATCTTTCTTCTAACTGTTTTCAGGCGATCCATCCAGACACGTCCTTTCCAGCCTTTCTGCGACCAAGCTGTTTGAGCACGGGGCTGGAAATTAAACAGCAATTCTTATTCTACTTGTATGGTCTGCAAGCCATACCATGGCATTTGTCGTGTTCAGGGCAGTTGTGGAAAATATCTAAATCATGCCGGGACACAAGGCTGGCTTCAGCGGCCCCTGTATGCCCTTTAATTCATTACTCACCGCATATGAATAGATGGGCATAAAATCGCACAAATAATAGCACCCAGGCCTGGTGTCAGGTTGCTTGTTTGCCAGAGAGTTGACATTGTGTTTGACTCATTTCGCAAGAACCCCCCCCAGCTGCCCGCTGAGAATGGAAAAACCTGCGAGAGCCCCAAAACTTTTTTTTTCCTCGCTGAGTGTTAAAGCTCGTCTTTTTTTAGAATTCAAGCAACAGCAATTTAAGGAGGCAACAGCCGCGTGTCGTTCTCACAACAGTGAACTGGATCTGATCGCTGGAGGGCTTGTTTAGAGGTCCAAAGGCACTACAAAATAAGATAATGGGGTAAATATAGCTTTTGGTGCAAAAATATAAGAATATAAAAAAATTTGCTGGAGATTTTTGGGGAAAAAGTTTAAAAGTACGCTGGATTAAAAATCTGCCCATTCAGTACTAATAAAATATAACATTTCTAGATGTAATATAGGAAGTCACACTGCCTAGTTAGATAGACTATGGCTGTGTAGAAAGCTGTATTGCTTAACTTTAGAATACAGATGTATAGAGAGCTGAATTACTTGTATAGAGTTACTTGTACTGTAATTGTATAGAATGCAAAGCTGTATTGATTAATGGTATAGAATACGGCTGTATAGAAAGCTGTATTGATTAATGGTATAGAATACGGCTGTACAGAAATCCGTCATATTGATTAACACCATAGAAAGCTGTATATAAATCTATACTGCTTCTCTCTATAGAATAGAACTGTATAGAGTACAGCTGTAGAGGAAGTCATAGTTCCTACTGTATTTAACCTTAAAAAGTGATTTTTAAAAACACTGTCCTTACTGGTTATTGCTGGTCTTATCACTCCCGTGTGGACTGAGGGCAGCTAGTGACTTAAACTCATACAAATCACACAAACCAGAACGAGGTGACACCTTGCCCTGGCCAAGAGGATTGAGAAAAGCCCCCAAAAGCTCATGGGGAGAGAAATCCCCAAAAGAGGACAGAGCGAAAAAAAGAGAAAGAGGGAAAAAAAAAACACCACTAAGCCCCAACCATGAGACTGCCAACTGTTCTGTTAACAGCCTCTTAACAGGTGTGGGCCCTAGAACCATGTAATCCTATCAAGTTACAGAGTTAAAAAAAAAATTCAGTCAAACAGCAAACTCCTGAGTATCCCTGCTGTAACCACCCCCACCTTAAAACACCCCACCTCCTCCAATCCTCCAATACAACCCCCCCCCAAACCTCCCACCCCAACCCGCTGCTCTGGAGCTGTGTAGGCTGTGACAGAATTGAACAGCTGGGCTTCAGATTTATCATGTACAGACAGTAATTATTGCTGCCGCTGCCTGCTACTGACCCAAGTGAATAGAATGTCACAGGAAAAAACACACAGAGCGCGGGGACCCGCGGCAGGGGAGGGTTTCAGACGCAGGCGCCCCTGTTTGCAGTCAATTACCAGACAGGACGGGATATCGGCCTGGTGCCTCTCCAGAGCAAACACACTCTCCCAGGATGAAGGTGACAGGGAACACACGACCATGTGCTTCTTTTTCTTATCAATGGAGAAAAAAGCACATGTGTGTGTTGGGGGGGGGGGGGGGGGGGGGGGGGGGGGTGCAGTTAGCCAGTGTGTGAGAAAAGACATTTAGCAAGGGGGCTAACAAAAGAAAATAACCAAAAAAAAAAAAAAAAAAAACACAGGAAAGTGGGTGTCCTTACATGATCTATTAGCACAAATTCAAGCTTGACAAATTTCATGCTGATAGACAGCACATCTGCACCACGCCAGAGATGTTCCAGAGCATGTGACCACCCAAAGATGTGGTTGGTTCTCGTGCTGACCACCCTGACCCTGCGTTTGGTCAGAGATAAGGCGCTGCTGAGGACTTCCGGCACACAGATAAAGCAAATCAGTCTATCAATCACTGCCTTTCACTGGCGGACATTAAGCAGTTAACCAGCACTGAAAGCCTCCTACGTAGAGCAGCAAGGCTGGTAGGACGTATTGCAGAGACAGTAGCAGTGATAGGAGCCCATCAGCAATCAGCAAGCAGGCTAATGCTACAGGTCTGCACTCAGGTCTCCTAAAACGTGCAGTAATAAGGTTTTTCATGCTAGAATGCGTAGTAAAGAGTAAATGAACACTACCCACATCCAGCGGTGGAAAGTCAGATTATTCTATTATAAAGAACTGACTGTATAGGAAGCCTGAAATCCCAGTACATTGAATGCTAAGGGGTCTGAATGCTATATTTCTGTTGCTCTGTTGAATCTAAAAGAAGAAGGACCTTTTTACATGGCAGATAGCTCACATTTATTTGAACTGTCTGAACTCTTCCTAATACATCCCCCCCCAACAAAACCCACAAAAAACAATCAAATGAAGTTCTGTACTGCTTACTACTCACTTCTAACAGTAAAGGTGCTTCAAATGGTTCTCTGAGTGATGCCACAAAATAACCTACTTTGGTTCTGTAATAGAGCTCTGTGAATGTGAAGAACCTTTAAACTGATAAAGAACCTTGAAATCAAGTGGAGGCTCTTTAGACCTTTAAAATCTTCTTCACACTCTTCCAAACATCTCTCACAAACACGGCGAGAGTGTGTACTGTCTCATAATCTCTGAAGCTGAAACTGGACAGGACTGGCTCCTCCCGTTTTGAGCAAGCCACACCCACAAACCCCCTGTGGATCAAAAAAAAAAAAAAAAAAAAAAAAAAGGAGAAGAAGACAGGAGTGTCCAGAGCGCTCTTCAGATATGTTCTAGAGCGGCTCGGGTCGGCCAGAGAAGTTGACGGTTCCCGCTGTAACGGCCTTCCCTATCCTGCCTGCAACCTGCCCGCGGGGTCGTTCCCACCTTAAAGACCCCTGCCACGTTTAAAAGGATTAGACGCCACATTTTGTGCCGGCTTAATCTTCCTTTCAGACGGCCTAATAAGTGTGCGTCGATAAGCCAAGCATGCAAATTTCATTCTAGGCCAGCGGAGCTCATGCTTTCAGACAAATGGACTAAAGTATTTTACACTGTGCTAATTGCTTCTTCATATTCCTCTTTTCCCTCTTATATGCCGTATCAGCGGCGGCAGATTATTCCTCTCTCCCACTTTGCATGAAATTAGAATTTCATGTGGAAGATCGTAAACGTGCCATGGAGTCGTTCTTTGAGCCCTGGCTTTTGCGGGGAGCAACATCTTCAGGCAAGACTTTGTCACTTTTCCAGTGGGCCGGTTCTCTCCACACTACCCTGTTCAGGGGAACCGCAGAGTTAGAAGAAACGGCTTAACTTAGGACTCTGATGGCGAGAGATGTATTAGTGTCAGAGTTTCAGTTTAACGCCGTGACAAAGCGGTACCTTACAGTGCTTTATTTCCTGGCATTTGCCTTTACAGAAAATGACAAGAACTCAGGAACTCACCTGATCTGTAGGTGCACTGCTGCATTTCCCCACTACCAGGAAACCTACACCCACAAAATGGCAACTTATACGTACAGGGGAGTTCTGCTCCTTTCACCAACACACGGTCTCCTGCCAGTGAATTATCCCACTGAATATTAATCATGTTAATATTAATGAGGAGGAGAAGAAGACGAGGAATAAGGAGAATTACAAATTGCTATTAAGAATACCAACAATAACTGTACTTCTAGTAAACACTTTGAGGGCCTAAAGGTGCGACCTGTTTATTATTCGTGAGGACTTCCTCTCCCGGTATTAATTAGGCTATTACTGTGTATTGGTGACGGAAAGGCTTTGAGCTTTTAATTAGGGTCGGGTGCCTGCATGAGTGCAAAGGAGAGGCGAGCAAAGGAGAAAGGAGAAGAGCAGAGAAGAGAAGAAGGAGAGAAGAGAATTGCCAGCTTTTCTTGCTGCCATTTGCTCCTCTCTTGCTCCATGTCACGCTGCCTAGAGCCCAACTTACATGTTTCTATCGTTTCCATGCCACCGGCGTTCATATCCTCCCTCTTTTTCCACCTCTTTTGTTTATCTGGACTCTGCTGGTACAGGGCCAAGGATAAGAGTTGGGGTATTAGAGGACTAAGTTAATTATGATGTTGGGTAGACTGCATGTTATCAGGAGGCACATGTACCGGCTCAGGCACGACTCAACTGTCCAACTATCTCTTCATCTGCTTCTCTCTCTCTCTCTCAACACATTATAACACACACTCTACACACACTCAATACCGAGTAAGTCTATACAATAAAAAACTCAGTGTATTTAAACTGAATCAGTTTCAACATGATACTTTAATTTACATTATAATATATTATATAAATATTATGGGCATCAAGATAGCAAATATTATGGATTATAAAGGATCCTGTAAATATTCTGTATCACTGATCAATAATCTTGTATCTCCAAAATAGCAAGTTTACATGAGAAGGGAAAAATCTTAACTTTCAATTAAAGTCAGTGTTAAAACATTTTATTCCAAGTCATTTTGGAGCATTTCTATTAGTCACCATGAAATACTGACACTATTTAAAGAACAACAGCCAGATTTACCACATTCATATATATATATATATATATATATATATATATATATATATACATATATAAAATACTGTCCAGAAAATCTGCAGATATTTTTAAATTAAAGGACCTAATAACATGGTTATTATTTAGATAATTAATTAGCTGATAAGCCAAACAACCCTTTCCTTCTAGTCCTTTAGACCTGTTCTCAATTATATATAAGAATGTAAATGCCGTGTTTCATTTAACCACCTCAGTCACCTCTCTGCTGAATCGCACTGTGCCCTGACACGGCCAACAGACCAGTGGAGGGTCCCCATTGAGGATCCGGCACAAAAGGGGTTAAAGCCGGTGCCTCGCAGCCCCCCGCTCCCTTTCAGTGTGTCCTCCTGCTAAATTTATTTCAAAAACTCTGTTAATCTGCAGTACACAACGTTCCTATTAGCATAGCCCAGCCCCCTCATAAAAATTCCAGCTAGTTTAATTAAAAAATGTAAATTTACTGTCATGCTAGGAGCTGGAGAATTAGGACAGCAACAGCCTTTTTATTGCTTAAGACATCAAATTGATTCGGTTGTTGCTAAATTGTGATAAAGGTTACGGGAGGGCTGCAGACCTCGGCTTGTTTTCTTCCTCCTCATTTCATCCTATTTTGCGGCCGAGCGGCAAAGGTGCTCAGGGTGGACGGAGACTAAAAACTGTGCTCTGTGAGTGGAGTGGGGGGGTGGGGGGTGGGGGTGGTCACAGCTCTGAATGGAGAGTCATAAAAGAAAGTCAGTGAACAGAGTGCAGAGAAGTAAAGGGTAGATTTTAAAAGCTTGGGTGTGTCTCTACCTATTCACTTTTGAACAGAGAGGAAAAAAAAATAAAGAGCAATGCTGTAAACAGTAAAGGGTGAAGGGAAAAAAAAAAGAATATGAAATGGATATTATTCCAGGAATGCTCTGTGCCGGCCTCTATTTACGTGACAGCTGTCATAAAGTTTCATTTTCTGCTTTACTCACTTCTTTTTTATGGTTTATCAAAACAGCAATCGCTTACATGAAATGCAAAAAATGAAAATAAAAGCAGAAGAATTCACCTGCAATTCTTAAAAGCCTTCTGTGAAAAACACACACACACACACACACACACACACACACTGTCTCGCATTCGGAAATAGCTTTAAGCTTTAAGCAGCACATTTCAACACTGAACTAAACACACTACATGAAGAAACACACAGTTTCTACGCAGTAAAAGACTTCAATTTACACCCGAGTTTATTTCAACAGCACACACACACACACAGTGGAAACTGTAGACTCTTAAATTATTACCATTATTATTATCATTATTAATAATAATAATATTATTATGTGCTGCTAATAATTAAATCTATTCAAAAAGAGTTGATATGAGCAGTAATCTGATCTGCAGCTCTCCTTTACTGTTAAATAACTAAACAAACAGACTTTATAAGAACAAAAAAAAAAAAAAAATATATATATATATATATATATATATATATATATATATATATGTATCATGTTCGGCAGCACACCACACACACTCTTACACACTTGACACCACTGACACACACTAACATAGAATGAAAAGTAAGCCTGTCTTCCAACCCAGTCCGAGACTGAGTGGAAGTAAAGACACAAATATGTACAACAATTGTGCAGCATTAATACAAACAGCTTAATATGGAGGTGTGAAGGTGTGTATGAGGGGGAAACAGTAACAGCAGTGCCTGAAAAAGAACTTGTTACACGACGAGACGACAGCGGCGATTACTGAGGTACCCGGCACGTCCCAAAACATCATGGAAGGAGACGGCAAACGGAGAGAGCGGCTCGGATCGATTTCGCGTCTTCCGAAATAACCCCGAACTGGGGGACGTGGGATAAAAAGAGGGAGATCACTTGTTGTGTGTGTGTGTGTGTGGGTGTGTGTGTCTCTGTGTGTCCTTAGATGTGTCAAAACAAAGGTCCCACAACAGTTTGTTTGCTCAGTCCCCTTGGCAACAAACCCTTAGGCCACGCTAAGCACTTCTCTGCTAAATACCTGCTGGGTTATCTCTGTCATCCACCGCCTCGATAGAGACATACAAATACAAGCGTTTTCTCTCAGATGAGACGAATAGACGAATACACAGAAACACTGAGATAGACAGAGACAGAGGTGAAGGAGATGAAGGTGCCAACAACACACACACACACAAACACACTATACAACAAACAAACACAGGTACTTCCAGGTTCTAAACTGAAAGTGCTTTTGCTGGAGTGGCTCCTGCCCTATGCGGCGCAGGGGAACACTTTAACAGGTGCTAGAGAGGAGCTGAGGTGCGTATGGAAGGCTCTAGCTCTAATCAGCCCTGGGCTCTGTCAGTAGTAAATAAAGCCGCGGTTCATCTACAGCAGTGGCGCACGGCAGAGTAGTTAAAACATGACTAACTTCCCCATTCGCACGCACTCACAGCTCACAGCTCACAGCTCACTCACTCTCTCAGTCAGTCAGTCAGTCAGTCAGTCAGTCAGTCAGTCGCTGATAAAAGACACACCTTTCCACACCTAAAGAAACACACTGAAATCCAGACATTTAAGAGGGAGAAATGAAAAAGAGCACTTACCATATTCAGGATAGTCGAAGTTAAATCCTCTCAAGCATGTAACTTTCATAATATTACGTAACTCTGCCTGAAAATCATCAGAAGGGAGCTGGCCTGTGGGAAGTAAGCACTAAAAGGAGTGGGGCGAAAAGCAGAAAAAAAGAAAAAGCCTGTTTTTGGGGTTTCCTCTCTCAATCATGTGCTAAACTCCTTGACATGTAATCTGTCAATAGTTTTCGCAGCCGAGATAATGCCGGCTGCCACGAGTGAAGTTGATTGGCAGCTCGGCCTGGGCCCCTCCTCCTTGTGGTTTTGATGAAGGGGCGGGTTGGGGGTGGGGGGTAGGTGAAAGAATACAGAGGCGGCCCCTTCTGCTTGCCTGCTTGCTTGCTCGCTCCTGCTCTCTCCTGCTCTCTGCTGCACTCTCTCTCTTTCTCTCTCTCTGGTTCTCCCTCATGCACATACATACATATACACACACAGACACCACACACAGACACACCAAGCAGTTGGCGCTAGGAAATTACGGAAGAGCAGGAACTGGAGCAGACTTTTTTTCCCCCCGCCCTCCCCACTAAACACCTCCCCGCGGTGGGCTGGTCTTTTCGGTCTGCGCGCCTTTCGACTGGCCCGTGGGCGAGGCCTGGCCTTGCTCCATGCAAATGAGGAGGGCGGGAGGTAGGGAGGGAAAGAGGGAGCCACCGGGCCGCTCCAGAAGCATAGCAGAATACACGGCTCATTACATATTTTGTATGTTTATTTTTCTGCTTTGTTTTTTTTTATTTTATCCACAAAAGCTAAAAGAAGCCATTGGTTGTTTTGTTTTTTGTTTTTTTTGGTTCATTTAAGCGAGGCTGATGGTTTGCGGTGACTAGTAAAATCTAGTGTGATGTTTAATAACCATAGTTAATATCCATGAGTGACAAAAATGTGTCAACATTAAATAAATAAATAAATATATTTAAAATGAAATGAACAGAGTAAACAAAGGACTTCTGCAGCAAGATGTGATGTGTAAAAGAATCTGTATTATGTGAAAGAAAAAATAAAGTGATAATTTGATGAATTTTTATTTACTCATTTTTTAAATATTACTTAAATAATACTTTTTTTTATTCAAGTGCCCTCAGCCTGCTGAAAGTGAGACTAAAATTTCAGTCATCAATATTGAAGAGTACTCACATGGACTAAGTAACCTTATCCAGGAACAGTTGGTTGTAAATTATAAGGAGTAAAAAAAAAAAGCCACCCAAACCATCCCCCGAACACTTCTCTCCATCTCCCTCCCTCCCTCTCTCCCTCCCTCTCTCTTTCAGTGCTCTTCCCCTCCTCTCTCGCTCTCTCTGTCCCTGTCCCTCTGATAAGGTATCAGTTTTCATTGTAATTTCAGGTGAAATGATAAACGGCAGCCGTTACCAGGTGGCAATGAATACTTTATAAGACAAAGCCCTTATTTGCCTGGCAGTTTCTTCCGCCGTGGCATGCAAAGCGCTCGCAGACATTTTCGACATATTTCCCGTATTAGCATAATTCCACACAGCCAAATACATTCGTTTTCAGACAGAATCCACATGCGACATGTGGATGCAGCAAGTGAAATGCTCGGCGTCGTGCAGGAAGTGCGTGCAGATTCTGCTGTTCTGCTGTTGACCGAAACACAACTACCTAAAAACCCTCCCCATAAAAAAACAAAGTGCTGAGAGAAAAAAGCAGCTTCTGAAAAGGGGAAATGCACTTTTTAGGTAATGGTTCATAATTCTGTGAAATGAGTCAATCCCTAGTTCCTGTTTGCTAACTGTTGGCTGACAGCACAGCGCGCACCAAACAGGTTTTGGTTGATTCAGTAATTAGGACTGTGAGTCATAATCAAACAATGGTAATGCGTTCCCACCTTAAGCCAGCGCCTCCAAGGGGCGAGCCCGTGGCAGTCATACAGGGCCTCTTACACTCAGCGCGAGAGCTCATCGCACCGGCCGGCCTTTCACAACTTCAGCTTTTGGAAGAAAAACCGTGAAGCTGTTTTCACAGAACGGCAGAACCACTAATAAAACCTGAGCCATTTTTGTTTTTCTTCTTTCTCCTTTTCTGACATCGGCTTCCGACGGATGGAGAGAAGCGTGCATGTGTCTCTCTGAAATAGAAACTGACAATCAAACAGTTTACAGTTCCAGGAGATAAAAAAAAACCTGTGGACGTTCTTGAAACTTTAGAGAGGTAAACAATGGTGATATTCAGTGAAAAGAGCTTCTTTAGGAAACCCAGAGTGAGTTTTCTATGAGACTGTTGTTGGTACATCTATTTGTAAAGGGGAATTCCACCAATTTTCTCCAAATCTTATGATACTGTTTAGTTTTATTTACTTGTTGAATTTGGTGTTTGGTGTGAAAAGCTACTGCACAGAAATATATAAAATAGCACTGAAAGGCGATCATTTCTACTGTTGGTAAAAAATTGGGTCATTCCCAAAATATAAGTTTTCTTTGGGGACTATTTTGCCTTGCAAATCTTTACCTGTAATCCTCTGCCATGAATGATTTTGCAAATAATGTTTGAAGCCAACGCCTTCCTAAAACTATCATAAAACAATGTCTCAGTCATCGGGCATTCTGATGAGGCTCTTGGGACGTCTGGTTCCATTCACCTCCATTGTTAACAATTCTGACTTCTGAGTTTCTCTAGAGGGAAGAGCTCCACATCCGACCACTCTGAAAGACCTTGTTTACATCAAAGCAGCTTAAATCTTCAAATAATTTGAACATTTGGTGGAATTCCCCTTTAAGACAGTGCCTTGCAAAAGTTCTTTTTTTCCACATGAAAGGTGTCTCATGAACCAGAACTCTGAATCACCCATGCAGACGTCTCGCAATGAATAAAATGTGATGTTTACTTAAATTCCTAAGCGGGCAGATCGAGCTGAACGGGTTGCGCTGAATGTATCTGTATCGTGTGCAGCAGCGAGCAGCGGTAGGCTCTTTTTTTCCTGGGTTTTCGGAGAGAGGAGCTGAATGGCGTTTGATGTGGCCCATTCTGATGGTATGCTCGGGGCATCTGGGGGGGCGAGTGGGGTGTGTATGTGTATGTGGGGGGGGGCGGCTGTGACATGGCAGGACCGCATCAGTCAAAGGGCCGCGGAGGCCAGACGTTTAGCCGCCCCTTACCGCGCACTCCAGGAGGGGCTGGTCTGATGGCCGCCCGCTCCGAGCGCCTCGCTCCGCCGGGACAAAAGCCAGCGCCCAGTTGAAAGATGTGAATCGAGGAGGCTTTTGTGGCCGAGGCCCGGGGCCATGCGGAGTGAGAAATCTGACCTTTGCTGCGAGTTACATAGTGTTTGAACCCTCTCTACCGCCTCAGCCAGTGGGGCAGCGCGGGCCGAGTGGGCAACTGCGAGGTGGAGTCAAAGAGAGCAGGAGGAGGGAAAAGAGAGAGAAAAAAGGAGAGAGACAGAGAAGAGTATCATCAGCTGTCTTGACTGATAAAAAGAAAAAAAAGGGTTTCCCGTTGAGATTTTTTTTCTCACTATTAAAAATAAAGCCCCCCGACCACCCTCCCCACCACCACCACTCTCTCAGCCACTGTTTTTTTCTCAAGTCTCGATCATAAAACTGACAGGAAATTGAATGTGACGAGGCTGGGAGTGTGGCACAGGGCTTTGAAAAGAAGGCCAAAGAAAGTGTTTGCCCTTGTATTGTTCTAGTGAGCCTGTGATGCTGGATATTATTCCCCCTCACGTCTGCTTAGATAGCATTATATATTTATATACTTTTTTCCAAGGGGGCGAACGCACTGCATACTAAACTTAAGTATACGTCCGACGGCGGCAGCTGGAACTTATCACACTCTAACCGGACATTGCTCTGATTATTCCGGGTGGTGGTCATAAAAACAGAGAGGTCCCAATTGAATTACTTTATCATTTTTTAGATCGACTCCAAATGCGCTGTATTTCTGTGAAACCTACGCGCAAATACGTGGTCACTCATCTGAACACCGGGCTGAAACCTCAGCCTCACTTAAAAAAACATCACTTATTGTCAAAAGCTATTTTTTTCTGGACGCAGCTTTCATCCCCTGCCTCTAATCATTACGGTTCACTATCTCTCCCCCGGATGCAGACAGTCCTAATGCAATCTTCCTAATTTTGGTCCCACGCAATCTGGTTTTAAAGCAAAGAGGGAAAGGGGCACATTTCTGAAGGGCCCTGACCATAATCGTTTTAGACAGATAGCTTCTCCCATCGTAGATGAGCAAATATTTGTAAACCAGCTATCTAATGGAAAATTATAGTGAAATTAGAGCGAAATTCATGACGGAGAAATCCGATTACCTCTAATTTTATTATGCCATCTTAGCCCACACAGCATATTTTTGTACAGTTTTTTTCCCCCCATAAATACCTATGCCAGGGGTCCCGGTAATCAAATAATATTGAAATTCATCTCCCCATTAAATTCAATTAGATGCAATTTCTAGAGCCTATCAAAGATTTTAATTACTAAATTATAAAATTCTCCGAAGCCAAATTGAGGAGGAAAAAACAGCATCCTCGCATCTGGGCAGGAAAAAAAATAATAAAAAAATAAAATAAAAACATAAACCATGAAAGGAAATTGTTGATCCAAAAAGATATCCAGTGCTAAATGGAATTAGCGAGGCTGAGGCTTATTCAGCGGCTCTGGGGCGGGGAGTGACGTGTGCCAAATGCAGGCTCCTGGACCGGAGGAAATGAACTTAGCTGAGGTGCGCTCGGCCTCTAAACGTCTGCCCTCCGAGTTATTACGCCGTAATTGACTAATTGACACCTTAATTTCATTTATGGGCTCCTGTGTTGAGGAGGCAACCTCTGGGTACGGAGGTGGTCCTGAAAGAGAACATCCAGCCAGCATCCTGCATGCAGGTGCATGGGAGGCCCAGCCTGGTCCCTCCACGCCATCATTACGACCATGTTAATTAAATGGGCACGGGGAACATAGCGGTTTAGCGTAAGCTTAAGCAACACTGTCCTCCTGCACTGTAATCTCCAGTACCTGCTAATACCGACAGCTGTGCCAGTTTAGTCATGCAGGTGTTAACAGCAGCACAGTAACTTGCCTCATTGGACGTCAAATCATTCTTCTTATGAACTCCATGTTGGACGGATGCATGTGAATGTGGTGTATCAGATGTGTTTACAGCTACAATAGAAGTCAATTGCAGGAAAAACAGCAAACACCACGAGGCTAATATAACAGAAGCTTTTGCCACCACATAAGAAATTGCATGACACAGACTGTCCTGTTACTTTTTATCTACATTAATATTAACCCTATCTTTCTATGAGGAGCAATATGTAAATAAACCCTCTGGCTTTTTTGCATTATCCCAGATTATTTCTATATAATAGCATAACCCTGTTTAACATGTGAATTATGCTATTCATCAAAAAGCTCCAAATATAAAAAAAATTCTCATTTGTGAACTATCCCTTTTATCTCATTCCAACATTTTTCAGCTTGATCTCAGTTTGTCATCTGTAGCATACAGTCGATTACCACGAATTTCAACACATTTTAAAAGTAGGGGTGGACGATGAAAATGGTAATAATATTAAACCACGGTATGTAACGAAGATTTGACAATACACAACATTTATCACAATATTTTGACAAGCAGACAAAATGTACCAGTAGCAGGCCAGACATTATCTTACCTGTACATTGATTTTTATTCAAATTCAATTAAACCCAAAGTCCATCTGTAGTTTCAAGACTGTTCCTCTGTTAAGCAGAAAAACGCTGTAAAATTACTCTCTAAGCTGCAAGTGTAGCAGGACTTAGAATAAACAGATTACATAGGGGATGATTTTCTACTACAAATGTTCTATATATGCACTTTTAAAATAAATGGTCCACACATTCTGTAATTCTCAAGAATACTCAGATTGGGACTTTGAATCAGAGTGACTGAAGTCACACCCAACGAAGACACATCACAACACAAGCAAATAAACAACTGACTCACAACCAACTGGATTTTCTTTGGCTGACTGCATCATTTCATGTAACACTAACACACCCCGAAAAGGGCCTACTCTTTTCAAACTGCCACTGAGATCAAACGCTGCCTCTACCTTTGCACAAAAAGTCCCCACAATGGGACAGTAGTGGGGTCTCGGGTCACCCACGATGCCTGTTTCCCAGCCACCCCCTGCTATAGGCCAATGGAGGCCTAAAACAACAGCCCAGCAGCCTGAGAGGACTACAAAGCTGTGTCTGAAAGGACACCTGCTGCCATTATTCACTTAACGCTCTTTAACTACTCCCTGTGTTTGTTTAAAAGCCATATACTAAAAAGACAACCTTCAGACACTGGACTGGACAGTGATGAATAAGATAAATATTGCACTTAATTGTTTCTAGACACACATCTCCCTTTCTGAGGCTAAGGGGGGACAAAAAGCTCCATTCTGAAAGGTTGTGGGCGAAGCTCGGTCGGCGCTCTAATGGAAGTGGCTCTGTAAATATTACTAAACTGAAACTTTAATCTGCTTTTTCCATACTCAAGCTGGCTGGGTATTACAGCTAATCTTTTTTGTGTGTCATATGGTGGGAGATATGGATGGAGCTAATTTTTAGAGACAAATCTGATATTTGTCAACTGCTTGAAAAAACCTGGGGATTTTCCCGCTAATCCTCGCCCGGATGTGAAGGCGCGTTAACAGCGAAATGCAGATGGTGCAGAGCGCTCGGAGAGAGCCCAGCCCACAGCGCGGCGCAGACGCCCGGGCCTGTGCTAGCCCCAACACAGCTCAGCACAACCTGTGAGAGCCTAAAGCCCACACACACACTCCACGCGCCAGACAACACATGGCCTTGCCGTTCCGCATTTCCCAGCCTGCTCTCGTTGCATTCCGTATGTTCTCCAGAACTCTTCTTTCTTTGTCTTACATCCTCAGCAAGGACTCAAAATTCAATGAACTCTGCTTTTTATGGAACAAACATGGGTGGACCCTTCTAAGTAGAGATTTGTGCATTTGAGCCTAGGAGAAACCCATGCATTGGTGCAGAACCTGTGCAATATATGAAGGCTGCTTACATCTTTAAAAGGTTCTTCAAACTCGCAAATCTGTTTTTCAATTGCCCAAGATTGCTCTCATGAGGAGTTGTAGCAAAACCATGTCTGACTGTCTTGGGGTTTCCATGGAACGGTTGGAAAAACACTGCTTCAGGGAACCAGTTAAACCACTGAAAGGACTGCTTACATGTCAGTGAAACACCAGAAATCCAATTATCAGTCTGATATCCCTGATATCACCTAGTTATCAGGCTCAAATGTAGAACAAATCTCATGAACCTTGACTTTAAACTGCATATGGTCACTTTTTTATGGTAAATTCCTTAAGGTTTGTGACAATGGAGAGCAATTTATCCCTGCACCAGAGTGTAGACCTACTGCTCCCAGTGCTCCATGCTGTTGCTGCTTGTATTTTCCTGTAATCACTGGCAACTGCCTCATTACTTCCGTCTCGTGCCAATCAAAATGATGTTATCTCCTCTTCCATCTGTCCTTGGCCCATTCTCCCCTGCAGGCTCCATGAGGTTAAATCTAAACTTGCTAACGAGGGTCATCTCTGTCTCAGAGACACAGCGAGCGAGGGGGGGGGGGGGGGGGGGGCAAAGCCATGCCATATAATGTTTCAAAAACTGTATCTGGCACGGCCGCTTTAGCACCAGAACGCAAGGTGGTGGAGTACTACGGACACATTCTTCGACTGCTTTGTAGCTCTCAACCACATTCGACATTCTATTGATAGCTCTTCAGAGGCTTCACAAACATCAGGAAATGTACTGTATGCGCTCGGGTATGCGGGTTTCACTTAGAGAGGGAAGAGGGGAAAACGCTAATGCGCTAAAAATGCAGCGCAGCGTGGACTCAAATGGAGGGATAAAAGAGGGAGCAATCCACAGATTACAGTGTTGAAGGGAGAAAGGAGGCTCTACATATAGCTCAATATAAAGAGCCTTGTTAACATGGCAGGTCACAAAATATAAAAACAAGGCTTTTATACTTCCCTCCCGTGGCCAAGAGGCCTCTGTAGAGCAACTGTGAGATGTGTAACTGGACTGAGGCAGACAGTAAGGGTGGGCCATTATGTAGAGGTGGGTATGTTACATTTTCTCCAGGTACTGGAGAGAGACTTGGATGGATTTGTACATTCCTGAGTATTGTTTAAATGGTAATACTTTTATTTACTTTTTAGATATTCTATTCAGAGATTTTATTCTTCATTAATTTAGTTTTTTATTATTTATAATTGTTTATATTGTTAAAAGAACTTTGGGACTATTAAATGATTTCTTATTTTTTCATTTTGAAAACAAAAAGCTACATTTCACTCCATAATATTTTTCTGTTTAATGACATTATGTTACACACTCAGAAATTCCACTGCAGTTCTATAAGATACTCAGTACTTTATTAGTCCTTATATTAGTATTTATTTAATTTCTTGGGTAGGTAATTATGAGTCAAGTAGCAATACTTTTCATTGTGTAAAATTATTTTAATATGGGGCAACAGAAGACATTAAAACACTTCCACGCTACACGATTTGCATTGTGAGGCTTTACAAAAAGATAGCTTTGCAAAACATGGCTGGATATACTCCAGTTGTGGCAGGTTAAAAAAGCCTAAGGTGTTTGCAGGTTTAATGCCCAGGTTCCAGTGATACTTCTCCCACTTCACCCAGCAGGCTGCTAGCTAACAGAACTGGCAGTTAGTGCTCTCCTTCAAGCGTGTTCAGCTGTCCAGTGACGTTAGGCTTCACCCCACCCCCTCGTACTCGTAAAACTGTATAATAGCAGTAGCTCTAGCTAGTGGGTGGAAATGAGAAATAACT
Source organism: Salminus brasiliensis (assembly GCF_030463535.1). Lineage (NCBI taxonomy): Eukaryota > Metazoa > Chordata > Actinopteri > Characiformes > Bryconidae > Salminus > Salminus brasiliensis. The sequence goes on from NC_132891.1 coordinate 8,517,372, forward strand.
ACATTAAGCATTAAAAATATATATTAACCACTGCCAGTCTGCTACAGACTCTGTATAAGTGGACTCATCGGTGCTGACACAGATGAGCAAATGCACACACAGCTTGTCTAGTCAAGTACTGCCAATAGAACAGGACTGTTCTGTCTCTGGAGCAGACAAATATGACCCTACTGGCACCATGCCTAATGTCAGGTGTGAATTAGAGGGGTACAATGCTGTGAGTTGGCACTGAGCAGTAAAACTATGTTCTCTGGTATGATGGATGGTGCTCCATACAATACTTTTGGGATGAGTAGGGGAGTTGAGGATGAGGTGCGGTGGTGATCATCCAACATCCTGACCTCACTAACGCTCTCATTGCTGAATGTAATTAAATCCTTGAAGCAATGCCCCAAAACGATTAGAGACAGTTACTCCAACAAAAGCAGGATAAACTCCTTTTTTAATGCCCTTAAATTCAGAAGAAACAATAAATGAGCCGGTGTCCCAAAACTTTTGTCTATATAGTGCATGTTGTTTTGTGTTCTAAAAGTTCTGCTGAAAGCTGTGAAATACTGAAAGAGTGATGTAATTTACCCTGATAACCTATAATACTGATAACCTATAATATTGCCCACCCTAAACAGGCAGACAGGCCCAGAGTAAACAGACAGGTACTGAGAGCAGCTACACTGCAAAGAGCCACACGATTCCATATTACAGCCACGTAGCACAGTCTCCTTCTGCACTTCTCATTCTCCTTACTGTCAATATTCTTTTTATAAACCAATTACTAGCACTCAAAGCTCTCCAGTCCATGTGCTTGTAACTGGACTCCAACAAGAGAGCCATTCTGACAAACTCCACACACATAGTCATATACTAGAATAGCATGATTAGCATGACCATGGGCTACATTGCAATTGAGCAAAGGAGAAGACAATGTTCCTCCTGGCTGTGGTCTCTGCTCTTGTCTGCTCGTGCTGATGCTGTATTCTTCTCTATTCGACTGTCTGGCATCAGCTGCCATGTGATTGCATTACTTATTTTTTCTAACCGTGCCTAAGCATCCAAATGACACCGGGGATACGTCCGAATTTGAGGCATAAAACAGGAAACCGCTCTAGAGTTGATTTATATTGCGCAAGCATTTGTTTTACAAAGCAAGCAGAGTTGACATCTATTGATCAGCCTCTAGTGTAGCTAAGGAGCAGGGGGTGGATGGGGGGGTGGAGAAAAGTTTACGTTATGAGCTCTATGAAATTCAGCAATTTTTTTAACCTTCAGAGATGCTTTGCATTCGTCTGTGAAATAAATAAATAAAGGCCGGCTGGAGAGGAGGGGGAAAAAATCACTAAAGCTCTTTTGGTGTAATTGGCTGAATAGCAAGGGCAGCAGAAAATTTACAGGCAGACGCCACTGTGAAGGGGACTGGGTCACCGTGCAGAAGCCAGCGCTCAGCACGGCCTCGTCCGCTCTACACTGCTGCCTCTGGCCTAACGCTGTCACACACAAACACGTACACACGGCTCCCAGATCTAGAGTGCTCAGCATGGACCCGGACATGTCAGGCGAGCAGAGAACAACGACAGAAGGAGAAAACCCTCCAAAAGACTATGAGGAAATCCTATCAGGCTGTGGGAAGGTGGTGGCTGGAGTGGAAGAATAGAGGGAAGAGGCTGTCATGGGTGACCCACAGTAGCCCAGAGTTGGGATCTGATCATTCCCATCAGGGTTCAGTGGGAATTGGACATCATATCATCATTTCATCCAATTTTCTTACACATCACCCTCAAAGAGGTCTCCTAGATTTGAGCAGGCATTGCTGAGACGTAAAGCAACGATATGTGGGAATTGTACCTTGACGCTCCACTGACTGTAACAGGCAGAATAGCATCTCTGTCTTTGCCACCGTGCTGAAGTGCTGTTACTGTACTATGGAACTTTGATGGAGCTGCTCTGGACCCTCTCTCTGGACTCGAACTACATTATGCTGTGTAGCCCTATTTGTGTATCATTGCCTCAGTCCACATGCTGCATTCTGTGTCTCTCAGCTTGTCTACAAATGCACATGGTATACATCTGTAACTAAAGGGTAGCTTAAAGCACAGTTTGTGTATATTATAATTATAATGCAGCTTTAAAGCGACGGGTTAGCCAAAAATGTAGCTTCACAATTTTAGGCAGTTACCCAACACACAATTAGCAACTGCATGTCAAAATCATCACACTCTCAAGTTAAGTAATCTCATATAAACTTGCTTATAGGGTTTCTGTCACTGTCTGACATTCTGTTGGCTATAAATAGATGAAAGCACACTGTATAGCTAATAGCAATATTAATAGCAGCCATCTTGAAGTATTTACTAGAATAGTATCTGTGCTCTTACCCATTTTCATACATGACAGTGCATCATACAGTGTCACAAACCACATACTCAGGTCTATTCGAGATTACTTAACAATCTGATGTGGTTTGAGGAAAGTGGGTTATGAATTAGTCATGCAGTTTGCATTTTACTAACCGGTATTCATAAGCATGCATTAGCTTCGTAGCTCCAGTTTAGCTCCAAGCTAAAGAGGTCATGTTTTCGCTGATGGACTTCTTCCTAGATTGGTGGTGGTTTGGGGTTTGATCAGAATTTTCTTAAGCCACAATCGGAGTTGGATTCAAAACTTGTGCTGGGGGTTGGGAACGTGCTCGGACGACTCTGAAGTCTGATTCGAAATTTCAGGCCTGTCTGATGTTCAAAACAGCACCACCTTGTTCAGGCCTCGTCCTCTTGACAGGGCAGGCAGAGAGGCCGCTGAAAAACCCTGTGGCTTTATCTCTTCCGCAGATTTTCCATAAAACGCCAGGCCAACCAACCCGGCCATGTGACCACCATGTGGGTCAGGCAGACGGGATGGGGGAGAGCCGGGTGCCGTGGGGGAGGTGAAGAGAGGGAGGGAGAATTTGATGGAGCTGTTGAAAACAGCAAGCAGTAACCAAATGAAATCAATAAAGATCGTTTCTAGAGCTGTCGTTCAGTACTACTGTGAAACATGATGGAGAGAGATAGAGATAGAGAGACAATATGCAGTGAAAAAGAAAGATAACCACAGGGAGGGAGGGATCAGGGAGGCAGGAATTGGGAGATAGATGGAGGAACAGAGATGAAGAGGCTCTGTTTTGTTTGAACAGAGTTATAAAGGTCATAAAAAGCTTGGGTGGAGCTGATCAAACAGCCGAGTCCGGGCGCAAAGCAAAGGGAATTTACAAAGTGCAAGAAATGAGTGTGTAGAGTATAAGAGTGTAAGAGTATTCCGCTGCGATGCTGTTTGTTTTAAACCTGACCTTAGAGCTACAAGAGAAGGGTCTGAGTCTGCAATAGCTGACAGCTGGTTTGGGCAAAGGCAGGAAATATGACACCCAGTGTCAGTTGTTGAAATAAATGTTAAAAATGCCAACTCGGAGAGCCCTGGCCGGACCAAGGAACGAGACCTGAAACTCAAGCTCAGGCTGAGATGGGTCCAGCGGCAGCCTCCCCACAGCAGAGGCCTTATGGGATCTCCTGTCTCCGCTGCACTGTGTTTGACAGTGTGCTAAAATATACAGAAACCAATACAGCGTGGGCCGTTTTCTGTAATTTATCAAGCGATAATAGATATTAATGTGGAAAGAGGCTGTCATGCAGTAGACACTCCTGTAATGAATTAGGTTCCTCTAATGTACTCGCTTCCCAGACCTTCAAAACTTCTCAGTGTTTCATTTTGCCTCGGCTTGTTCCTCCTCGCCCCACCACAAACGTCCTGCTTCGTGCTCCCCCAGCAAGGCCCAGCCCACAACGCACGATATAAACAGAGTCAGCAGCGCTGCAACTGCCGCTTCGCCGGCCTGTTTCAGTTTGCTAACAGAAAAGGAAGCAAAATCTGCCCAAAAGCGCAGTATGACAGAGACTAGATTTTTCACACGTCGGCTTTGACCCAAATTATCAGCGCGGCATGAAGCGTGTCTTTTAACATACGCATCAACCCCTTACCTCTTTGCCTTCATACACCGCGATATTAGGCCGGGTGGGGGGGTTTAGCAGGTGAGCCCCAGCGATGGCTTTGTCTCGTTAAATGACCTTGACCAATCGTTCAACCAAATCCTCCATTTTGTCATGCAGTCTGTTCAGCATGAAACCAAGATGAAATAGGCCTGGTGACCTTTCGCTACCTAAAATTGAGATATCGGCACCGCTGTTCATCATTTGAACACTTTTTCTATAAATATGAGCGTTCAATATCTTTGAATGTCTAACCTGGACCCATCAAACCATGACACTGTATCCCAGCTTACAATAATTATTGATCATCAGCCAGGCCAGCCTGCACATAAGGGTCCCTTTCAATTGATTTTCTACTGCCAGCTGGAAAAAAAGTGAATATATATATATATATATATATATATATATATATAAATATACAGCAGAGTTCATATGAATTAAAGTCTGTTTTGCTTCAATTCATCCAAGCAACCAGACAATAATTTCATGTTACCAGGGAAACACGATAACACAGCCTCTGTGCTGCAACAATCAATTAATTTTATGCTTTGCACCGTTGTTTACCATCCCATTAAAACCTGAAAAGTCAGTTTAGCGCTCTTTTCCCCCCAGCGCTCTACTTTTCAGGGTTTTGTTGAATAAATCCTGAAATACAAAAGAGAGAGAGAGAGAAGCCAGGTGGCTGTGTGCAGTCGAGCTCCATACGCAGACAGGCCCTTTTGTTAGGATGCAGAAATTCAACAAGCCATGTCCCGTTACCAATAGGAGCACTGTTTTTGATGAAAGAATGGTTTTTGTCATCATAAAGCAGATGAAAGAGCACGGCGGCGCACTCACTTTTATCCATTACAGCCGTGTGCACACGGATTCTTCTGGAATGGATACTTTTTCTCTGGATCCAAACAATTTGTCCAGGCTCTGGCACAGAGACTGCTGGGTTTGTTTAAAACAGCATTCAGATTAAAGTGACTGGAGTCTGATCAAATGTGCATCAACTGACACTGGTTGTGGTTTTACTGGTCTTCACTGAACTCTCTGTATATTAGTGCATTACATATAGGGCTCACGTGTATATCGTCACCAGAGCTGGGCAATACTACAGTATTCTATTGGCTCACACCGAACTTTATTATCGAGATACACAATCTTCTTTGCTGAGCACTGAGCAGCTGCACGACTCAGTACAGTGAGTGTAATCAGTCCTGTTTAACTGTAGTGAGTTTAGCACATTCTCAATACAAATCACTGTACTCAGTCTGGGAGAGTCTGAATGAACAGTTTATAAGAATCTGACGCATTTGGTCTGTATGTCAAAATATTGCAATAAATATTGTGTAATGTAAAAATTTTATTAAATATTGTGATACAATATTTTTACCACACCACATCATCACTGTACAAAAAAAAATCTCCAAATGACAATTTTACAAAATACAGTTTTTGGACCATAATGACATACAGTAAATTCTTGATGCAATATAACCATTTTAAAAGTATTGTTAAAGAACCATTAACAGAAAGTTTACACCAATGTAAAGAAATCCAAAAATTCTTAGCGCTGTCACGGTTCTAAACAGATCTGTAAACTGTCTTAACTAAAGAACCCCTGACGAACCCTTTCTATATTTCTTTTCTAATATCTAAATATCTGGGGGATTATGAGAATAAATAAAAGGAAAAGTGCTTTAATTAAAGCTTGTTTCACAGAAACTTACGTAACTTGTCTATGTTTGTGTTTCCTAAGCACGGCGGGATGAGAAAACAAACATACACTCTCCCCTAAACACATCCAGGCCAGTCCAAAGAGGGTAAAAGGATTAAATTACGTGGCCCAGTGAGTGCCAAGTAAGTTGTGGGCTAATCTTGCCTTAAAGACCCCTGTCTCCTGACCCAGTTGACTTCAAAACTATACAACAGAGAGGACACACACCCCGGTGGCTGTTACAGGTGAGCGGGTGGCTCGGCATCACACTCACGTATGCACACAAACACCCATTATCATATCAATGCACACATGTGCTGGCTCTTATTCAGCTGAGGAAGCACTGACCAATAGAGCTCTAGGGATTCCAGCCTGAGAGCACATGGCCATGGCTGTGGACATGGCCATGGCTGCGCTGATGAGTACTTTTGATAATTGTAGCGTGTTGTGTTTTTATTAAGTCACCAGATGCTAGACATACTAGTTAAACCAAAAGCAACACTACTGCTCTATTCACTGAAGTGAGTCACATAGTCCACTTTATTCCTCACGACACATCTTCTTTTCATTCATATTATACATATTATATTATATATGTCCAAATGTTTGTGGACAACCCTTCTAATAAATGCATTCAGCTACTTTAAGTTTAAGTACCCATCGCAGACACAGATGTGCAAATGCACACAAACAGTCCCTGTAGAAAAGAACTGCCAATAGAATTGGACTCTCTGGAGCAGATAACATGAACCTATTGGCACCGTGCCTAATGCTAGACGTGAGCTAGAGGGGTATAAAGCCCCCCAGCATTGAGCTGTAGAGCAGGGGATCTGGAATGATGGATGGTGCTCTATTCAGTCTATTTGGGATGAGTTGGGGGAGTTAGGGATGAAAGCAATATCACCAAGTAATTAATAGAGATGCAAAAATGTGGGGAACACCCCAGATTTACTACTAAGAGGCCTACAGAAAGAAGGACGCACATGCAAATGATACATGCAGACTATGACCCCTTCTACAGCCGGTCAATTTGTGTAACTAGTATCTGGACTGTATCCTAATAAGATTTTAGTCAAATGCGTCTCTGGTTGGTCGGACTGAAGTCTGAATATGACAATCCACACTTTACGCAGCAACCAGTTGTTTCTCCTTTCAGCTTCTTCCTGTGCTATGCTACAGATGGTTGCTGCCTCGAAATTGGCAATTCTACATGCTGACGTGCATTTCTTTACATTTGGGGAAAGACAGCAGCTTCCGTGGGGCCATGCTGACGAGAAAATGTACCCAGTGACGTACTGCATGGGCGGGAGTTTTGGTTGTACTGGCAGATGTTTAGATCGCCAAATGTATCTTTGAGAGGCGGATACGTTTACACTGCTCCAACGTGCCTGAAATGTATATCAGACCACCTCCTGAAGTGGTCTGAGTGATTAATCGGATTTGTATCTGTTGTAAATGTATCTTGGGTGCGTTAACACTTGCTTTTTAATGTGGCCTCATCCAGATATAATCCTGATACTGGAAGTGACCAGGTGTAAATGGTGTCTTTGTTAAATATATGTATACATCAGGAGCACTATAGACATATATTGTATTCATATCTTCCACAAGAACAAAATTTTAAATAAAATAATACAGGCCAATCGTCATTTTGTCAACAATTTGCTGTTTAATATACTGCAATTGCAGCTAGATAGTCACAAGGCTGACGCAGCATTTTGCCTACATTCCGCAGCTCTAATTACGACAGGCAATACTAGTGCTTCCTCATTGTATCTGTATATTTGGTGACAGACTGACTCATAAGACCCAGTTGTCCTGCAAATCCACCAATATTCACACCTTAAAGACCCCCCAGGTTCTAAGCTAAGCCGCCTGAAGCACAGAAAGACACAACACCTTACACCGGCGCGGAAGTTTGGCGAAGCCTGCCAGTCCGAGGGAGCCTTTTGATTGTAAATAATAAGATGCTCCATCTTTCAAAGATGTACTTTTCCTAAAGCATTGTTGATTGCCCTGTGTCCATTACTTGGAAGGATTATGATAATATTCCACATTGTGCTCGGCGTGATGCACAGGAAATTCAATACTCAAAAGGTTAATGCAATCAATTAGGATGACAAAGGAGTAAAGTAAAACCCTTCTGCTTGCTGAGAAAGGCGCTGGGGAAGGGGGGGGGGTATTGAAAGCTTGAATGGATCTGCCAAGAGAAAAGAGGCACTCAAAATTCGAGAGAAAAGAGAAAAAAATGTCATCTATTCTATATATACTCTTCAAAGCCTACCGCTCGACGGTTGCTCACAGACACACACACACACACACACACACACACACACACACACACACACACAAATACAAACACAGGAGCAGAGGTGAGGACAGAAGGAGAGAGAAAGATAGAGAGAGAGAGAGAGAGAGAGAGAGAGAGAGAGAGTGGGGGAGATAGAGCAAATATGCATCCTTAATGGTGAACTGCTATAATATATGGCTCACAGGGAGACATATTTCTGCTTTGATGGTAAACAGATACTGAAATGCCACAGAAAATGGACACGTCCGAATAAGGGTCTGCCCCTAGATTTATTCTCCATAATCGTCCAGGTTTCTCTTCAACTCCTCTAAGTTTCTCCTCCAGCCGATGTTTTTGGCTCAATATTTTGCCTGTCGCGGCGCGAATATTAACAATAATAAAACTGGTGAAATTAAAAAGACAATCCCTTCTCTTCAGCAGCGAGACAATAGCCTTTATTATTTAGATAGATGCTACAGTGGCGCACAACACAAAGGATTCCCATCATTGCAGATAAATGGATAAAGTTAGATAGCAGTATTGAGCCGTAGAACTATTGTGATAATCCATATTACCTTTTCAGTCGCCGGCTCAGTCTATCAGAGAGAGACAGCAATAATTACATCTTAGCAACCGTCTGTTGTGATAAAAAGCGCGGCGAGGCACTGTAATGTTGCTCTATTGAGAGACCGCACCGCAATACCTAATTTCCCACCAACCAGAGCCGGATTGTGCAAGGGGAGGGAGCAGGAATACACCCAATTTAGACAGGAGCACTCTGGAGACCACACCTGTCTCTAACACGGCCAGGTGTGACACATGTGGTAATGCCTGCAGTTCATAGTTTAGTGGGGGAGTGAGAGTAAAGTGCAAACCGAGAAGCTGGTACAGCGATCCAATGAAAAAAAAACGAAACAAAACATGCGATTCTGAGCTCTGCGTCTGACTAAAGCGACTCCAAGGCCTACTGAACTGAAGCTCATGTCGTTTCACTTATTTGAACATGCAGTGAAGCCATTGAACATGAAGCTAGCCATTGTTGTTTGGCACTCTAAATAATGAGACATTGTGTCTGAAAGCCCTCATGGTTGATTCAACACGAGCGCAACACGCGTCCCCGACGCCGCCATAAAGAAGTACAAGGCCACGCTGCATTCCAGTTTAACGCTAAACACATCATTTAGTGGATTTCTGCAGCAGCCCGTGCCCAGACTCAGTCCGACACGAGGACCGGACAAATACCTAGTTAGCACGAGGTGATAGGCAGGGCCCTTCATTGTGGGGGCTGAGAATTCCACTTTTCACAAGCGCAACCGCCGTAATTTGACCTACATCGCATTTTTCTGTCGCGGCATTTTGTGGGCCAGCGGCCGCGTCACCGGAACAAAGGCCCCGGTGGGCTTTGAAGATTTTTTTTGGTTTTGTTTTGTTTCTCTTTTTTTTTTATCGGGGGGCTCCTGAAAAGGCGAGTGGTGGGTGTGGAGGGGGTGGCCAGGACGGACACTGTCTCTAACGTCCTGCCGGCACGAGGTCCCTGGCTCAAAAGGAAAACAAACGCTTTGAGCGGCTCTCCTGTGTGCGCTTCCTGCAGCCCGAACGCCGGCCTGGGGGAGGGCTTTCAGGAGTGATGGATGGGCTCGGAGGAAAGTCTATTCACATGGAGATGTTACATCATAAATATTTACACAGAGCCGCCGTTTCCATGTAGCCTCGGCTTGTTTTGACACAGTGGGGAAAAAAAATTCAAAAGCCAAAAAACAGAGAGAATGAGAGCGAAAGAGAAAGAGAGGTAGAAAGAGAGGCAGAGGTAGAGAGGTAGAAAGAGAGTAAGAAAATAAATGGGGCCCGACAAACAAAAGAGGGTTTTGTCATCCCAGTTCAGGGGAGACATTCTAAGCTGACAAAAACTCTGTGGAAAAAAGTGAAATAATAACTGAACACATTCCCCTCAATCAGGACAATGGAGCACGGGTCATGATTTAGGATGGTGACATACAGAGGAATGCAAACACAGCTCTTTTGGGCTGTTTAATAGCCGGTTTAGGATGTGTCCGTGTAATTACTAAAAGAGCATCGCGTTTAAAATCTGACACCACACGTCTTTGCACTACGGCTGACCCTGGTGATCTTTAAAAAGCAGCTGAAAAGGAAGGAGGGAGCTGCCTGTTTTTTCCCTGTGTTGTTTTAAAAACAGCTCGACCGATTCTTCACAGCTAGCGCAATTAAAAGCTTCCAACTCCCCGCAGAAGCCCTGAACCAATGAAAACAAATTTGGCAGTTTAATTTTCTTCCCACTGTTTGAGAGGGAATCCATTCTGGGAGGCTCCTGCTCCGCACCCGCCCGGTCTCTGGGAGCTTTGCGGAGTGGAGAAAGGCATGCGGGCCCCATGTTGGAGCCAGTTGGGCTTTCTGATTAGCTGAATTAAATATATCAAAACCCAATTAAGCTAACTATACTCCAGCCATTCAGGTTGCAGCGAGGGGAGAATTGGGTCATGATGCACGAGCTGCCTAGGCTTGGCACACACTCTCTCTCTCTCTCTCTCTGCTTCTCCTCTCCAAAGGCAAACTGGGACTACTAAAGCATCCAGCTTATTAGGCCAAGACACAGCAAAACAGCGCTTTGCCCAAAAGACTGAGTGGAAAAGGGAGGGAAAGGCTTACTGGTCAAGAATTACAGTAAAACTTCTATACTTCCCTGTCTGCTGTGTCTCTGTCTGAGTGACGAGAGAAGAAGACTGTAGACGTCTCAGTCAAGGACATCTTTCTAAGTAGAACTAAGGGACTAACTATTGAGTCACTGTACAAAACAGGTGCAATTTCCACGTCATCAAGAGTAATTTTTTGCAATGTAAACATTTTTAGAAGCCTATTTGTGATCTGGCTGGTTCAAAGGCTCAAGTGACATCCTTGTGATTTCATTTAAAGCAAAAGTACATTATTTATAGATAAAACAAGTTAGTGTGATGGGGTGGAAAGGCAAGCTGAGGGATTCAAACAAATATAAATAAAAATTGAGATTTTTTTATTTTATTTTTATATTTTGTAGTAATATATACAGTATTATAATAATAATGATAAAAATAGAATACAGTTTGATTAAAAAATAGCATTTATTTGGTGATATTTTAGATGCAAATGTCATGTAGGCTCATACAAACGTGTGAAAATGGCCTAAAGTACTAATGACAAATTATGAAAAAAATGAATAATAGAATTTTATGTATTATGTTTACAAAAACACTGGAATGAATAGCTTTGGCATATGTTTTGTGCTTTAATGCATCTCATCAACTGTTGCGGGTGCAGTAGGAGTAAGCAGTTAAAAGCATGGGAAATTAAAGTCTAAACCCAGTTTAAAAGATTAAGACCTTTTCCTCAGACATTCAACGGGGTAACCTAACGTCAGCGCAAACCTGCGTATGAATAAGGCGCATCCACTTTCACACAAAGGCCTGATTGACACAAGACTATACTCTGGGTGTTTGCTTATCCAGCCCATGTCCAGCCATTTAACGCCAGTGGGCATGGGGGGGCTGTTGGATATTGTTTAGATGTAGTTTGGTCATGATTGATGCTGCGAGTGTGTATTCTCCTCTGCACTGCTGACTGACACTGGCAGGACAAAAGACTGCTGTGTGGCAGAGTTGTGCTCTGCGAGTCGCGTATCATGGTCAGGCCGGCCCCCCTGGTCATGAGGATGACCCCCGGACTGACATGAGACAACACGCAGCATCACTCCTCCACACTCCTATCTCTCTTGACTTGGAAGCCGGGGGCCAAGCTAAAGCCTCGTCCCCCCAATGACAACAGCATCTACCTCAGCACAACTGTCGTCTGCTTCCTTTCAGCTTGGAAGCGAAACTGAGAACATCAGGGGCTTTGATCTCACTGGACAACCAATGTTTTTACTGAGTAGATCATTCTATTAATTCTTTAAAAACACTGAGAGCTGTGTGTGTGTCCACATTTCAAGTCTTTACAGCTACATGGAGCAACTTGCATAAAACTTAAGTGACTCTGGTATAGTTATATGTTATCCGTTGGTCAGTGTGTGGAACTGGAGCTTTCTGTGTGCTAGTGTGCTTTCTAACACTAAATTAAAGAAGCACATGGCTACCCTTATTGTTGGATGCAATGAGTTTTCCGTGCAAGGGTTCAGTCACATTCAAAAGGCAGTTTAGTTTTTGAATGGTTTAACGTAGTGCAACACAGTGTGCAGTATATTCCTACCCATGGGTTTTCTTGCTCAAACAGATTCAAACTAAAATGACAATTTCAGTTCATTTACATCCCACAGCAATGGGGCTTATTGTCTATCACAGACCTGGTACCAGTCCCACAAGGAAAAGTAAGAAACCATGGTGAAAGTGAAAGCACGAGAGACTGAGGGGCCAAGGGTCCTAAGCAGTGCTATACCAGCAGCTCCTGCTTTGGCCATACAAAATGTGCATTTTCTAAAAGAAAGAGCTACTGTCTTGCAATCATCTTGCTAATGCTAATCTACGTTAGCTAGGTATGATAACTAGCTAATGCGAATAATGAGCTTATTGGCTAAACTTACCTAAAATGATTGACCCTATATGTCCAAAGGTTTGTGAACATTCCTAATAATGAATGCATTTAGCTACTTTAAGTTTCACACATTGCTGTCACACATAGACAGCTTGTCCAGTCCCTGCAGAGAAGTACTGCCAATAAAACAGGAAGCCAATAAACCTGTTGGGACCATGCCTAATGCCAGACATGGGCTATAGGGGTATTAAGCCCCCCCAGCATTGAGCTGCGGAGCAATGGAAATGTGTTCTCTAGAATGCAGGTTGGTACTACATCCACTACTATTGAGATGAGTTGGGAAGTTGGACATGAGGTGGGGTGTAAATACTACATCCTCTTGTCACTGAATGCAATCAAATGCTCACAGCAATGCTCCAGAAACTAGTAGAAAGCCTTCCCTGGACAGTAGAGACAGGTAAATACCCTTGATTTTGGAAGAAACAACAGATGAACAGGTGTCCCAATATTTTTGGCCATATTGTGTATATGTCAAAGTGATAAAAAAAACCTAGCACCTTAGTGCTACTTAGTACAGCAAGCCCTGACTTATCTCATCAGTCCCCACATTGTACTCCCCCACATCTGCCTCCTTATATCACAAATATGGCTTGTGCTCTAGTGTGTGTGTCTATTCACAGTAAAATACAGAAGCAACAGAAGCTAATATGCCATGCGCAGACAAACAGAGCCCGCTCGGAGCCTATATGGAGAAGAATGTGATGCATTCCAGCACCTCCCTGCAAGTTAATCAGTCAGAAGAAAAAATGTTGCGAAACTAATAAGTAATTTGTCAATTTTTACAGCCAGGTCCACATTGATCCCAGTGCAATGAATGAGGACACTTGATTTTCCTGTAGGGGAGGATAGGAGAGGTGAAGATTACTCAAAGGTCCTGTTTGTCCTACCTCGTTCTCTCTCTCTTTCTCTCTCTCTCTCTGTCTCTCTCTCTGACAGAACACGTCACTCCATTCACAGGCTTACTTCATCTGCAAAACACAAAACAACAATCAAAACACTTGCATTAATTACACCACCCGTCTGTATAGAATATTAGATTTTATTCGTACTTAAATACCTTAACATTTTAAAGAATAATCAGGTTTGTTTGGAGGAAAATATCACATAATATATATCGACCACAATATCTGTGACAACCTTGTAAATGCTAGTTGGGGGATCCAGGTCATGCACTCACCAACCCTCATCATGTTTCCAGGTGTTCAAACCACCCTTGGGTTTTTAACTAATGATTATATAGGTAATACCTGGTCTGCATACCATCGTATCCAAAGTATTACTACATAGCTTGCTTATTTATTTATATTTCCCCCCCAGTTTTAGATAGCTAACTACCCAAACCAGCAATCTTCAGGTCATAACAGCAGCGCTTTAGTCCTCTGAATGGAATGGGAAGTGAACAGCATGTCCGAACAATGCTTACATATTATGTCAAATTCCATATACTAGGACATGGGCCCTTTAACCAAACCACTGCATGCATTTTCTTTAGCTTAGCTGGAAAGAACACTGAGAAAAATGTGAATTTCCAAGAGGTTTTGATGTGCAGTGTACAAGGAAAACCACATAAACACCCTATTAACCCCACATATGGTAAATTCACAGTATACAGTCAGTGTTCCACCGCAGAGCATTGCCGAAGGTGCAGTCATTTGGACAGCCCCGGTTAAAGAAGCAGTAATGAAGTAAACTAAAGCTAGCGCTCTTCGACGACCCCTGCAGTGACCCCTTGCGTGCTTTCTGAGCAGAGCTGTGTGATGTCACCATCAGAGAGGACTGACAGGTCACGGCACCCCCTCATATCCCCCGCAGACACCCTGAGAGCAGGTGCAGCGGCCGCTTAACCAGTTTTGTAAATATTTCAGCGCAGCTTGCCAATGATAATTTACTTAGAATCAGTAATCCTAAAATCTGATTGAGGGGAGGATTTTATTAGCCGATATGACCTTGGCCGGCGCACATTAGCCGAGGCCAGCGCAACACTCATATTACACCAGGCAGTAAAGCCAAGTCAACTGTGACCACTTTCTTCTGATTCCTCCATAAGCAAACATCCGTACCGCGACGTCTGCTGATATATACGAGCTTGGGAAAGAGCAGCGAGACACTGAGCATGCCCCACAGAGAGAGATGTGCACTATAAAGACATCGTACAAACACACCCCAGAATAGCTGTTTCTCTGTGGTTTAAACGGATTGATATTCAGATATTCAGTTCAGCATTTTAATTTAACATCAACCCAGGATAATTTGTTGCTTTGTTGTTCCTCTTGTGCTCAGAGTAAACATGCCCTTTTCATCACAGAACTGCGAGGAAAAAGTACAGAAAGGCAAAATCACTTTAGAATCAATTTAACCACTTTATTAGGGTTTGTCACCCTGAATACAGTTTCAAAACAACAAATAAAAATGCAAAAACAATAAGACCTTTAATATGAGGGTTTGGCAAAAATGAAACTTAACCAATTTTCCCCTCACATCGAATGTAGTCAATCAGAGAACACGTATTATTATTGTCCCTAGTCCCTGTTTCTTTAGAGTTGCACTGGTTTATAGGCTAATATTAAACAAACAATAAGAAAGTGGATAAAACTCATGTTTAAACTGGATGCTATTGTTTTATCTATGCAACAAGTTATGCTGATGCTCCACTGACTGTAATAGGAAGAATGGCTTCTTTGTCCTTAGCTAATTCTGCACAATGGAACTTTGTTGGAGCTGCACAACACCTCCCGCAAGAACTGGACAGCACAACCGGACTCATTTTTGTGTAAAATCCTGTTATATCCACATGTTTTCTTTCACTTCAGATGCCGGTTCTGCATCTCTCAGCTTGTCCAGAAAAAGCACACAGGGGGAATGGGGCGCTCAGAGTGCTATTTACATTTACTGCAGTGGAGTAAAAGTGAATTACACTCCTCACCTGTAGGGGGAGCCCAGGAGCATAACACACCAATTCATATATAAATGCTGCTTTATTTGTAGGTGTGATGAATTAGGCATTGTAACAAGGTCATTAGTGGATTAGTGGGGTATAAGTAGGCTGGATGATATTATATATATCAGCGTGAATATATATTACAGCATCAAATAATAATGACATTAGCATTGAAAAGTCCCATGCTTCAAAAGAACAAGCTGGCAGCTTGTTTTGATGGGACTGATGTGATCTGTTCTGCTTTTCTTAAAATGACAAAAAAGGAACCTCACGCTGCATTGTACCATTTCCAGAAAGGACATATACATTTGTTTTATTTGATTTCCAAGTATTTTAAACTGTTCTTATAAGTAATCAGAAGCAGCCAGTAAATGACAGACTGAAGTTAAAAAGGGGCCCTTTTGCTGGCAGAACAGAAATCAACTGGGTACATTTTAACTAGTTTACGCCTGTTTTTACTGTTGTATTATTTCTCAAGTAAGTTCATTCTGAGTCCAGTTTTAATGGAAAAGTAATTATTGGAATTTCCAGATAGGGATTAAGAGAACTTCTAGACCACATAGAAAAAAATAAAGTCCATGAATAGGCTTAATCCTTTTCTGATTTTTTGGAGTAACAATAAAACAAGTTATATGAACCATATATTTATAATTATGTCAATATCTAACAAAAATAGTAATTTTGCACTTTGTTAGATCACATACATTACATATCAAGTAAATGTAACATCAGTGAGGCATCATGTTATTACTCGAGTAACTTTTTGACATAATCTGGCAGTTGTTCTTTACATTGTGTAAATTTCATGATGAATAAACCAATAGAAATGTAATATAATAATATATAAATGAAAAGCAGTATCACGGTGTGTCAGTATCTTCATTGCTTGCCAGCTACATTCACCTCAGTGCATCAGACACTAAACAGGTTTTGGCTGATCAAGTACAATTAGTTAGGATTAGTTGAAGAGAAACTTTTCATTTTCATTCATTTAATTCATTTAAGACGTTTGATTTGAATATGTTTGAATATCTGCTAACCTCGCACAAAGACCACTAAAGACCACCGAACCTTCCATTCCACTCTCTTTGCATGTCTAAAGTACATATGTTGACTGTATGAGAACCGATCGACTTAACGCACCTATGTCCTTATTTTGCATGCAATTCTTTCCCAGTGTAAAGACAAGCTCTCCTTATTGCACAGCCCTGCCATCTGTCCATGCCTGAGCACAGAGAGGCATTATTCTGTCCCCCCTTTCTCTCTCTCTCTCTGTCTCTCCCTCTGTCTCACTCACATCCCCCCCATTACATGCACTTGAGTGACTGTGACAGCTCACAAAGTTTCCTAACCTTGAGAGCACACGCGAGTGAAAAAGTAATAATAATTCGAACCTGGTCTCCCTACTTATTTTATATCTCCCCTCAGCAACCTAACTTCTACTCGGCAACAGTGCAGTTATTAATTCATGAGGCACTAATTAGTTCTTTGTTTAATTTTGTGTTAAACAGACTGACCGGAATGATAACGACTCGCGCTGTAGCGCTTTGGTCCCATGCTGCTCCTGTTTGCTACAACAAGGGAGCATCGTGCGACTAGCATGATGAACCCAATTCCCTTCTAAGTTGCACTTCATTAAGTCAAAATGTGACAAGGAGCTTAGAGGAGGAACTGGCAGATCCGATCGTACATAACAATGCGGACCCAGTAAGTTTGGGGGGAGCCGTGCATTCCAGCATGCATGTTGCTAATTTTCTATTTTTAACCCTTGGGGGCTGTCTTCCATTTTCCTTTAATTGTTTTTGTTAGGGGCTGCGGTGTCCTCTCTTTAAATTGCAGCTCCTATCAACTCCCCTGATCAAACCCCTGCGCAACATCTTCACAGCGGAGTAAACAACCGGCTTGCCCTTTCGCACGGTGTGGCGCAGGCGGTATGCGCCGGCAAAGAGGCGGATTACTAAGCCTGTTTATTTCGGCGGCGGCACACGCAGGCTCACGTGAACACTCATGACTGCCACGCAGACGCAAAAATAGAGAAAATAGAGATGTTGCACTTTTTTGTCTTTCTAACTGGAGGAACCTGCTGGGTGGCAGCGGAGGTGACGAACAAAAGCCTATCAAAAATAGAGAGGAATGTGAGAGCGTTTTGTAAGCCACCTCATATTTCTCATACCTCACCAAAGTAACAAGAACACGCACATAATTGAGGAGGTAATGAAGCGCATATCTGAGATTTACGATCATCAGTTAAGAGCTTTTGCCAAGTTTTCCATCATGAGAAAGTGTGGCATTCTGCATTCTCACAAATATTTCAGCTGCATAGCAGACACACCTATAGCCCTAGTACTCGGGTTTCTCTTTAGATGGAGCTTCAAGGAAAGCTAAATTTCCATACACACTATATGTACAAATGTCCTTCTAATGAATGCATTCAGCTACTTTAAGTTGCACCCATTACTGACAGAGATGTGCAAATGCACACACAAACACAGCTTGTCTAGTCCCTGTAGAGAAGTACTGCCAATAAAGCTCTCTGGAGCAGATAAACATGAACCTATGGGCCCCATGCCTAACGCCAGACGTGGGCTAGAAGGGTATAATCCCCCCGAGCATTGAGCTGTGGAGCAGTGGAACAGTGGATCTGTTGGGTGGTGATCATCCAACATCCTGACCTCACTGACCTTTTTTGTTGCTGAATGCAATCAAATCAAACCTTGTAGAAAGTATTCTCTGGACAATAGAGACAGATACTCCAAAAAAATGAATGAGCCGTGTCCCAATACATCTGTCCACAGACTGTATTGTTTTTGTGATGATATTCACCTTTTCAGTCAGCACACTTTAGCTCCGCCCATTTAGACTAAGGTTATAAAGGGTGTTTCAGCCTAGACTGCTTTTCCAATGAGGCACTGTGCGACCAATCAGAACGAAGATCATTTACACAGACTTAAAGACTTGAAAACAGTCAGTTTATTTCACAAACTAAAAACGTGCAGTGTTTCACTAGTAATACGCATGTGTAAAATGAAAATGTCTTCACGTTTAAGAAAAGCCTTTTTCACAAGTTAAGCAACGCCTGAAGGCTTGATGAGATATTTACCCTCGCGAGGATCTCCCCATCGGTTAAAGATACGATGAAAAAAGGCCTGTAATTACACTGTATAATAGGAAAGATTGGCATTTTCAAAATCATTTTCATGTGGATGGAAATGACATTGCTCTGACTATTCTGTATTCACTGGTGCAGATAAATAAACAAGGCATGGAGAGAAAGAGGGAGCGAGAGACAGAAAGACAGAGCGAAAGAGAGAGAGGCAGGAAAAAACACATGAACAGAGAGCGCAGAGTACAATGGCAAGCAGGTCAGTAATTAGAAAGTCTGTTTGCACAGTAATAATTTTAATATATTCATCAGGAAACAGGGCATGCCTTGCATGATAAAATGCCATGAAGATATCCCAGCACTCCCTTAACCTTTACTGCAGACTGGCAGCAGATTGTGGAGGATCTCAAAGACAAACCAGCTCGCCAATTATTGACACATATGGCTGGGCTCCCTTTGGCAAGAAAATTAGGCAGTGGACGGCCGACATGAAAACCTGACATTTAGAGCCTACCTTTTGCTTCCTGCCAGGAAAGGCTTATTGGTTAGGTTTATTGGTTAAGTAACTCAATCAAGAACACACTGCACCTTTTAATGAAGCCAGAAGGGAGGCGCTGTACCGATACATCACGAGAGAGAGAAAGGGAAGCCAACACACTAAGGCTTTTCATCACTTAAAACACACACACACACACACACACACACACACACACACAAACACGCAATATAATTGTCATTTCCATGACGTGGAGTGTTGAATGTTGAATGGCGGTGGTAACCTTGTCTGATATTGTGGTCGCTGTTGATGCTATGGAAATGATTGCAAATTGTTTAACAGAGTCCTGACACGCGAGAAACCTTGACCCTATTAAGCCGGTCCCAAAGCAGAGAAGAATACACCAGTGTGAAAAGAGTGCAAAGAGCGGTAAAAGAGCTAATCACAGTCTGTCACGTTCTCGTGCTGAGATCACAACTGTGGAACTGTGGAAAAAAAAGAATGAAATCAGCTCTTAAATATGCTCATATGCACAGAGAGCAGGAATGCAGGTTCTGAGACCCTTAACCTCCAAAGGAATGTTCAACCACCTCAACTCTAGAAACCTGCCGGCAGGTCCAGACTTTTCCTGCTTACTCTCCAAACTACCTAACTCTTATATGAGTTTCATAGCAGTGTATAAATTCTCCTGTCAAAGCAACTGTATTTCAGCAAAGAACATAACGTCATGTGATGCAACAAATCCTCCCCAATGTGAATCTGACAGTTGTTCATTTTGTTGGGTCAAAATGGCATGATAAATGGAACAATAGAAATGCTATAGTGCATATATTTTTAACATTAGTAGCTTTTCCATATACCAAGTTTTTGCGAATTTTGAAAATATGCCACCACCACCACCCAAATATTAAAAACATAAAAGATTTTTACACTCAGACGAGGTGCAAAAGTTAGAATATCAATAAAAAAAAGTGATGGAAAGCAGTTTTTCAAATAAACAATATTATATCAAGCTGTAAATCACATGATTCTCTCAAAGGTTGGCACAGGTGGCCAGTGCAAGGCGTTTTACACACTAGGGCATATTACTCAGTCTCTACAGGGACTTCTGTACAAACTTCTCTTGTAATGTTCAGTTAGATCTGAACTATTAAATGATAATTTATCGTCACAAAGAGTTTGTTGAGTTTGTGTTCCTTACAATGATCCTCTACATTTGGTGAATGAAGCTGAGAGGCTGTGAGAAGGAGGTGAGGGTGGATTAGAAGTACATTTGAACAGAAAAGGACGCAATGCAGTCACATTCAGTGAACAAATATTTCACTCAGAATGACTCTGTTTACAACCTAATGACTCCTACTGCAGACATTTTTAAAACATTAGTGGAATTTAATTTAATAATGAGACTTCTCAGTGTTGCTGTTGCATTTATTAGACATTTTAAGTGCTAACAAATATTTAATAAGCTGAAAACCTACAGATTTTTACACAAATTCTTTTAAACAAGAAAACACAAATAGCAACGTAAGTCACACATTAATCATGTGTTTGCCTTACACTGATTAAACCAATCAGTAATAAGAGTTGATCGATCTGAACTGCACTCTACATAAGCTCACATACTCCACAGGTGACCTGCTTTCAGCTTTCTGCAGAAATGTGCAGGGACATTTTTCCAGTCTTCCAAACATTACATTAAGAGATGTTAAGGACTGGACTCTGGGGTGATCAGTCCATTGTTCTGAGAACACCAGCAGCTTTATCTGATTTTTGGCTGTTTGTTTTTCTCAGCTTCTCAATCAGCTCCACATCCTTTCAGACCCATAGTGTTGAGTCGTCTTCTTGCAGTGGAAAGATGAACACAAACACTAGTGGACCTTTTCAGAAAGGAAGTGAGAGTGAAGCTTGGTTTTCTCCTCTTTTAATGATCAAAACTTTAAGACAATTGTGGTGGTCTACCAGGTTTTGCACGGTTCTTAAGAGTCTCATTTTCTTCTGAACATTGTTCTACTCATTGTTCCAAACTTCTCAACTTGACATTTGGAAACTGTCATTTCTTTTCCTCTATATATATAGAAGGATTATCCTGGATTGTCTGATCTCCTTAAAAATATCTGCCAAAAATGAGTGATACTGCATTCTTTTATATTGGCTACTTTAATGGATATTTTAAATGGACATAAAAAAAAAGTGTGGTCAGACTCTTTTTTGCACAGTACTATATATAGGTGCTGAATAGCAGGAACAGATGTCAAGTACCACATTAGAGCCTGTCATGCACCTAAAAACAGGAAAATACACACTCAAAACAGGGTACAATAAATCTTGGGCTAACAATAATTTTTGTTTGAATATATGACCAATCCATTGTTTTCATGTCCTGACTGTGTTTATTAGTGTAATACAATTAGAAACTCCCCCCGGTTTGCACAGCCTGGATTTTCTTTAAAAAAAAAAGAAAAAAGGCATTTACAATTACATGATACTGACGACTCACGACTGGAGCCATGAACGCACACGGCCTTTCCTCTCGAGCTTTGGTCTTTTCAAATCTCATGTGCTCCCCTCTGGGCCTCTATTCAACAGCCGTGGCACAATGAAAAATCGAACATTTACTTAATAGCGCTTCTTATGCAGAGTTGACAGAGGCGGGTAGGCCTCCTTTTTTGCTGTCACTTCTGGGTGCTATTCTCCGCAGCCTGCTGGAGAGGACAGGCCTGGGCCGAGGGCAAGCTACCTCAGTGCCCCGTCCTGCCCTCCTGCCCTAATTTTTGTTGTCCGTCTCTTTGAAATAGCGCGCTCACGTGGGAGCGAAGAAAGGGGAGCGATGCGCAACAAGTGCCGGCTCCATGGAAACCACCATTTTCCCCCCAAAATATTCCTTTCTGTCCCTTTGAGGACCTGTCACTATGCAAAGCCAGCGTCAGCCAACCCCAGGGCCGGGCGTGACAAAGCCTCTTTTCTGCCTTATACTTGATTGATTAAAAAAAACTTTTTAGCAAAACCATGTTACCAGACAAAAAAAGTGACACATGGAAGAAAAGGGCTGAGAGTGAGGTTTCCCTGGTAATATCACAGGGAGCGCGGAGGAGGTGGGGGGTCAGGGGCCAGGCCGAGCATGAAAATGGACTACAATAGCGATTAAGATGATTAGAGAAAGAGGGACATTTGTGGAAGCACTTCTTATGACATCCAACAGCACAATCTGGAAATGTCAAAAATATCAAAACCTTGCGTTTGATTCCGGGTGGAAAAGCCCCACTTTCCGAGATCTGAAGGATTCGCTGCATGGGCTAATAACCCTTAATTGCATGGTTGTGGGGTATTTTTAGAATCCTTTTTTAAAAAGCCCCGTATTTCACTGTGTTATTGAACTTCCCGTTAACCAGATGGGTCTTGACAGCCATGTTTGATTAGCTATGTTACCATAACCACCCAGCCTTCTTATGATGCATGATCTTCAGCTAACGGCTCTTGGTGCCCGCGCCTATGTAATCTCCACTAATCCCCAGTCTAGTATCCTGTATGATGATTATTAATGCTTTTTGCATTATGTTTCCTCCGCACTGCTGTGCAAACCACTCATGTTACTCATGTATGAAAAGTGATCAATATGCTACATAGTGCAAATTTCAGCCGTCTTGTTGACCTAAGTGACAGGCCATTTAAAAAGGAGCGAGGCGGGCAGAGCGGGCCAGATTCTGCACCCAAGACAGGCTTCATCATTTATTCATCTCTAAAAAAACAAGTCAATACAAACAGTTCATCGGCAGGCATGGCCTTCAGTCGTTGTCCACCGCATTTTTTTCGACTCAGGGATAGATCACTGGTTGCTAAGAAAAAAGAAAAAAACAGGGAAAGGTGCCAAGACTGGAAAGACAATTTTGAAAATAAAAATAAAAAGAGGTCAAACATTTAAAGCCACAGTTCAGGGAACATAATGGTTACATAGTGCCCCTTAAAATATCAGTATAGCAGCCAAAACATGATAGAAATCTAGAGTTCAGTAGTGTAGCTAACAAGTACTGAACCACTTGATGAGGTCTGAGACAAGTATGTGTGCTAATTCTGGCATACCGTTGGCACAGTGCTAATATTGGCGGGGTACAAGCTTCCATTAGTTCAATTAGCAATTAGAGTTTATTGGACCTACACCAATCAGCCATAACATTAGTACCACTGACAGGTGAAGTGCAAAACACAGATTATATATTGGATATATTAGGTAGCAAGTGAACAGTCAGTTCTTGAAGGTGATGTTTTAAAAATGGCAAACATACAAATCTCAGACACTTTGACAAGAACCAAACTGTGATGACGAGACAAATGGGTCAGAACATCTCCAAAACATCGGGCTTGTCTTGTGTTCCAAGAAAGGACAACCGGTGAACCAACGACAGGGTCACTGGCATCTAAGGTTCATTGATGTGATCCTGCTGGTTGATTGGTGTATAAAGAACCATGTCAACTCAAAGAACCACTTGCATAAATGCATACATGAGTATGTGCTTGGTTAAATGGCTCTTCAGATATGTTAAAAATCTATTGTGAATGGTTCTTATAGCATATAGCACTGAAATAGGTTCCACTATACAGCCACTGAGAAATATGACTACGTTGATTTGACAAGTTGAAGGAAGGAGACGAGCTGCTGGTGGGGTGTCGAGATGTCGTCATAGGACACGGAAGATAGAGAAGGAAACTCATAGGATGTTTGATTGGGAGGAGGAGGGGCTTTAGACCCATGTTTCCTTCTTCTTGAAATTCAGTTCTTTCATAATTCCACTTCCAAGTATGGCACAGATAAATGTGGCCATGTAAATCTGCCCTTGCCTGGCACCGCTCTTTTCTCCCAGTTCTGAGCTAAAGAAGCACATATTTACTGTGTGCATATAAAAGGCCCCACTCCAGCAACACAAGCCCTTGGCAGGAGAAAATCAGTATTCCAGAGCTGGCCAATCTGAGCTCAAAAAGGCCTAAGCAAATCCCTACGGTGGAGGTGTCAGACGCAAAATGACGAAAATCTGCTCCTTGACAGGGAGTCATTTATATTTTAGCTTCGTTCCATTATCTTAACGAATCCATCATCAGCCAATGCAATATTAACAGCAGAAAATCAACTCATTAGATCCAGGGGGATTTAATCAAGATTGCAATCATGTATGCGGTTCCTGGAGAGTTTGATTTTTTTTTTTTCTTTTTGGTCCTTTCCACATAATTGGCGCATCTCAGATCTTAATAAATTATTCTCTGTCTCAGATTGATGCCTTTTTTTCCCTCCCTCTCACGCCAGGCTCTTTCTGGCTCCCACTATAATATTTACCATAAACATTATTATGTCATGGGCACACAGTTTAAAATGGCCTTTAGCTAACTCGGAGAGGTAATTGGCTTTTCTATTTCTCTCTCGTTTTCTTGTTAATTGCCAAATGATATTGCTAAATGTCTCCCAAGAAAGAGAGAAGGCACTTGGCTTTAGCTACGCTGTACTGCCTTTGAGAGCCTGGACTGGTATAACTTCCCAATGACACTTGTGTTTCTGCATCAGCTACAGAGTCGGCGTCACTGCTACATTTCTACAACAGACTCAGTAGTGATTAAAACAGTAAGACGTACAGCACTGTGCAAAATACTTTCACAGTCACTTTAAAACTCTACATTAATCGGAGCTGGCATTTGGGTAAGGACGCAGACTGGTGTCGGGCAAATGTCAGCAGAAAACGCTGTATATCTGATCTCAGATGAAAAAAGAAAATAAATCAGATCTGATCGGATTCTATAACAAATCTATCCTGTAACAGCACACACTGACTCACTGTGTGATGTGACGTTAGCTGGGTGTTTCTTCCTGTGGAGTGGTAGAGTTTTAACAGGCCGAGCATGATAGTCTTTATAACTTATAGATGCTTATCCTAAGTGGAGATGCTTTAACTAAAGAACCTCGTCATTTTTAAAGATGAAATCTCCCCTTTTCAGTGTTCAGTGTCAGTATTGTCTGATATTTAAGATTTCAGTATCGGTATCTAAAAGCAAAAGGTGGTCTCTTGCCACCTCTATCAGAGTGTTTTGCCAGTAAATCACTGTATAACATTAGAATAAAGACACATAAACATTAATCCAGTGGTCAGTAGTCAGAAGATGCTGTTGGTCAGTAGTTTTTGATATGCTGTATAGAGGAACACAGTTCCACAGTCCACCAGCAGCTCTCCTGATTTACTTTAATGAAGAACTGATCAGTTAATCCAGAACTGACCAGTTAACAATCCAAGGCTTATTATATACTAAGGTGTATTTTTCAACAAAACGTTTGGCCGGCCGGCGAGGCCACAGGCCTTTTAAAGGGTTAAACTAGATGTTGGACGAGACTTATATATTATGGTTTCTTCAAATTTATTATAAAAAAAACATTGAACAAAAACATCTAAGCAACAAGACTTCCACATAGTGCTGAAAAACGGTTCACTCACCCTCAAAACCATACTGATAGCTTTTGGTGTTACACACACTATAGGGACGGTATAAGAAGTATAAGAAGTATTTGAACACCTACCCATTACATCTACAAGAGCTTTTATGACATCCCATTCTAAATCCATAGGCATTAATATGGAGTTGGCCTCCCTTAGCAGGTCTAACAGCTTCCACTCTTCTAGAAAGATTTTCTACAAGGTTTTGGAGTGTGTCTGTGGGATGTTTTGCCTATTCATCTAAAGGAGTATTTGTGAGGTCTGGTCCCCAGAGAGGGCCATTCTAGTTGATCCGAAATGTGTTTGATGGACAGCTGATGGTGGAATATTTAGGAGGGAAGAAATTTTCCCAAAGAACCACACAGAACCACGCTGGAATTCAGCGAGCTCTTCAGAACCACCCATTTTTTCACTAATGTGTGTAAATAATATACGGCTAGATACTTTTACACAGTTGTGGCAATGGTACTGAATGAAATTGCCAAATTCAATGATTAAGAGGAGTGTCCCAATACTTTTGCCTGTATAGTGTAGAATCATTTATTAAAAGGCTCTATAAAAAAGAGTTGTCACAGTTAACTTAAGAACCATTATCTTTAATAAAGAACCCCTGAAAGAACCCTTTTTGCTTACTGTCCAGAAGCTGATAGCCTTACATTTCCTTTTAAATTAAGATATGATATTATAGTATACTGGCGGTCTGTACAGTAAGTCCAGCAGTAAATGTAAACAATCATCAAAACGAGATGATCGTAGCTGCATACGGACGTCATGAGCGCGCAGACTGAACAGGAAAAGATGATCATGCAGGCTAATACACGTTGAGCTGGTATTATCAACAACAGCAGCATACGTGTCAGCAGTTACTTAGATAATCCAGCATACTTAGAAATGATCAGCTGATCAGCATCCGAGAGATGGGCTTCAGAAATATCTCTGTTAATGAATCACTGTTCCAGCTAACAGAGTTCTAGATAGCTCTACTGCACTACTTTCTCTTACTTAAATGAGAAGCACACATTAGGAGTAAAGAACAGCGATCTGTGCCGATGCTGGGAATGAAAACCCCCGTGACTAGCTTGATCTTATGTGTCACTCTTTTAACTCTACTCTGCAGGACAGTATTTGTGATTTAAAGGAAGCTCAAACTGTTGAAAAGTGAGAAGAGAGACTCTGGAGAGAAGAGTAACAAACGCAGCTTCACACACAGTAAACCTGTTTCTTTTCATGCCGTGCCGACACTGAACAGAACACTAAATAGCAACTTCAGCCTCTGATATGCTGACAATTCTTATGACAAACGCTCCAAACATTAGGCACAATGCAGACCCAAGTTAAATAGAGGCCTTGGACATGCCCAGGCCTGGCCTGTTGCCACAGCTACGCAAAGCCAACACACAAAATATACAGCATTAACAAAACTCAAAGAAGAGCGAAATACAAGCAAAAGCACACAAGCATGACGGACGCATTCAGCTAAATGCGGAAAAACAAGAAGAAAGGAGCGCTCCTGAAAGTCAGCGCCTGATAAAAAACAGTATTCTTTATGCTTTGTTTTCTTTTGAGACAGTTTTTCCTCTTTTCAACCCCAGCGTGTGAGCATGTGTGTGCGTGCACGAGTGTGTGTGTGTGTGTGTGTTCCCATACTTTTTCAGAAAACAGAAAAACAGAACTAACTTACAATAGCAAGAATAACACAATGAGGCCGACTGAAGTGTTTCTTTTTTTTTTTTTTTTTTTTACAAAAGTTACGTTTGATCAGCATATATATGTATATATATGTGTCTGTGTGTGTGTGTGTGTGTGTTGAAGCACTCGTTCTCCTGCCTCCTTCCTCCGCAGTCTGGATTAACTGGAAACATGTCCAACAAGATCCAAAAGTGTAAAAAGTGGGGAAGAGCCGTTTAATCTGCCTATGGAACAAAGCCTTTTGTACAAGACCTACCCTGACCTTGTCACTGCCAGTTAAACTTCCTGTCTATTCGGCAATATAAAGCCCTGACCGGCCCTCTCTCTCTCTCTCCCCCCTCTCCCTCCCTCTGTCTCTCTCTCTCTCTCTCTCTCTCTCCCTCTCTTTCTCTCCCTGGCCGGCCTCGGCCTGTAGAGAGCGGCATCAAAAGCCTGCCTAATCCCCGTGTCGCTCCGAGATGGCTAGCTCTAAATCCTGCTCCTCAGTAAACCAATCTCTGTGTTTTTTATCTTGATTTATTAGATTATCAGCCCTCGCCTGGCTCTGCCTGACTCGCTGCAACACATACTAATCCTAATCGGAATAGACAAGTATTAGGCCAGTTCAAGGGGAGCTGAACTGTGTTAGAGCAAAGACAGCCACTCACAGCCAAGTCCACTCGCTGCCTATGTGGGCCACGCGCCTTCCTTTTCCTCAAAAACCCACCCACCCACCCACCAGCCCATCCCTCCCCCTTCATTAGTGAAGAATTTCCAAACATGAATTAATAAACAGCGTAATTGCTCACAAAAGGCACAATCTGAGGCGAATTACATTTTCTAAATCTATTAAGGAGGTTATTTTTACCCACATCAGCTCAACAAACAGTCCTGGTCCAGAGAAACACATTTATTTGAAAAATAATACAGAGCTGCATTATTAATAGGCATACATCTCATTAATTATTCAATTAATTAATCACTGGTGCCACTGCTCATTTATCAGGCTTCAGCAAATTTAAATAAATTTGCAAAATTCCTGCATCCAGTAAGGACAGTTCTCCAAATAAGTAATCAGGTTTAAAAGCCTCATCCCCGTTGGCCTTGGTTAAAAATAAGTTCTAAATCCAAGCCACTTCTCCTGGCTGTTGATCTGTTGGGCACTAAATTTAGCCAAACACAGGAAAGAAAAGACAGCGGGGACGGCACTGTTTCTCCACAATTCGGCGCGCAGCTAATGTTATGTCAGGCAGTTTGTTATTTCTTGGAAGAAAGCTTTATTGCTGTGCCACCACTCAGCTCACCACGCAGCTCCAGTTTTTCACCAACAGCAATGTGAGGCATTTTTTCAGCAGCTGCTGTAGTGAACTGGCAGCGCAGGCCCTGGACCAGCTCCATCTGACACATGAGGACGAGGCCTGCTGCATTTAGCTGTGTTCTTCTGTTCAGTGCCGGGCGCTGCCAGCTGCTTTGGGCCAAAACGCGCAGGAGGAACAGCGGTGGCAACGCCGTCCTGAAATCCAGTGACACTTTCACACTCGGGTAGAGTTACACCACTGTACGGCGCCGTAGCGGTCGCTCGAGGACCGACCGTGGATCGGTGGGCACAAAATAAGAAGGAGCTGAAAGGAGATGTAGCAGAGTGTGTCTACATTAGCTGCTTTATGTACAGTAAAACTTCTAAAGCGTGCTTTTAAAAGCTATAGACACGTCGGTTTAAAACTCTCCAGAGACTGAGGGTTTATGTGTGAGACAGAAGGGGACAGAGACGTATAGAGAGAGAGAGAGAGAGAGAGAGAGAGAGAGACAGAGAGAGATGGCACAGCCATGCATTCTACAGTCCTGTCCTGTGCATTTGAGCGCCTGTATGTGTGTGTGTGTGTGTGTGTGTGTGTGTGTGTGTGTGTGCACGCTTGTGTGAGGAGTGTGTCTGAATGCCAAACACAGGAAAGCACACTTGCACACATGGACACACACATTCTGACATTAGGGGTAAACATTTCTGACCTCACAATGATTTAATTAAGTTCTTAAGAAAAAATGATTCACCATGATTTGATTTGATTCACTTATAATAATATGATTCAGGATCTTTTTAAAACCACACTGAATATCTAAATGTGACTATATGATCCGTTTATTATTTTATTATTTAATAGCTGCAGTTCTTTCTTGCAAGTTCGTTATTCAAGAATAACCCCGCAAAAAGGTCATACAGTTGGAGTAACTGTCTCTACTGTAAAGATTTGCTTGAAATCAACAACAAGAGAGTTAGTGACGTCAGGATGTTGGATGATCACTACCCCATCTCATCACCCCCCCGACTTCTCAACTCCCAAAAGTATTGGATGGAGCGCCAACCATCATTCCAGAGAACACAGTTCCACAAGCAATAGGTGCAACTTACATTTATGGCATTTAGCTGACGCTCTTATCCAGAGCGACTTACAAGGTGACTCGTATTACAGAGGTGGGCCAATGTAGTGTTAGGAGTCTTGCCCAAGGACTCTTATTGGTGTAGCACAGCCTAGTCACCCCGACCGGGAATCGAACCCCCGTCTCCCACATGGTGTGGTAGCTCCGTGGCAGGTAGTGGTGTTATCTGTTGCGCCACACCAACCACCAACCAACTTAGAATAGCTGAATGCATTCATTAGAAGGGGTGTCAACAAACATTTGGAAATGTGCATTTATTCCAACCTGCAGATATACGTAGTCTGTCTGTGATTCTGTGACAAGTGTGCAGAGACGTATTACACAAAGTGAAGCGCCCCCTAGATGCTGGGCAGTGGTACACAACAGCCTTCCAACATTTACTCACTATAATATAATATTAGTAATATCTAACGTTCATCCCAGTTTCATCAGTGTAGCTCTCAAACATGATGCTACAGCATGCAAGCTACTGAGAGGTGTTATTTTCAGCTCTCCTGTTCAGTAATATGGCCTGTGATTCTGACATCATTCTGCACCCCTAATCCATTATAACACTAATACCAAAGTTGGTGCAGTTAAAATCACCACCTCCAGACGTAAGCCTCAGGATGCATCAATGCATTTTGGCACTTGTGCAGTACCCTTATGCATGTGGCATTGTGTGTGTATGTGTGTAGCCGCAGGCGGACACAGTTAGGTGAGGGCGATGTGACAGCACTGTCTGCTCCCTGTATGTGTTCGGCTGGCCCTGAAAGCGAGAGGCCGCTCCACACACACATACCCCCGCGGGGCAGTCGCGCATGTTTACACTGCACTTATCACTCTGCCTCCGCTCGGACCAGGACTGAGAGGAAAAGTGAGAGCACTCGTCCTAGAACGGCTGCATGGTCATCCACCTCCAGATCACACAGTTTATCTCCCAATTTGGTACCATCAATTAACCCACCCTATCAAAGCTCCCCCTAGGACTAGGAGGGTAAGGACCCAACACGTTGTCTCCAATACATGCAAAGCCAGCCACCTCCTTTTTTCTAAAGCATTGGGTCCCCAGCTCGACTGCACCAGCCAACAAACGCCTGTGCCGGCCAACATCCATTAATCCATGGTCAACTGTGCTCTCTCAGATTCCAGCCACTGATGGCAAAGCAGCATGGCTCAGGGTTCGAACTATGAACCTTTGGACCATAGTAGCAGTGCAATAGACCGCTGAGTCACTCAGAGACCCCCAAAAACTTTGGTTTCTTTAGGAAACCAAATGTGGTTGTTCTTTGACTTCTATCGCTTACAAACACTTTGTTGCCTCATATTTGTATAAGTGTAGGCAGTCATTCCACAGTAGTTATCAAATAAGTTCACAGGGATTGCTAAAGGATAAGTCTGACTTGATGTTGAGTCTAATCTCCATCTGTCGTACGAGTAGCACGTGGTCAGTTACACACACACACAGTTTCAAATTAGGTTAAAATAAATGGCCATAGAACAACAAGTCTGTTCCACTCAAATAGCCTTGCCCTAATAGGTCTAGGAAAGAACCACTTCACAGTTGACATGCATCCATGTGAAGAACCTATTCTAAAGCTTAAAGAACCTCCACACACAGTAAAAACTCTATTCCAGTTAAAGGCCTTTTCAAGAATCACACACTCTAGTCAAGAAGCATTGAGCAACCTTTACTTTAAAGAGTGTAATAGAAGCCAGCAGGCAGGTGCTTCAACACTAACGTCTATCATGTCTGTAGTGTTTAGAATCAGTTGTTTTCTTCTAGTACGACGAGATGTCAAAATTGTTGTCCTGGGTAATCAACCACGCAGTCCTGATGCAGCAGACAGACGTTAGGTCGGAGTATTTCGTTGGAGAATTCCTTAAAGATGAATGATATAATAACAAACAACAAGCATGGGGTTTCAAGTGTTCAGTAAGTTGTTAATGAAAACTTCACTGAGAGGTTTACAGAATGGTAAGTGATGTTAGTGAGGGCTGCTTGTAACAGAAGGGATTCCACATGGTGTGTATATACTGGTGCAATGCATGCTGGGTATTGTACTGTAATAAAAAAATGCTGTTGGCCACATTCTGTAGGTAACCTGTGAGTTAACTGGTTTGGGTGATGGTTAAGGTTAGGGTCAGGATTAGAGCCAGGTTGAGGATGTGGTCAGGATGGCCCTCTTCCTGGCTCTACCCCAAACATAGGGGGTTGGATTAGTGCCAGGAATAAGTTTAGAGCTTGGGTTAGGATTAGCACCAGGGTTATGTAGTATTTGTACCTTAAAATAACAGCTATAAAATCATTGAGATGCTTCATTGACTGTAATATGGAGAATAGCGTTGCTGTCGTCACGACTCTGGACTCGTAATGCTGCTACTTCATTATTTCTAATGAAATCAAGGGTCTTAAAAAGAATTGATCCTGCTTTTGTTGGAGTAACTGTCTCTACTGTTCAGAAAAGGCTTTATACTAGGTTTTGGAGCATTGCTGTGAGAATCCGATTGCACTCATCCCATCCATCATTCCAGAGAACATAGTTACACTGCTCCACAGCTCAATGCTGGGGGCTTCATACTCCTCTTGCACATGCCTGGTATTAGGCATGGTGCCAACAGGTTCATGTTTATTTGCTCAAGAGTTGGCAATACTTCTCTACAGGGACTAAACGAGTTGTGTGTGTGTGTGCATTTGCACATCTCTGTCAGCAATGGGTGCAACTTAAAGTAGCTGAATGCATTCCTTTAAGTAGAAGGGGTGTCCGCAAACTTTTGCACATACAGTGTATCTATCAAAGTGGCTGCAGACTGAGCACTACGCAGACACTGTGAAGGGTAGCTTCTCCTCCACTTAGCACAACTGAATGTGCTTGGCAAAGACTATTTATTTCCAAAGCGAGACCTTATCAGCTCTGTGAGCAAATCCATATCCGTCCTGTCTGCCCTCTTCCAGCGTGCCTTCTTTTGTGTAAGTGGGAGATATTTCACCCGCCTATCGGTTTACCTTATACGTGCTGGTATATGCAGGAAAAGGTGCCCATGTAGGGTCACTGCCTCTCCTCTGCACAGCCCTCTGAATCAACACCGGCCTGTGCAGAACCATTTGTCTCGGCTTGTACCCTACTTACACACACTCTCTCTCTCCCTCTTTCTCTCACTCTCTTTATGGAAAATACAGCATGCTCTTCAGATTGGAATGCAGTACTGTGCTGTATGTTTCACAAGAGCTGATAGCATACAGGGCCAAATTTAAGCCTTTTAGCCAGTTAGCTAAATTTAGCTATTGATTTGGCCTTGGCTTAAGCATTGTACCTTATATGACTCTATGTTTCGCCCCCCCTAAAAACGTATTATTATTATTCATCTGTTCATGTTACAATTTCTAACATAACTACTACGAAAACTAACATCAATATCTGTCCAAATATTTGTGGACACCCCTTCCAATGAAGTCTCATTGCTGACACAGATGTGCAAATGTGCACACACACACAAAGCATGTCTACTCGCTGTAATAGAATAGAATAGAATAGGTCTCTCTGAAGCAGATATTTGTGAACCTTGAACCTGGTACCATGGCTAATGCCAGGTGTGGGCTAGAGGGGTGACTGAATGCAATCAAAACCTCACAGCAATGCACCATTGCACCATCTAACAGAAAGTCTTCAAAAGCATAAACTCTTTAAAAGCTCTTCAACTCCTTTTAATACTTTTAGAAGAAACAATAAATAAGAAGGTGTCCCAATACTCCATATAGTGCAAGTCATGTAGTCAAGCAGAAATCCCAACATGTGGGTCACTCCATAAAGTCCCTTATTAGTCTTCCTTTTTTTGGTTTTATCCTAACTGGTCATTGATTAAATGGGAAACAACACAACTTGAGTTATGCTTAAGATCTAAGAGAGAGAAATGGAAGCCTAAGGGCTTAATGAACAGATGCCAAATCATTTAAAAAAAGATCTTTAGCCAGAACTCAACACACGATCTTTTGTGAAGACTCATTCAAATATCTCAGTATCAAAGCCCACAGAACCTGTGAAAACCTGAATCACATGGCAAAATAATGAATCAGCTGGTGACAGAATTCTACAATAGCAGCCTTATCATCTCCAGAGAGGAGCAGGGAGGCTAGCAGCTGTTTAAATGTGGGAGAAGGTAGGAGGAGGTTAAAAGGAGTCAATGGAGGCTAAAAAGACGGCAGGTCCACCGATGACAGAAAGAGTGGCCAGGGACTGCGGTTCAGGACTTCTGGAAACCACATCAAACGGGCCATGGAGAGCAGCCAAGATGTACACACACCAATTGTGTGTGTGTGGGGAGAGTGAGAGAGAGAGAGAGAGAGAGAGAGAGAGAGAGAGATACAGAGGGAGATACAGAGAAAGAATGACAAAAAGCTTAACCCCTTTGACCCACTTAGGCTTCTTATTCAGTCATTCAGACAGTTTGGTGAAACGTCAATTTACGGAATTCTGTCTTTCTGTGTAATGTAGCTGATCAAGACCTGTTTAGTGTCCAAAATTTGCAAATGTAGCTTTAAACCAGAGCTATAAGCCTGATGTAGTTACTAAAGTAATAGAAGCTTATATTCCACCAATTGCCATTGTGCTAATCGCATGTCTGCATCATCCCATATTTGCCTCAAGCCACGTCCAGTTCAGTTCAGTAATCTCTAGTAGACTTGCTTATGTTTCTGACACTGTCTGACACACTGTGATCTATTAAAAAGGACTTCTGTTCACTGCATAGCTGAAACAGTCAGATTAGTCATCCAGAATTTTAAATGAGTGTGGTCCAATGCAAGTGTATGATGAGTTAGGCATGCAGTTTGCATGATGCTAACTGGTGTACATTACCTTCCATTACATTATGTTAGCTACATTAGCCTTGTAGTTTGAGGGAAGAACTAGGCAAGCAAACTTTCAACACTAAACATGTCTCAGCTGATCACCTACACTGTTAGCTGGTATCAGCAACTACAGTAAATAACAGATACACTATATGGGCAAAAGTATTGGGACGCACCTCTTAATCACTGAATTCAGGTGTTTTATTCAGCCTCATTACCACAGGTGTATACAATCAAGCACCTAGCCATGCAGTCTGCCTTTACACACATCAGTGAAAAATCCACTGAAGTCCAGTGTGGGTCTGTAATCAGATGCCGCCGTTGCAACAAGTCAATTTGTGGAACTTCTTCCCTCCTAGATATTATAATAGTCTACAATCTTTCATCTACACAGCATCTCTTTTACTTATTTTTAAAGATCAAAAATATGTTCTCATATGGGAAAAAAAACTATAAACAAATAATCGAATCTTCATTTTGAACATCCAAATCCAATTTGACTGACAAAAGAGTTGGGTACAGCCCTAGTTAATATATAATAAATGAATAACCTAACATCTCTATGCTACTGTATGTCTGTACTGCAGACATTGTGTGTGTGTGTGTGTGTGTGTGTGTGTGTGTGTGTGTGTGCACTACACTTCTGCTACAGACTTTGCAGCAGTAACTCTACTTGACTAGCTTTAGTGCTCTATACTTGTGAAGTGAGCCTCACGCAGCGCCCTCCCTAGGTAATGCAGTTTATATGCTGTCGTTGTAAATCATCCAGAGGCTGATATGGAGAGGGCAGAAAACAGTACAGGTGTTGTGCTGAATTCTGTCTCCTGGACAGAATCTGACTTTGCAAGTACAAAGGTGAGTCGGATTCTGTCACAGAGTCGAAATTGGGCACTGCAGCTTAAGAGAAGTGCCAGTCCACAAGAAAGAGAAAAAGTCCCAGTACGCCAAACTGTAAAACATAGAAGTACCAGTACTGTGTACGGGCCCACTTCCAGCTCCCAGGATTATTCATACTACTATATAACTAATGGACTAATGGTTATGTCGTTATAAGAGTGAGAAAATGAAGCACAGTAGAGTTTAAGGGGTTAAAAGAGACACAGTCAGTACAGGAGGTGGTCAGTAGTTATGGGAAACACAGCGGCCTATGGCTCG
Source organism: Salminus brasiliensis (assembly GCF_030463535.1). Lineage (NCBI taxonomy): Eukaryota > Metazoa > Chordata > Actinopteri > Characiformes > Bryconidae > Salminus > Salminus brasiliensis. The sequence continues at coordinate 8,553,040 of NC_132891.1, forward strand.
CTGCTCCAATCAATCTGCCACGGCAATCAATCCAGCAGCGGCAGCAACAGCAGCAGCAGAGCCCCCAGCACACACACATAAACACACTCACTCCAGGGCCTATCGGGGTCGGCCACTTGTTCAGACGAGCACCTGACTAATACCCGCCGCAGTGTCACTTCTATATTTGTATCCCACTAATCTGCTCTCCCTGCTTCCAATCTTTTCCACTTTCTTGCAAATTTATCACTAGACTGAAAGCCTGCTGCCAGATCCTAAGTGCCTCACCCCTTTAAATTAAACAGTGGCATTTCTGATAAAGCCACTAAATTCCTTATCTCCCTGCGCTGAAGACTCTTTAAAGACAGAGTGTCACTTTTCCTAAAGAGGAGGTCCGTCATGACGCTGCGCACCGCCTACTGTCTCTCTTTGCTCCTTTTCAAGGAGAAAAAAATCCAGACGAAAATAGAACAAAATTTGAGCGAGGCATGCTACAAAACAGACAGCTATCTCTCCAGTGGTGCAGCACCGACAGCTGCCGCTTTCCAGCCGGGTTTGTTCACTAGCGTAAACCCAATACACAGATAAACTACTACTACTCAAGTCTGTAACCTATCTGCATTTGAGCTCTCTCAAAAATAAAGGTGCACGTCTCATTCGCAAAAAGACTTTTTACATAGAAGTTCTTAAGAAAATCAAAAGTGGTCTTTAATGACGTTACTAAAAAAAAGTAAGTATGTTAAATTACTGCAAATTAAAACATTTTCAAAACTGTTTCAAAAAAAGTTTGCAGTATTTTAACTTCTGTAAACATCTGTAAATATTCACAATCAGCCATAACATTATCACCACTGACAGGTCAAGTGAAAAACATTAATCATCATCAACTACAGTGGCGTCTGTCAAAGGGTACAGTCAGTTCTTGAAGGTGATAAAGGTTGGTGTTAAAAGCAGGAAAATGGACGTATCAGAATCTGAGACACTTTGACAAGAACAAGAATTGTGATGGGTAGATGACTGGGTCAGAACATCTCCAAAACTCCTTATAGGTATTGGTGGTTTTCTGGCATGCAGTGGTCAGTACCTACCAAATGTGGTCCAAGAAAGGACAAGCCGTGAACCGGTGACAGGGTCATGGGCACCTATGGCTCATTGATGTGATCCGTGGAGGCCCCACCTCACAACTTACAGGACTTAAAACATCTGCTGCTAATGTCCTGGTGCCACAGGACACCTTCGGAGGTCTTGTGGAGTTCATGTCTCGACACTTCAGATATGTTGAGGCGGTACATGGGTGACCTACTTAATATTAGGCAGGTGCTAATGTTATGGCTCATTGGCGCATAGATATAATCAAGTAGGTGATATATAGGTATTAAACGATAAATACTTTCCTATAATCATCTATTTACAGACATTTCTTGCTTATCATTATTGATCAGTAATTATTAAATACAAGAGGTTCTGGATACAATTTTTATTCTAAATCTTGCAAATCTATTCAAGCATTAATTTTATACATCGTTCTCAGCTCGTATGGAATCATCTATATCTCTATAAATCTTCCAATGCCTTCTTCATGGCCTCCTGTTAAGTAGGTGAAACCTATGAAGTCATAGTGTCGCAACAAAAGCCAGTTTCAGATTTTTGAAAACACTGACGGGTAGTGAATGTGACGGCACTACTAGGAATAATGCCACAGTCAATGTACTTTATTCCTTTGTTGTGATGTCAGCTCTCATCAGCACTCCCTTCGGTTTGGACCACACCTTTGACCTTTGGCCCAAAAGACTTTCAGCATGTGTTTTTAACTTGTGTTTGGAAAACATAGATTTTTTAGTGATGGATGTGAAGCTGAAATCTGAGTATATAGATTATAAAGATATAAAGTACCTACAGACACTTTAAAAAGAACCTTTTTGTTGAAAGAAACTTTTCCTGTTTTTTAATACCCAAACAGAACTGAGCCTAGTTTCTCAAAATGCAGCTTAGTGTTAATATTATCTCATCTAGTAGAGAGAGTGTTCAGTAAGATGTTTGTTTCGTTTCATTTCCCAGGCTTAAGATGCAACAATCTGTGAGTATAATACAACAATGCCCAATGAAAATAACACAACTTACCAGACTCGTTCCAGTGACCGCCTCACCCTTCAGATACCAACAGTTTTTACTGAACTGTGAAAATCTGCTTTTTAGCTACACTGCACAGTTTACTTCAGAGAGCTCTAAAGCTCTGCTCGCTGATGTCACTCAAATATTTCAAACGTATAGTCTCTAAGCATCTCAACACTGCCTGCAACTGTTTAATTTGGTTCTAGCTAACAATTGATATGAATCTGACATGGTTTAGTTGTCTTCTTACATTTCCTTTAACAACTTTCTTAATCTCTAAATCTTAATAAATATATTTGGTTACTAAACTAGTTTTTGGTTTACTTTAGTATTTTTATAGTTTTATAGTTTTACTTAATAGGTTAATTTATTTAACATAATAGTAATTTATAGGTTACTTAAATTAGATTTCCACTCTTGTATCAAATTATTATAATCTTGATTTTTTTATCTTATTTCTCCTATTTTATAAACTCCTTGTTTTCATGTTCTATATTCTGTGCAACCACAGTGTAAATGAGAGCCATCCTCAGTGTGATCTGAGTTTAAATAAAAGTTGAAACAAAAAAGAAAGAAAAAACGTCAAAAAATCATAATTCTGTCACAGCAGGCAGAACAACACGAATGGTTTTGACCTTCTCCAACTGCTGAAAGATAACTCTAGCAGTGTGTGTTTGTAGTCTGTCTGGTGTGCATGCTTGCTTAGCAGTGCACTAATCAATGTCAACGTCAATCACTGAATTTACTTAAATTAAATGTGTATTTTAGCTCCACAAAGTAAAATAACGTTGCTGTCCTGCAAAAACCTTGTTTCCTTAAAATGGCAACTTTCAGAAAGTGTCAATGTAAAAAAATACACCATGCCAAAAAATGAAAAATGTTTTTTGTGGGACAGTGACAGTATGATGCATTCCACACATTTTCATGTAACTTTTGGCACTAACGGAGTTGATGTAATACAGAGTGCTGATGGAATCAAGTGAATTCGATGCATGGAGTTTTTCAGGCTGTGTCAGTGGTTATATGGTGGTGTTGTGCAGGCCTGAGTTGGGGTCATGTTGTTCCTACTGCACACCCACAGTAACACTGGCTTGTCAATAAATTTCTCATTCGCTTCCTTTCTGGTGGAGCTGCATTACCTAATATGGGACCGCCAGTATTCTGGGTTATTTTGAGTGTGTGATAATGTGTTCTCTCTCTCTCTCTCTCTCTCTCTCTCTCTCTCTCTCTCTCTCTCTCTGTGCAAGCTTGCTCTGAGTGCCACATATTTGTCAACAACTTCATGGCAGCGTGGACTCAAATAAAAGGCTGCTACTGACCACTGATCACGTGTTCTAAAGGACCGTGGCAACAGGAGTTAGCAGCTAAAGAAAAGGAGTGAGGAGAATAAGTCATACAGAAGTGACATTCACAAAGTGTGCTTTAAAGTAAGTGAGCAATTCCTATGCTTAATGCCTTCCACCCTGTTTATTTCAAGGTTGAGTGGTTTGCTCCGGCTTTATTTATCCAGGGAGGATTTTTTGACGCCCTTTCTTAAAGTTTCTAATCTCGTTTTGATATGATGTGACTTCCTTCTCCCGGGCCGTTCTATTGTTTTTCCTCCTTTTTAAGGAATGAGGTCGAAACTAACTGTTCCTTTTTAGAAGGTCAAAAAACATATCAGACCATGAAAAACACATCTCTGGATCAAAGGTAAATTCATATTGTATAAGAGCCCCCCCCTCCATCCTTAACACACACACCCTCCACCTAGTGTGGAAAAGAAACAATTAAAGGGCCCATATCCCTGAGTTCCTACAGTATCCTGAGTTCCTACAGTATCCTGAGTTCCTACAGTATCCTGAGATCCACTTACATCAGTTGTACAGCCTCTTTCTGATAAATTATCTTGATTCCGACTGGCTGTTGTGAACTGTGCACTCATTCAAATAGCAGTCCAGGCTGAAACCCTCCTTTTAGCTTAGGTGTGAAGGATTGGGGCTAAACAGCAATAGGCTGCATTGGTGGATACATATGCAACAACAAATTCAAAACAAGCTGCTTTTACAGCTTAGTACCCAAACTTCTGGAGATTGGATGGTATGTTTTGAACAAAGTTAAAGTCTTGTATTTAAAGTAAACCTGAAATTAAAATGACCATTTTACACTGTTAGTTCATGGAGATCATGTCCTTGGCAATAGTAATAATAATATTATAATAATATTATTATTTTTTTTATATATATAATAATATATTATAATATAATTTTTATATTATAATATATAATATTTCATGTTATATTAAAGATTTGTAAGTCTCTAAACATCACTGTGTGTGAAGGAGAGGGACAATCTATATTAAAACCCTTTAAATCATACCCTTACTGTGATGCAAACTTGCTCTTAATGTGTCTAAGTGTGTAATAGATAATAGATAATAGCTAATATCAATTTATATATGCTGGTTCAAAATCCACCATGGCGGAAGTGTTGCGGGAGGCGAATACTCCGCCACAGTTGACTGCAGACGTGTGTCCTGCTCTGACACATGTTTCTTTCCAAGATCCACTTTTCAGGATCCAATCAAATCTTGGTAAAGCACATCATGTCCCACCCACAATTATTTCCCGCACGAGTTACGTTATGGAGGAAAAATGTGTTCTGATTTTCCGTCTATTCAGTGCGATAATGTTATCCAGGATAATGACCCTGTAAAGCGTTGGGATGAACCAGGTTACCTGGGGAGGAAAAGAAGTCCTCCGAGTTTCAGGCAATGCATCAACACCCAGCATAACGCAGTGTTTAGTCTTGGTCTCTGGTGTTTATTTATCAGTGGCACTATCTACGCCGAAGGACTCCTTGATTATTTAGACAAGACACTGGAGTATTTCCAGGGCCAGCGGAGTGAGGTCTCCAGTGCACGCCTCCGACTAGGCAGTTTGCTTAATGCTTGACCTTTGACCTCTCAGGGGTAATAATGCCTCCATATCTGCCCGAACTCCCGCAGCCGCACAGCATGATCAAATATCCAGGTGACTCCACAGCAGGATTACTCTCTATTACACACACATATGCCCACACACACCGCACACACACACACACATGCTCCACAGGCGTAACAGTATCTTTAGTTAATGCCTCCTCTAGACAGAGAAACTGAAAATAATCACAGCCTCAGATACAAACTGCAGATACCAGGTCCAAAAATCCACACATCTGAATTTTCTATCAGTCCATTTCCTCTCTGTGAGTGATTCCTGTTTTTCTCCTACCCAGAAAAAATGTGAACAAGCGCAGTCCCTGACCCTTCCTGAGACAAAATGCTGCTTTCCTTTCCTTTCTTTACACTTTTTTTTCCCTTTCCTTGAGGTTTTTCTAGAGGAAGCAGATACTTTACAGATTCAGATTGCCCTCCGGTTAAGATTTCCGGCTTCTTCTATTTTTCCCCTCATTTTTCGCAAAGCCGCAACACCCTACTCTCTTTTCTGTCACACACACACACACACACACACACACACACACTGGAAAAAAATCAAATAACAATGCGGACGACAACTGCTGTGAAATGAGCTCGGCCTGGAGCAAAAGTAAGCTGAATATATATAAATAAAACCTCTGTTATCCAGCTGTCACCCTTAAATCACACACGACCTCAGTGACAAGTGGTTACAAGCCAGTACAAACTAGAATCCTTCAACAGAAGAAAAAGGAGGCCCTTAAAAAGTAACAAAACCTGCCTTCCTTTTATATTTTTACACTATTTCAAAATTGCAACTGCTTTCTGCAGCCTCTGAACATATGAAACAGAGCATATGAAACAGACCAACAGAATCAGTCCAAAATGACTCTTGGTGAAAATGAAAATCTTGGTACATGAACATTTCATTACAGTAACTACTGTTTTGTTGGTATCTACTGTTTCAGAGATACCAACATAATGGATAAGCATTAAAACAAGGTATGTAATTTACCACCACCGCTCCGCTGGCCTTTGCACTGTGTGAACATTTTACAATGAATTAGACCCAGACATGCCCAAATTCAGCATTCTACAAGGTAGTACTGTGTGAAATTTGTAGGGACCTTTTGCTTGTAAAAACACCAGATCACATTAGAACAGAGAGAGGTAAGCATATTTACAGTAAACAGTAACAAGAATATGAACTCATTGTAAGTAAAGTAGTTATTTACTTATGAGCTAGTTTGAAAAACAGAGTTTGGTCCTCCCCCAGCCAGCGTGTGAATTTAACACCATTAAGCACTGATTTACCAAAGCAGGTGTTGAATAATTACTATAAATAAGACTCCCATGAGGAGAACTTTGAGAACTTGAGGATGTGTCTGTATGAATGTTATTAGTATTTATTCTAATGTTAGTGTTTTACTGAGGAAATAAACACCTACTGACCAGATAAGGAGCTTTAATTCTAATTTACACAGAAGACTAAAACCTTACAGTACGATTTATCACCATATTCAACACAGTACCCCTACAGTGGACACTCAGACATTTCTGTCACTGCATTTCAAACAAGTTTCAGTTTATAGTTTATAGAGTTTATAGATATGCACAGCAGCTTTAGTTTCACAAGCTCCCATTACACTGTCACACTGTGATCCCATGCCTCCTTTAATGTTTGTACAGCTGTTTTAGTGTGTTATTGGTCTGAGCACCTTCGCAGCTTACAGGTTTCTGCCCAGCCTGGACAGCAAAATCTAAGGAAAACCAACGTTATCTTATCACAATACATTATGACTGTGAAAAATGACAATCAGGCCACTACATGCATTTACATGTATTATCTTAATTATGTAGCTTAATTTTATACATTTGGGCTTTATTACAATATCATGATCATATCAGTTATTGTGCTTAAAGATTAGATCATTATCATTATACTGAATTCATATGTCACCACAAGCTTAAATTAACCAAAAAATGGTCCAAATTGACTGTAACACTGTTGAAGGTATTACATGAAGGTAAATAAGGTTTCCTTCTCTGAAAAGTACTAAAGTACGCCTTGGAGATGAAATGCTCTATGTCTGTGATGCAGAATGTGCATGTTTTAGCTCTAGCTATTGGTGTTCCCCTTTTTTTGTTAGGGCCATGGACTGTGCTGTGCATTCCTCAGAAAGAGCAAGGCCACTGAGAGAGCGAGTGAGAGAGAGAGAGAGAGAGAGAGAGAGAGAGAGAGAGAAGTTCTGAGTGTAAGAAATGGAATCTGGCAGATAGGAATAGAGCAGTAGTGCTGTAGTAGTTCCCTGTTCAGTCTTTCACACGTTTGTGTGTATGTGTGTGTGTGTGTGTGTGTGTGAGTGTATGTGGTAGCAGCGATTGAGGGACAGAAACAGACGGTGTGCTCGGCCACAAAAAGAGCAAAGAGCTTAGCACTTCTGGACCTCTCCGTTTAATGTAAAGTTACACGTGTTTTGAAGCCTGCAAATATCGCGTCTGCCAAAGTGATTAGTTTTACAGCACTGGCAAGGCCCTCCGCAGTTTCTATGAAGCATTCTTTAACACTTCCCCTCGGAAAAGAGCGACGGGCTTGAGCGCACAGTGCAGCCCCAGCCCCAGCACAGAGGGGGGCATAAATTAGCACTGTTATTTAACATGTGCTGCCAGATCTGGGCCCAGCTGCTAAAATTAGTGGCATTTAGTTGTTTTGGAAATTGATTGAGTTAGGTGCCAGCGCCTGTTAGGCAGCCGCACTCTGAATAGTACACAGACATTTGGTTTTCTGATCTTAAAAAAAATGACTAAAAAAAACAAATGGAAAATGAAGACAAAAGGGGTCTTTGACTTATTGTCATACAATAAGGAAAAAACATGAACCTTTAAAGGAAGTCAATGTAAAAGTATTTTATTAATTTTGGAGCATTTCTATTGGTCCATTCATTAGTTGTGGCACAATGTAAAAAACAACTGCCAGACTCATTATGTTGAAAAGTCAAAGTGGCAAAAATGGACAATGTGTGACAATGATGATATAAACCACCTATTTAAAAATTCTTAAAAGGCCTTTGGTCCGCCAGCAGGTAGAATAGCCCCACCAGTTTGTACAGAAGACCCTGTACTGAGCAATACCTCCCACCACACAGTGTGTAATAAGCCTTGCTGCGTTAAAAGGAGGTAAAGACCTACATACCAAAGGTTTCCATCATAGAAAATAAGCAAAGAACCACAACAGTATTAAAATGCCTCTTTGGGTTGTTATGGTTCTGTTTAGATCTTTGCCTTTACTAAAGAACCCTTGAAAACCCCATTTTTTAAGGATGTGCAAGGTCCACTTTTATAAAAATGAAAAACTCTTGTTTTCTGTAGCAAGAACAGTCATATGTTTTATTCCCTCTTTATCCCTTACAATAAAACAGCTGCTTTTGTGTTACTGTACCTTTAAAACTCATATATGTAAATGACCTTTGCTCTGATTGGCCACCATGTAAGGTAAAGTAACGTACTGTATTTATGCTAAATGGCATAAATTAAAAAATAAATAAAAGGATGAATATTTGTAAAGTCAGTGACATCACAAAAACAACCAATTCTTAATGGACATTTTTTTGGCAACTGGGGAGTAAATAAAAAGTTTCTGAAAATTAATGTTTTATTTTCTTTTTCTTAAAACAATGCAAGAAACATTTAGTTGTTTTTGATGTTATGTTCACTTTAATGCTTACATGGGAATATTGTTCAATAAAACACCAATAAGAATAACATGCTGTACATAATACTGTGGTAAAACACACTGCCTGTACTAGTTGTTCTTCCGTAATTCGCAACTGAAAACACATTCTTTTCTGTACTACGGTCTCCAAGACACTTCAGAAACAACGCCATATTCCTTTACCATCACTAGGCAATAAAACTACAACACTCAACTACACCCAAAAGCTGTACTACCTTATTCTAAGCAACGTTCACCGTGAAGTCGGTTCAAAACTGCCTACATACAGTACAAGCCCACTAGCCCACCCCGAACAGAAGCAACACCCCACCCCCTACCTCCTACCTCCCACAAGCACAGCCAAATCTGTCTATTCCACCTAACTGCCCGACAAGATCCACTGCTGGTCCACTCGCAGCGAGCCCGGCCAGGTCAGCACACAGCCAGAGGCAGAAAAGGAGCCAGTGGTCATACTCACCCGGCAATAAATCCCCAGACACGCAGGCGGGCAGACGGGGGCTGCTTTCTGAAAGGCCTACAATCAGGCAGCAGATAAATTGTGTTTCGTGCAGGCTGCATTGTCTCTGCGTCTGTGTTCTGCTAATCTAATGTGTTCAACATGGTCTTGGTCACCTTGACTTTGGTTGCCATAGCGCTCCACACAAACATATCCCCACCCAGAAATACACCGAATAAGGCCAGGGGGGGAAAAAATCTCATAATCAAAAGGGTGAAAAGTAGGCTGGAAAATGCTGGTAAACACAAGAGTTTACACTACTCATGTCTTCGGCGCTACGTTAAGAGACGAGAGCGTGCCCGGGCTGTGAAGACTAATTATGATAGGATAATAAACGCATTAAACCTCGATCTTTGTGAGCAAATGTTTATGCATTCGCAATTATCATTCATTTTTAATCAACAAAAGATAAATTTGAGTCATTTATGTCGGAGGCCCTTTTCGGCTCCGTCAGGGGCAATTTTGTTTGTTCTCAATATGACCTTTAAACACTTTGCTGAAACACAGAGGAATCGGCAGCCGTCCTGTCTGGCTGCCGACCCCGGCAGATGTGAGTTCTGAGGAGTTCAAAAGAATTCTGCATGGGGGCAAGTCCATTTACATAATCCTTCAGATATATTCCCCTGCAACCTAATCAAATTATTCACAAGTCTAGCCCCTAACCATGTAGACCCCGCAATACACAGCCCTTCCATTACCGTCCTCCCCCTGCCTTAATCATATCGAACCAAACCAATGTCAATTTTCCCTTTAGAACGAGCGGCAGCCACAGCAAACAAAGCATGCCTATGTCTGACACACAAAGATTCCACTGACACACAACACATTCAGCTCCCTCTAGGTCTATTCTGCTTGCCATCTCAAATTAGTCCTCGGTTCTATTCGCTTCTCCGTATGACGGACGCATTTATGAGGCCGACGTTAGCTCGTGCTGCTCCGCTGTTCAGCGAGAAGAAAACGTAAGTACATTGCGTGGTATTCCATTATAAAGCTATAAATTCCTCATAATCCCGCAATTCCGAACAGACGTCCTTTACGGTAAGTGAGTGACTACTGACGTAGCCTACAGAGCTTAAATGTGTGTATTACTGAGTCAACCTTCTGCACATGATTGGCCTCAGCAGTCATAATAATAATTTATTTTCCAACCTCTT